>NC_077227.1:430009373-430314998 GCF_027887165.1 Monodelphis domestica
ACAATGACTTAGCTTTTAATGTCAGAATTTCTCTGCTAAGACAGCTTTACAACATCACTCATTTTACAAGAGAAGTGACTTGCTCAAGGTCATAGAGTTAACAAATGGCAGAACTGGGATTCCAGCCCAGGTCCTCTGCCTCTGAATCCAATGCTCTTTCCACTATATGATACAAGCTTCAAGTTGCCTAGGATCATACAACTATAAGAGGGGTAGAGCTTGAACCCATATCTCCCACATCCAAGCACACTCACTGCATTTTCCTCCACAGCACTCTGCCTCCTTTCTTTGGCAGCCCTAGGATGCGAGAGATGGCCTTTCCAGATGGCACTGGTAGGTAGTTGGGCTGTTGGCTGCAAGATGAAAGGAAAAGACAGTGAAGAGAAGGTGTAAATCTTTCAACTTAAATGTCTCAAAAATGGAGCTTCTACTCTAGAGAAAACATTTTTAATCCCTAAAAATGGAGACGTTTGGCAGCACCAGAAGGAAAGGAAGTTGAGCCTGCTTGGATGACAAGTGCTAACATATGCTTCTCTAATTTAACGGTTTCCCATTACTGTGGTCAGCTAATTTAAAAGCACATGAATGACTCATAGATTGCAAGATCATGATCTTCCCACCAATTAGAGGTAGACATTGAGGACAGTTTACAGGGGAATGGGAGTCTTATTAAAAGGTAATTACGGAATCTTAATGTTGTTTGACTCCAGCTTTTGTAGGAATCAGAAAAGCGGATAGAGGAGGAGGAAAAGCAAGTGGAGGAGGAGGATGTGAAGTAGGTAGTGGAGAAAGAAGGAGGAGAAGGAGAAAAGGACCTCTAATGTCACCTAGCCTGGACTATATCTGAATAAAAGGTGGTCAGAGGGAAGAAGAAAGGGAAAGATGGGAGAGTGGGAGGAAAAGAGAAAGAAGGAGGAAGAGGGAAAGAGGAAGGATAAAAAAGACAGAGGCAGAGAGAACTTGCTTGACCAGGCCTCATGGAGGACAAGTCATTTACACAGCTTATTCACTTTCTATCACACTCTCCATAGTAGCTACTTTACACCTCTTCTCCTTAAGCCTCCTATACCAGTTCCTCTTCAATTTCCCTCTCAGTAGATTATCACTGTTTTCCTGAGAAAAAAATGTGTTTAATTATGATTTCTATGCAGTGACTCACATATTTACATAGCCAGTCCCCATCTGTCCTGTGAACTTCAGTCCCATGTTACCAACCACTTGTTGGATATTTCAAAGTTTTTGTACTGAAGAAATATCAAACTTAACATGTCCAAAACAGAATATATTATCTTTTTTCCCAAATCTGCTCTCCCACCAAACTTCCATATTCTATCAAAGGTATCATGATTTTTCCAGATATTCATAACCTCAGTGATATCCTCTACTCCTCACTCCAAACATCCAATCAGTTGTCAAATTTTGCCATTTTTTATCACACACATGACTCTTTTTTTCTTTGCTTACCCACCACATAGCCCACCCTAATTCAGGCCTTCATTACCCCTCTCCTAGATAATTTAAATGACTACCCAATTGGCTTTTTTGACTTTTAAGTTTCCCCCTACTCCAGTTTATCCTCCACACAGCCAGCAAATTTATATCCTTTATTTTTTTAAACCCTTACCTTCCATCCTAGAATTAATATTATGTATCAGTTCTATGGCAGAAGAGTGGCAAGGGCTGAGGAATTGACAACTCTTAAATACATATCCAACCATACTTCCCAGCTTTCTTCATTGATAACCACCCTTCCAGTCATACAAGTTCACAGTTTGGAGTCAACTTTGACTTTTCCTTCTCCCTTGATACCCATATCCATTCAGTTGTTAAGCTTTTCCAGTCAGTTGTTCTTCATCTGTTTTTTTTTCCATTTACCTGGATTCTGCCCCAATCTGGACCTTTATCATCTCTTGATTACACTGTTGTAATTGCCTCCTAATTATTTTCCCAACTTCTATTCTCTTACTCATCAATATATATATATATATATATATATATATATATATATATATATATTTAACTAAATTTGGATTTGGATTCCTAAAACACATGTGATCATATAATTCCCCTAATGAAATATCTTCCTGTGGCACTCTCTTATTTTCAGGATAAAATGCAAAATCCTTGGTGTAGCATACAAAACCCTCCACCATCTGGCCCTCCCTCATATCTTTCAGGTCTTGTTGCATATTGACCTCCTTTGTACACTCTGTGTTTCAGTCATATAGACATAAAGTATCAGAGATGGGATTTGAACCTAGGACTCCTGAGGCCAAGTTCTTTCTACCATACCACACTGCCTTTCAGTCTAATAGGAAAGATTTGACATGAACATAAATAAGAATGGTATATGGGAGAATGTGATAGGGGTAAAAGAGAAATCCAGACAAAGTGCTCTAGGAGGACTTAAGGAAGGAAATCAGGTCCATTACTAGGTTGGAGAAAGGATCCTCATGTAGTTGTTCTTGTCCTGAGAAAATGACAGTGACACCATGCTTAAGAAAGACAGTACAGTGTAGTTGAGTGACCTTTGAGTAAGATCTTTGTTCAAGTCCCAGTTCTGCTATATGACTTTTTGTGACCTTAGTTAAATCACTTTCCCTCTATAGTTCATAGTTTCTAACTTACAAAATTAGAATATTCAAATAAATCTCTAAGCAATTCTAAATCTATCTTATGATCAAAAACTTTGAATCTCATCTGAGGTTCAGGCAATTGCAATAAGCTTAATTTAAGTATAAAATGAAGGCATTTTAAAAGTGGGGTAGACTTGAATCTGTTTAATATTATTTATAAGCAGCCAATGAATAGAGATTGAAGTGGGTGGGGAATGGGGTGGGATTGAGACTCCAGAAGGGAGAGGAGCCACCTCTTCCTCAGAGGCAACAGTGGAGGAAGAGAAAACGAGTAAAAAAGCAGAGGGATTTTGAGGTACAGAGTATAGGAGAAGAGGGAGATTGAAATGGATGGCTTAAATTCTCTCAGGAAAGTAGGTTAGGATATTTGCCTATCAACCCAGTGAAAGAAATTTGGGGGTGGCTTTGGGAGCTCAAGGAATAAAGAAAAGATACAACTCTAGCAGGAAGGGTAATGAAGAGGCAATCGGGAATGAATAAAATAATTACCAAGTAGCTGTTGAAACTTGATAATATAAATTTGGACTAGTTGGCATGCTGGCATGACTTCCTTCGACAACTCAAGGGAGAAAGGGAGAAGGTGAATACTCTGAACCAGGCCTAAGGATTATCACAACATGACCAGTGGTTCAACTGTTGTTTCAGGGAGCTGTTTTGGTTGTTTCTTCTCCAAATAGGAGATAAGGAAAGGAAGAGGAAAAGCATTTTTAGAGTCTCTATTTTGTGCCTGGCTAAGTACTTTTTTTTTTTTTTACAAATATCATCTCATTTGATCTTCATAACACTATGAAGTGGGCGCTATTATTATCCTCATTTAAAGTTGAAGAGAAAGGAGCAGAACCAGGAGAACATTATACACAGAGACTGATACACTGTGGTACAATCAAATGTAATGAACTTCTCTACTAGCAGCAATGCAGTGATCCAGGGCAAGACTGAGGGACTTATGAGAAAGAACACTATCCACATCCAGAGGGAGAACTGTGGGAGTAGAAACACAGAAGAAAAACAACTGCTTGATCACATGGGTCAATGGGGATATGATTGGGGATGTAGACTCTAAACAATCACCGTAGTGCAAATATCAATAATACGGAAATAGGTCTTGATCAATGACACATGTAAATCCCAGTGGAATTGCATGTCGGCTATGGTGGGGGGGGAGAAGAAGGGGAGGGAAAGAACATGAGTCATGTAACCATGGAAAAATACTCTAAATTAATTAATTAAATAAAAATTTTAAATTAAAAAAATGAAGTTGAGGAAACTGAGAGAGAGATTTGCTTAAGGCCACCCAGTTAGTAAATGTCTATAGATCTGGGGGATAGGGTTGACAAGACTATATGTACACATGGTACCAGTTTTGTAGCTATATCACAGGCAGAGAAAGAGATATATATCCAGATGTCACATAGTTAGAGTTTATACTTGGCTTTCTGTCAGATCTGATATCTGGTACTGATTCCTTTTGGCAGTCAGTCTGGGGTCTGATGCCCCAACTCTAAGATAACACTATATCCTTACAATTGGTAGGTAAGACCAATTTTTTCATCGATGAATGCTCCTTAATTTATCAAATATTCATTGATTCTATTATGTGCAGGGCTATATGAAAATTTTTGTTGTTTGGTAATTTTTCAGTCTTATCTGACTCTTCATGACCCCATTAAGGGTTTTCTTGGCAAAGATACTAGAGAGTGGCTTGCCATTTTCTTCTCCAGTTCATTTTACAGATGAGGAAATTGAGGCAAATGGGTAAGTGACTTGCCCAGGGTCACACAACTAGTAAATGTTTTGAGGTCAGATTTGAACTCAGGAAGATAAGTCTTCCTGACTCTAGGCCGAGAATTCTATCCACTGTGCCAACTAACTACCCCAACACAAAGCAGTTTGTTATGTGTTATAGGAAATATGCAAGCTAAGTGCTACAGTAGTTCAGAAGAAAGAGGAAAGGATTACACTTGGCTAGGAGGGTATTGGGAAGGAAATGTCCAAAGAATTCTTCATGAACCTCTAAGCTTGAAGGATAGGGAGAATTTTGACTAGTGGAGATGGAAAAAAAGGGCATCCGAGGTAGAAGAAATAGTTTTCTTAAATTGTGATTAAAAATTCTTATGTAAGTAGGAATAAGGGTATCCAGGGAACAGAGCAGACAGATAGGGAAGAGCATGAAGTACATGAAAAGGAAGAATGTGAGAAAATGTAGGGTAGATTAGGATCACTTTGTTGGGGATATGGAATTACAGGTCCAGTTTGGAATTTATCTCCTGAACTCATCCACCAGGGAGAAGCCGCTAAACATCTCGACTCAGGGTAGTCACACGATCATCTTCCTGATTCAGATCTATTACTCTGACAGAAGGTCACCAGGGAAACTGTTAGAGGGCACATCAGTTAGGGGGCCAATAATGAAGTGATGGACACCCAGATTAAAGCTACAGTGGTGGGAATGGAAAGGGAGTAATGAATAAGAGCTCTGAAAGAACTGCTAAAGTCGCTTATCAGTATTTTAAATCAATTCTATTTCCCTAACTTCATCTGGTCAAATGTTTTTAAACCTTCCAGACCTGAGCCCCTACCCATTTCCCATGGATACCTTCTTCCCAGAGGCTAGGACCTGTCACCAGATATCATGGTAAGGAGTGTCCAAATGAATGATCCTAAAGACCAGTGAGATAAAAATCCTGAACTCAAGGTGTCTTGATAAAAAGAACTCCAGCCAGTTTATCTCTCAGGCCCCATGGCTTATTCACCTGCCCTGTTCTGGTTGCTCCCACCCATTTGGCTCCTTTCTCCACCCCAGTCTTCTGTCTTCCCAAGGAACCTAACAAATGGGACATAGCCTCAGCTTCTCTACTTTCTTCCTACCCCTAAGGCTGACTCTGGCACTTGAAGTTCCCTGAGTGATACAAGTGTGTCTGCAAACCCACCAGGTCACAGAGCACAGGACTTTGCATAGAGCAGGCACAGAAAATGGCTGTTGAAAGAACCCAATGAATACCAAAACCAAATTTTAAAAGGATAAAGGCAAAGTCTTACAGCAGAGTTCAAAAAATGATATAACCTTACAGCCGGAAAAAGCTAATGTCCTCCTAGACTTCATTAAAAGAATGATAATATCCAGGAAAATGGAGGTGATTGTCCTGATGTCCTATAATCTGGTCTAGTCTCACATGGACTATTTTGTTCACTTCAGGAGAACCACATTTTTGGCACAACCTTGACAAGCTGGAATGCATCTAGAAATGCAACTAGGAAAAACAGGATCATGGGAGGGACTGTATATCATTATATGGGCACTGGCTGAAAAAGTTCATCCTCAATTTTAACCTGAAGAAGAAAAGGGCAACTTAAGGGCTATCACATAAAAGAACTTGTCTGCATGACCCCAGAGTCCAGAAGTAAAAGCAAGAGGTCAAAATTCCAGAGAGGCAGATTTCAGCTCAGAATGAGGGAAAACATCCCAACAATTCTAACTGTCTAAAAATGGAATAGGCTGCCTTTGTAGACCATGAATTTCCCACCTCTGGAAGTCATTAAGAGGATTCTGGAGGACTAACTATTGTGACATAAGAAGATGTCACACTTCTGTAGTGCCTTAATATTTACAGACATGCTCCCTCTCAACAACTTTATTAGGTAGGGAGTACAGGTATTATTATCTTCAATATATATTAACACATTGATTTAGCCCTTTAAAGTATATGAAGTACTCTCTATATACATAATATACATATAGTTTTGCATACTTTAAAGCACTATATATGATTTTGCATACTTTAAAGGGTTAAATAAATATTACACATGCTAATACTTGGACATGAATTTTATGTATAATTATGTTAATTATTTATATATAATAAAATAATATATTAAATGTTACTTTTTATACATTTACATACACATATGTATCATATATAAACAAACATATAATCTCATTCAAACTTTCCAAGTCTTAGAAGTACTATAGGTATTATTAAACCCATTTTACAGGTGCAGAGACTGGGGGGTCTGATAGGTTAAGGGACATGTCCATTAACAAAGAGACAGTAAATGAACTAGATTCAGGGGTCTCAGAGAAACAAGGTGATTTAGCTGTGATCAAAAGGCCTTTAGTGTTAAAACAAGAACAAGAGCCTACGTCCCCAGACCCCATATCAAATGCTCTCTACTTTGTAACACTTATTCTCCTATAAAGGTTGGATGTTTTAAGATTCTGTGATTCTTTGAATTGTTCCCCATTGCAACACCAATGCTGCCATCCCTAAAGAAAATACTCCTTCTCTATAGGATTCAAATTTTTACTATTTCTCCCTATTAAAATGCAGATCTCCCTAAAGAAATTGTTATTGGCCATCCCCTTCCCCCCCAATGTGAGCTTCATAACTTCTTCCCAGAGTCACTGCTATCCAAGCAGGCTTTGGTTGTGAGGAGAGAAGGCCAAGAGCCAAAGTGCTGCCTGAATGAGGGGATCTGTGCATCCAAGATGAAGTTAGGTGGGTCTTCGGATAACACACACAGGCTAGCATCTTGAAGACTTTTTACTTAGATAGGGACTGCCTGGAGCTTCCACTCCCCAGGCAAAGCCTTCAGAAAGCAGGTTTACCTTTATATCACAATGAGATCACACAGGTGGTTGGCAGTGCAGGTCCCTCCCTGGTCTATCTGTGGGTAAGAGAGTTAGATAAAGAGAACTGGCTGTGTTTATACTCCCCTAAAGCCCTACACAGTGTTTCCAAATAGGATTATATTTTAATTTCTGCCAAAACTAGTAACCAGTTTACAATCTGTTCTGTCTGGTTCACATTAGGAGAATCTGGTTTCATTGAAGTCTGTAACCTCTATTTTGTATCTGTGTCCTAATTTGTATCATTAATCCATCACCTGCACTGTTTTTTAACTTCAGAAAGATGGTGAATGTGGACTCTGGACATGATGTCCTCATATGAGATCAGGCCAAGAAGCTATGTGGGCACAGAGGTTTGTTAGGCACAGAGATCCCTGTGAAAAGAATGGGAGCCCCACCTTCAGTTTTTCCAAGCATCCTACCTAGTGCCTAAACAACGACGACAAAAAGACAACTGCAGAAAAAAACACATTTACGACATCGCTCCATTGTGGCATGCCATTTGCATGTACCTAGATATACAAGGCAAAGGGTGGTTCGTACCACTTCTCAACTACATAACACCAGAAACAAGATATTTCTTAATCCTACCAACTTATGAAGAATAGTTCTGGGCAAGATCTCCTTTAATACTATCAAAGCACAAACTAAGGAACACAAGCATCACCCTTTTATAGAAGAGAAAACTCATGTTCTGAAGCTTAGAGATAGGAAGTGATAGGGAGCAGCTGGGCAGCTTGACAGCTGGGCAGCTCAGTGGATTGAGAGCCAGGCCTAGAGAAAGGAGGTCCTAGGATCAAATCTGGCCTCAGAGACTTACTAGCTGTGTGACCCTGGGCAAGTCACTTGACCCCCATTGCCTAGCTCTTCTTGTTCTTCCTTTTTGGAACAAATACACAGAATTGATTCTAAGACAGAAGGTAAAGGTAAATATATAGATATATAGATATATATGGAGATATGCATCTATATATTTTTTAAACCATTACCTTCTGTCTTGTAATCAATACTCTGTATTGGTTCCAAGGCAGAAGAGTGAGAAGGGCTAGGCAATGGGGGTCAAGTGACTTGCCCAGGGTCACACAGCTATCACTTCCCTCATTCCTCACATTATACTTATGCTCAGTTCAACCTGCAATAAAATTTGGATCTTGGCTACCATATCACATGATGAAAGACAATGCATCAGAGAATACAGATGTCCAGTCTTGGAGTCAAGAAGTCCATTTCAAGTCATGATTTTGATGCAAACTAGCTTGGTGACCATGAGCAAGTTATTTAACATCTTTATGCTACAGGCATGTAGATACTACCTAGCAAGGGCTTCTGTGGGGCTGAGGTAAGAGGAAATACATCCCAGACATTGGGGACAGCCAATGCAAAGAGTAGTAGATAGGTAGGTAGAGTAGGTGTAGGCTCTTAGACACTAAGTTACAGATGAGTTTTGATCTGCTTTGGAAGAGGTATTTTTCCACTCTGGGATTTTTTCATGAGTAAGGTACTATGCTGGATTCTGGGGACATAAAGTCTAAAACGAAAACAAATCCATGCCTTCAAGGAGCTTACATTATACTGGAGGGATACAAAACATGTGAGCAAATGTAAAACATGAGCAAAGTTATCCAAAGTAATTTTAAGAGGGTAAGAACAGTAGGAAGGAAATGAGGAAAAGAGTCATGTAGGACGTGGCACCTGAGCTTGGTTGTAAAAGGAGCCCGAGATTAGCCAGAGGTAGAGATATAGAGATGGAATGTATTTTAGACAAGGGGAACCATATATGACAAACCTATCATCTGTGGCTTAACCTGGGACTGAAAAAAATGTTGAACTCAGCAGGACTCAGAAGAAAACCACTTGGGACAGAACTACGAGAGAGCTCCTTGGGTTGATATTGATTATTAACCAAAACTCCTTGAGTTCAATTATTCATTTAGTCTAGAATCTGCCTAACTGGATTGCTATTTCACAAATGTCCATCTTCCCCACAAAGATACCATGAGAATCACTGGCAAAAGTCTTACTGAAATAGAAATGTGCTATGTCTTTAGCATTCTCCTTTTCAACCAGTCTATTAATTCTATCACATAAGGAAATGAGGTTAGTCTGGCATGATTTACTCTTAATGAACCCATGCTGGCTCATAACAATCACAGCTTCTCTTTATATGTGCTCATAAACCATCTGTTTAATAATCTATTCCAGAATCTTGCCAAGAATTGACATTTAAACTCACCAGCTCATAGTATTTACCACTCTGCCCTCTTTGCAAACTGGGCAGTTATTTGCTAATGCCACATTTCACAGGCCCTCTCATAAAGGCCACAGTTTCTCATAGAGCAATGACAATGGTTTTTTTACATCTATAAAATTATGTCTATATGATTTTTACATCTTTAAGATTTTTTAGTATCCTGGGATATCATTAGGCCAGGCCAGCTGATATGAATTAACTGAAAGTAGCTACCTAGGTTCTCTTTTATTTTCTACTCACTTATCTCAGGTTTCAATTCCCTGTTAAATGTTTTTTTTCATTGTGCTTCCACTGTTAAGATTATTCCCCTTCTTTCATTCAGCAAGATTTTCTTAGGCAATTGTTATGTGCCAACCACCTTGCTAAATGCTTACTATATAAAGAAAAATAAAACAATACTCCCCCTCGAGGGACATATACTGTATTTTGGGGGAAACAACATGTACTCATCCAAGAAAATATAAAATGTGATCAAAGTAACTAGAGTCATTTCTGTAGAGATCATGCTAGCAATTGAGAAGATTAGGATACGATTCATTAGAAAGGGTCACCTGAACTCAACTTGGGAGGAAGCAAGGGCTTCTGTGAGGTCAAGGTAAGAGGAAATACATCCCAGGCCTTGGGGACAGCCAATGAAAAGAGTAGGAGGTAAGAAATGGAATAGAGAACAATAAATAGGCCAGTGTGCTCAAATGTAAACTATGTGAAAGAAAGTCAAGGGCAATCATCCTGGAAGTACAGTAGATAGTACAGTAAGATCGTTTTTCTATATTGGCTTTATAACTACCATTTCCTTAAGGCAACTAGTCATATAACTACCTGGAGTTTGCAGAATTGGTCTGAAATTTAATTTTACTTCCAGAGATTAACTAGTTAGTTAGTAATAAGAGAATTTCTGGCTCAGCTTTATTATCTCTATCTACCTCAGACAAGCATATCAGGTTATTAGGTAGAGCCCTGGGGTTAATGGTTAGTCTGAAAATTCCAGCTTTATTCCTAGTGTTTAGTGAATAGTTATTTTATTTTACTTAATATGCTGCTTGTTGTTCAGTCATGTTGTGACCCCAGTAGTGCCTGGTATATAACAAATGTTTTAATAAATGCTGGCTGAGCAAATGGCAGTACCAACTAAATTGTCATAAACTGCTAAGTACCCCCCATAATCTAGAGATTAATAGATACTTGCTCCTTCCTATTCCAATGATCCATCCCTTATGGGCCTTCCTATCCCATTGCCATATAGGCCATTATCTTCTGCACATGTACAGTTATCTCATGTTTTCCTCAGCTTTGAGTGTGGAAAACCCCCTCAGTGAATGGTCCTAAAACTTTCCCCCTGAACATTGATCCCATATTCTTTCCTTCTTATACCCTTTGTCCTCACTGGGTTTCTGGTCAGACGACACTGTGTAACATTAAGGTTCAATTTCTTTGCAAAGATAGAATTTTCAGTCATTTAGGAAACACTCCATAACTATGAATCTTAAGATTAGGATTCTATAAATAATTTCCCCAAAACCAGCATATACCGTTTTACTATCTTTTATCTTTGTTCAACTGTTTTCATATTGAAGAGACTCTCCATCCAAATTTGACTCTATACTTCCTAAAAAACACTGGGGTACCCGAAATTATGAACCCTTCCTAGCATAAATCTCTCCTTCTTTGTTTTTCCCATGGAAAAAACTCATGTTCACATTCCAGTTGACAAGAAAACCTGGAGTTGAGTAAGGCTGGGGAAAGATGATCCATCCATCAATTAATAATAATAAAAATAAAAAAAAAAACAAGTGCATGCTGAATACTAGATACTGTGCTAAACATTGGAGATGAATAGAAAGGCAAAACTAGTCCCTGCCTTCAGAGAGCTCATATTCTAATAGAAGAAAAAAACATGAAAATTACTAAGGGGATACAAGAAAAACAAAGAAAATGTAGAAGATAACTTCAGAGAGGAAGGCATTAGCAATAGGAGGAACCAGAAAAGACCTTTTGCAGAAAATAAAATTAAGCTGAGTTTTAAAAGAAGACAGAGAGAAATAGGTAAAGGCACAGAGCATTCCAGGATTAAGAAACAGCCAGTACAAAGGGTCAGATTTGGGAAATGAGGATCTTGTATAAAGAAAAGCAAGTACTAGTACAATGCAGCTAGAGAGTCAAATATGGGATGGAGGGGGCATCACATTTAAGAATCCTGGAAAAATAGGAGGAGATAAGATTTAGCAACAGATTGAAAAGATTTGGTAAGTGATAATTAAGATTGAAAATGACATGAGTTTTGAGGCTTAAGGTTGGTTATGGGGACTATGGTAGTATTCTCAGTGCTAATAGGGAAGTTAAGAAGAGGGCAGGATTTTGGGAGGGATGGATAAGTTTTAATTCTGAAATGATGAGTTTGAGTTGCCAATGAGACATCCAATTTGAGGTGATACAGGATTGTAGCATCCAATTGGTGGGGAAAGGGAAGGTTCAGGACAGAAAGGAGGGAAAATCAAACTAGTAACAATGACAAGGAAAGAAATGGCTCAGATGACTGCTGATGTGTAAGAAATATACACATATGTGTACACATATATGCATGCATGTGTTATATGTGTATTATGCAACATTTATGTATTATATATTAAGAGTATACATGTCAGAGACTATCTGTCCTAATATATACATCCTTAAACTGGAAGAACTTAATAAGTTTTTCCAGGGTTCTAACCTATCTATACCATAGACCAAGAAGGCATCAAGTGCAAAGCCATATCCAATGGTGCCCTTGTTCTTAGCTCTCAGTGCTCTTTTCATGAGCTTAGCTAGAGTAGGTAATATCTAAGGTCCCTTCTGGAATTACAAATCCATTTTCAAAGGCCCCTTCCAGCTGAGATAAAGTATGTGTAGAACTTTATAAACTTAGAGTACTATATAAATGTCAGCTGTCATCATTATTCCATATTTGGTGATCCTGTGAATAGTTGTATTAAAAATCATGCTACTGACCTCTCAGACAGAAACTTTGCTTTCCATTTTTCTATCAGTAGTGATCCATTTATGTTGATACATCCCAGCTATCTGGAATAAATACCTTTGGAGCTCAAGACACATATTTGGGGGAGAGGTGGTAAGGTAGAGAATTAGATTGTCACCTTGGAGCAGAGCAATAAATGATGATGAAATGCTCTAAGAATTTAAGATTCTAAATGGTCTTCTTGAGTGATTGACTTTTAATTACTTTCAGAGACATAAACCCAGAATTAGGGTTGGCCTGTTTTTACTCACTTCAGTACTTAAAAGATCTATGATTTGATTGGTGTAGGAAGGTACTCCCTCACAGAGGCAACTCATAGTCTCTTAAGAGACTGTCTCATGAGTTGCTGCAGCCAAAAGAATTCATCACCCAATGGCCAACCCTCTGGTGTTTATCCTCTCCCCATTTAGCTCATCTGGTTGTTGGATGACAGATGCAGTCTCTTGCCAGGCTTATGTTCAAATCCTTTCCAGCTTGGTAGGAACAAATAGAGCCTGTGTTGTCTCCTCTGGTCTAGCCTTAAGAAACCCAGAGTCACCACTAAAGCATGATTAGTAGCATCTCAGTGGAGGAACCCACATCATTCACAGAAATGTTAAGTTTTTCTTGGGGGGTTACTATCAGATATGAGTCTGCATGTGTTTGTATGAAGGGGAGAGGTAAGATGGAAGTTTGAAGGTCAACAGTTGAAATCACCAATACTTGGTCAGAAACAAAGTAATGAAATGGGGAAAAAATTAATATATAGACACAGCCACTGGGAGCTTCTCACCCTCTTGGTTTCTAAATTGGGATTAAAGGTACTTTTCTGAGAGAAAGAAAGCACATCCAGATTATACTGTGCAAAGATGTGGCCTTCTAACCTCTGTCTATAAAGAAATAGACACTTCCCTTCTCTAGGGGAACCCCAAACCAACCTGGCTTGTAGATAGAATCTTTGTCTAACATTGCCAGTATCGTTGACAAACTTGAGCACATCATAAGGAAGGTGACCAAGATGGAAAGGGGGCTCAAAACCATATCATCCAAACATGAGTTGAAGGAACTTGGGTTTATTTAGCCTAGAAAAGTCAAGTCTTAGAAAGAAATAGGATATCTGACCTCAAATACTTGAAAGATTATCATGTGGAATCAGGATTCAACTTGTTTTGCTTGGTCATAAAACTATGGCCAATGGGTCCAAGTTACAGAGAATCTTATTTCAGTTCAATATCAAGAAAAATTTCCAAAAGTGAAATGGGGTGAATTGATTGTTAGTGAATTATCACATCACTTATATCTAGAAACCAGATCAATTTTCAGGAATGTCATAGAATGGTTTCGTGGTTCTAATCAGGATGAGACTAGATAGAAGAAAACTATGTATCTTGCCCCTCACTCTCTCCCAAGCTTTAGTCCCATACCAGCAACTCTCTTTTGGACCTCTAGAGCTAGGTTCTACTATACATCTTAGACTCAACAAGTCAAAAATCCTTCTTCCCAATTTCCCTTTTATTGTCAAAGGCTCTACCATCTTCTCAGTCAATTAGGCTCACAACTACCATATTATCTTCAACTTCTTATTTTTATTTACCCCATATATTTAACCTATTGTAACTTCCTTTATACACAGCCTCTTCTCTCAACTCACATAGCCATTTCCTCTAATCAGACCCTCATAACTTCTCACCCAAACTATTCAGTAGCCTTCAAATTGGTTCTTGTCTCTTTCTACTCTGAATTATTCTTCTCTCAGGTGCCAAAATGATTTTCATAAAACATAAACCAAGCCATGTCATCTTTCCTTAAATCAATTTCCAGTGGCTACCTATTACCCCTAGGATCAAATAAAAGACTCTGTTTGGCACAAAAAACTTCACACAACACTTGTCTAGTTATATTACACTTGGTTCTCATCTCCATATTTTTCCATTAAACTTCACTGTCTTGCTACTTACTGTTTCTCTCAGACAAAACTCCATTTCGCATCTTTGCACCTTTGTACTGGCTGTCCCCCAATCCTGGAATGTTCTTCCTCTTTACTCATACCTCTTAATTTCTCTGGCCTCTTTTAAGTCTCAGATCAAATTTCAGTTTTGGTAATGCCCAATCCTTCCTGCTGGTAGTGGCTAACCTCTTGAGAGTACTTTTAATCCATTCTGTATATCTTGTGTATCTTCTGAGTGATATGCATGTTCTTTCTCTCATTAAAATATGAGCTCACGTGAGAGCAAAATTTATATTTGCCTTTGTTTCCCCAGAATAGTGCCTTGAAGACATTTAAGGTTCTTTCCAACTTTGATATTCTATACTTTCATGTTGCTGTGATTTTATATTTAAATCCTAGTCATGTGCTCCCATTCATTCCACTTTTTTGAGATAACAGTGCATAATGACAAGAGTAATGGACTTATGATTAGTAGATAAGGGTTCCAATCTGGGTTGTACCCTAACTATTTGACATTAGGTAATCATTCAGACTCCATAGCTTACAATTTCTAATTCAGAGTGAAATATGTGCCTCAATTTATAACCACCAGTTATCTTGAAACAAAATGACAATTTAAAAAAATTTTGATGGTCATGTCTCAGATAAAATTTACAGACTTCAATACATTTTGATAAGTGCATAGAGGTTATTGACTTTAAGAAAGAAAATGAACAGACAATACACACCATTTACACTAGTCAAAACCAGCCACTTGTTCATGATGTTACCTATATGTTATTTATAGCATTTAATGAGACAGAAGTAGATGAATTCTTTGGCTCAAAGAACCATCAGTTAAATATTGAAGTCTATTTGTTAACATTTTTTTGTGAAGGAAGCATGACAATTTTCTTGAGTCACAAACTCTATTCTCATTTAGCTACATGTGAGACAAATTACTTGAAAAATAACTTCAACAGTTCGATGTTCCCCAGTGGATAAGTGATCAAAGGACATCAGTAAACAATTCTTAAAAGAATTGTGGACAATTTATTATATTAAAGTTTGTCCTAAGTCATGAATTATTAGAGAAATGCAAAGCAGAACAATCCTGAAGTCTCAGAAATGTCAGTAGTTATTATCAGTTGCCTCTTGTCAGTGTCTTAATGCATTCACACTAGGTACCTTTTCAATAATGACATACTGCTGGTGTGACAATGTTAAGGCAAGAGATGGAGAATCATGTTTGGGACTCAACCAGATGTTCGTGTTGGCCAAAATAAAGAGTTGGTGAAAGTGAATTATAAGAAAATAAGGTGGAAAGGAAAATTAGAGCTATATTGTTAAGGACCATCAAAATTTGTATTTTGTTGTAGAGACAAGACTTTGAACAGACAATAAAGAGTATTATTTTGACTTTTACATGAAGGATAGATTAAAGGGAGACTGGAAACAAGAAGACCAATTGGGAGAACATTTGGTAGTTCAGAATAGAGGTTATAAGTGCCTGAAATAGTACATTTGCTATAAATATAAAGAGAAGGGGACAAATGGAGGGAGGAATAAATGGGGTAGCTAGATGATACAGTGGATCGAATATTGAGCCTGGAGTAGGGAAAATCTGAGTTCAAATCCAGACTTAGATACTCACTAAATGTGTGACCTTAGGCAACTCACTGAACCCCTACTTACATTAATTCTTTGTCTATAAAATGGGGATACGCTGGAGAATATGACAAACAACTCTAGTATCTTTGCCAAGAAAACCCCTGGACAAATCTATGGGATCATAGAAAGTCAGACATGACTAAATTACAGCAACAACAGATGAGTATGCTTATGGATAATGAATAAAGAATGAAAAGAGAACAAGATTGAAGAGAGGGAAAGAAAAAGGAAAATTTATTGGACAAACTCATGGAAGAAGTCGTTGGAGATTGGATTAAGGGCAAAAGTATAGGGATTGGCCTTGGCAAAGAGAATAATAGCCTCCTATTCATTAGAAATAAGAATAAAGGAGAGTGGGTAAAATCTTAGAACCATTATTATGAACTATGGAGTAAGGAGATGATGGGAAATGGCCTCTATTTTCCCAAGTAAAATAGGAATCAAGGATTTCTGCTAGGAGGGTTGGGTAAAGGAGGAATTAAAAAAACGGAAATTTTGTAACAGCCACAAAAAAGAGTGGAATAGAGCCAATCAAAGAAGAATAAATTTTTTATATAACTTTTAGGGCTCAGTTGTGACCAAGGAGTATGTAACAGACCCAGAGAATATGGTGGTTTGACATATTCAGCTTTCAAAGGAAAAGAGAAATTGTTATTGACAACGTGAGAAGCTTCTCAAATTTCTTTTTTTTTAAGTTTAATTAATTAATTAAGAATATTTTTCCATAATTACATGGATCATGTTCTTTCCCTCTCCTTTCACCCCTCTCCCATAGCCAATGAGCAAGTCCACTGGGTTTTACATGTGTCATTGATCAAGACCTATTTCTATATTATTAGTATTTGTACTAGGGTGATCATTTAGAGTCTATGTCCCCAGTCATCAAACCATGTGATTAAGCAGTCATTTTTCATCTGTGTTTCTACTCTCACAGTTCTTCCTCTGGATGTGGATAGCATTCTTTCTCATAAATCCCTCAAAATTGTCCTTGATCATTACATTGCTGCTAGTAGAGGAGTCCATTATGTTCAATTGTGCCACAGTTTATCAGGCTCTATGTATAATGTTCTCCTGGTTTTGCTCCTTTCACTCTGCATCAATTCCTGGAGGTCATTCCAGTTCACATGGAATTCCTCCAGTTCATTATTCCTTTGAGCACAATAGTATCCCATCACCAACAGATACCACAGTTTGTTCAGCCATTCCCCAATCAAAAGGCATCCCCTCATTTTCCAATTTTTTGCCACCACAAAGAGCATGACTATCAATATTTTTGTACAAGTCTTTTTCCTTATGATCTCTTTGGGGTACAAATCCAGCAGTGGTATGGCTGGATCAAAGGGCAGGCAGTCTTTTAATGCTCTTTGGGCATAGTTCCAAATTGCCCTTCAGAATATTTGGATTAATTCAAAACTCCACCAGCAATGCATTAGTGTCCCAACTTTGCCCCATCCCCTCCAACATTTATTACTTTCCTTTGCTGTCATATTAGCCAATCTGTTGTGTATGCAGTGGTACCTCAGAGTTGTTCTGATTTGCATTTCTCTGATTATAAGAGATTTAGAACACTTTTTCATGTGCTTATTGATAGTTTTGATTTCTTTATCTGAAAATTGCCTATTCATGCCCCTTGCTCATTTATCAATTGGGGAATGGCTTGATTTTTTGTACAATTGATTTAGCTTCTTGTAAATTTGAATAATTAGACCTTTGTCAGAGGTTTTTGTTATAAAGATTTTTTCCCAATTTGTTGCTTCCTTTCTAATTTTGTTTGTATGGTTTTGTTTGTACAAAACCTTTTTAATTTAATGTAATCAAAATTATTCATTTTATATTTTATAATATTCTCTATCTCTGGCTTGGTCTTAAAGTCTTTCCTTTCCCAAAGATCTGACAGGTAAACTATTCTATGTTCACCTAATTTACTTATAGTTTCCTTCTTTATATTTAAGTCATTCACCCATTATGAGTTTTCTTGGTGTAGGGTATGACATGTTGATCTAACCCTAATCTCTCCCATACTGTTTTCAAATTTTCCCAGAAGTTTTTGTCAAATAATGGGGTTTTGTCCCCAAAACTGGGATCTTTGAGTTTATTGTACACTATCTTACTGAGGTAATTTACCCCAAGTCTATTCCACTGATCCTCCCTTCTGTCTTTTAGCCAGTACCATGACCACTGCTTTATAGTACAGTTTAAGATCTGGTACTGCTAGGTCCCCATGCTTCACATTTTTTTTTCATTATTTCCCTTGATATTCTTGATCTTTTGTTCTTCCAAATGAACTTTGTTGTCATTTTTTCTAACTCAGCAAAAAAGTTTCTTGGTAGTTTGATATGTATGGCACAGAATAAGCAAATTAATTTGGGTAGGATTGTCATTTTTATTATGTTAGCTTGACCTCCCCATGAGCAATTAATGTTTTTCCAATTGTTTAGATCTTGTTTTAATTGTGTGGAAATTGTTTTGTAGTTGTGTCCATATAGTTCCTGTGTTCGTCTTGGGAAATAGATTCCTAAATATTTTATATTATCTAGGGTGATTTTATTTTTTTTCTTTTTTAAATTCAATTTAATTTTACTTTCATTTCCAAGTTCTCCAAAGAATCAAAATTGTAGATGACCCAAAGAGCATATTACTAACTCCTAATATCTCCCCATATACTACACTCATGAAAAAAAGCTAAAAAAAAATCAGAATTTATTTAAGTACTTTAATAGCTCTAGAAAGAAGATACACAAAATATGCTTTGTGTGAATGAGGGTCTGAGTTCCCCGTGACTCCTCCAGTACCGAAACCCAGGACATTATATACATTATCACATTCTGCTATCCTTCCATTCCTATGATACTTGAAGGTATCACTGTCCCTGAACATTATTCAAATTTCTTAATCAAGATATGCATGTCTGGACAATGTTTAAGATACCATCTTACATCCATTAAATGGGAAAAAACAGAAAAAAAAAAGATAGAAATCCAGTGCTGACAGGGTTATAGAAATATAGGCACTCTCTTACATTGCTAGTGGAACTCTAAAGTGGTACAGATTTTTTGGAGAACAAGTTGGCACTATATAAATAAAAGTTACAAAACTGATGATATCTTTTAGCCTAGTTGCTGGGACTATATTCTAGATATGCAACTAAAAGAACAAAATAAAAAGGATCCCAAAGTGATCAAAGAAAGAGAAAAAGGATAAATATAATCAAAAATATTTATAGCATCTCTTTTTGTGGTGGTAAAGAATTATAAAGCAAGGGTGTACCCATCAATTGGAGAATGGCTAAACAAATGATGGTATAATATAATGGGATAGTGTTGTGTTGTAAGAGATGATGACAGGAAAGGTTTCATAGAAACTTGGAAAGACTTGAATAAAATGATACGGAATGAAATGAGCAGAATCGGGAAATGGTTAATACAAAACAAAAATTTTAAAGTTAAACAATTTTAAAACATCTTAGAATTCTGATTTTTGTGTTTCTGTTCTGTTTAACTGTGATCCTGATTGAGATTTTCTTGGCAAAGATACTAGAGGGCTTGTCTATTCCTTCTCTACCTCATTTGACAGATGAGGAAACTGAGGCAAATAGGGTTAAGTGACTTTCCCAAGGTCATGCAGCTAGTAAGTGTCAAAGACCAGATTTGAATTCAGAAAGATAAGTCTTCCTGACTTCAGGTATACCACCTGGCTTCAGGTACACCACATCCAATGTGCCACCTAGCTGCCCTGATTTATGAAATAATCAACCACAATTCCAGAGAACCCATGATGAATGATACATGCTATTCACCTCATGACAGAGAGGTAATGGACTTAGGGTACAGATATTTCTTCAGGCATGATCAAAATCAGAATGTGTGTTGCTTGGCTATGCAGATTCACTACAAAGGTTTTATTTTTCTTTGTCCTTTTTCAAATGGAGAGATGTGGGAGAAATAGATTTTGCTCACTTTTAAAAATAAAATAATCTTTAAAAGGACAAAAAAGTCTACCTCTGCAAAGTATAAGTAGTTGCTTTATTTATAATAATAAAAAGGGGGGGTGGAGGCAGCTGGGTAGCTCAGGCCTAGAGACAGGAGGTCCTAGGTTCAAATCTGGCCTCAGATATTTTCCTAGTGGTGTGACCCTGGGCAAGTCACTTAACCCCTCATTATCTAGCCCTTACCTCTCCCTTGGAACCAGTGGTTCTAAGGTGGAAGGTAAAGGTTTAGAAAATGGAGAGGGGATCCAATGATCAAAGAATAATTGAATAAATTATGATATAAAAATCATGTGGAAACAGTCCCTTAGGGGAGGCAAGATGGTAGTAGATTCAGAGGACCTGGATTCAAATCTCATCTTTGATGAGGGGGTGAGACTAGATTGTCTCAGAGGTTACTTTTAGTTCTCTGAGTTGATGATCTATATAATGATACAAAGTAAAGGAAACATACACAATATTGTTAAAAAAAAAAGGCCTTAGAGATTTGTTAGGATACAGATGGCACAAGAATGATGGTAATAATAACTGGCATTTATTTAGAGCTTTAAGATTTGCAAAGCATTTTACATGCATTACCTCACTTTAAACATAGACCAAATGTATTTTTATTTTGTTAAACATATGCTATTTTTTAATCAAAATGTCAATATTTCAAATTCTAGTGTTTTATTTGGAGACTTGCCCTATATTTAGATTGCCAGGATTTGTTATGGATGTTAAGTATATGGTAACTCAATAAGAAAGTTATCATCAGAGGCATTGTGTATGACTAGAAAAGCACATAGGCTGATCATATACCAAGCATAAGGGTTAAGTCAGGGGGGCAGTTAGGTGGCTTAGTGGCTTGAGAGCGAGGCCCAGAGACAGGAGGTTCTGGGTTCAAATCTGGCCTCAGACATTTCCTAGTTGTGTGACCCTGGGCAAGTCATCTAACCCCCATTGCCTAACCCTTACCACTCTTCTGCCTTGGAGCCAATACACAGTAGTGATTCTAAGATGGAAGGTAAGGGTTAAAAAAAAGAGAAACATCTTAAGTGCCTCACTGGTACCTGAGAAATAGTAAAGGATGTTAAGGAAGGTATCTGTCATGTTGGATAGATTCCCAGTAGAGGATTTTATGGAAGATCCTGAGGGAACTCACACTTTGCTGAAATCACAAATCCATTAGTCTATCAAAGAAGCTGATATACTATCAGTATGCCAGATCTTTAAGGGAGTAGACTATGGCGTGTCCATATTTACCCCACTATACCCAGCAGAGGACTTTACACATCTTAGGTATTCAATAAATACATGTTAAATCAACAAACTTGTGAAAGGATGCATGAGTGATTCTGACAGTCAAACTCCACAAAATATGGCACTTTTATATAAATTTAGCAAAGTCTAGGAAATAAATCAATTTTCATGGGTTGATGAAATTTCCTGACATTTCTCAGTTGGACCCAGCCCAAAAAGCTATTTCACTGCAAACTTATTGAATTTAAAATTTGACTAGCATTATTGGTAGTGGATGTTAATTTTTAGTGCTGCCCAGACATCTCTCTTGCAATTGACCAGTTTATGGACTGGTTAGAAATGACTAGAAGTAGAACTGACCATAGGAACTGAAGTCCTACTTCCTTCAGTGCCATTTGAACTACATGCCTTTTAGAATAGCTGGGCAGAGGGGAGAGTGGGGAGGGGGGTGGGACAGGCAGGGAAAGTTTTGTTTGCCTCTGTTTCTGTCTGTGGTATCATTCCCTTTGAACTGAAGGTAGCTCACTTCATGTACTTTTATTTCATTTCAGGAATTTATCTTCTGGATTTAATCTATATCGATTCTGCATACCCAGCTTCAGGAAGCATCATGGAAAATGAACAAAGATCCAATCAGATGAACAATATTCTGCGAATAATAGCTGACTTACAAGTCTCCTGTAGCTACGGTTAGTGATTTCTAATATTAAAACAGTTACCTCTTTTTTCCAGAATAGTCTAGTAAAAAGTTTGTGCTAAAGTGCCTTCCCCACCAGAAATCTTCAGATTCTGCCTTCACCATTTTCATTGTCATCATCATCATCGCTACTCACATTTCTATAGAGCTCTAAGGTTTACAAAGCACTTTATACCTACAACAACTCAATGAGGGAGGCAGTACAAGAATTAATATCCCCATTTTACAGATGAGAGAATTGAGAGAATTGGGATCTCATAAATAATAAATGATAGAGCTGAGATTTGAATTCAGGCAGGTTTCCTGAATCCAAGTCGAATATACATCTCCACATTCCCCTACCCAATATAAATCTTCATTTTAGTCAGGGGAGCAGATGCTATAGGAATTCATAGACAAGCCAACAAGAGATTACTGCTGCTGGCTTCACTACTTCCTTGGTGATATCCAAGATATCATGGAAAGGCATCGTGGTGGAAAGATAATAAAAAGATAACTAGATTTGGAAACAAAAAACCCAGATTTGAATCTTGGCTCAGCCACTTGCTAGATATGTGATCTTTCATTCTGCAGGCCTCTGTTTCCTTATCTGAAAGTGATGGGGTTGGCTATACAGAGGTGACACATGTGGGAAATTTTCATTCTTTCAAAGAGCAGAACTTGGTTTTCCTCTCTTTTCTTACCTCCCCATAACAACTACTAGTTGTATAAGTGGAGATTTTGGACCTTTGACTTCATTCCCCAGAAGTCCTTAATATTTCCCAAAATTCCCTATAATCTCTCCTGTGTCTCCACGTTGGCAAGATCACATTATTGGTATTTAAGTGGATGTATGCTCCTCCCATGTTCTCTCTTGGACCTGCAACCAGGCTGAAGTCAGGCAGTTCTTTTGCTTTAGTTATTATCAATAAAACTTTATAAAATATAATATTTAGTTATTGATTATTAATTTTAAAACCCACATAGTGAACTAACTGCCTGGCCCCAAGCTTAGATGGAAGGTTTGAATCAGTGTATGTATTTCCTCAGTATCCCAGATGATTATCTATTAACATTAGATAATCTTGTTCAGGGAGATTTTAGCTAAGACACAAAATAATTTAAGGATAGTAAAGAATGAAGGAAAACACTTGGTTCATTTAATCCCTGGCAATAGACATCGTGAGATCTCCAAACCTCATTTGGTGTTGGGGACCAAAGTGACCCATCTTGGGAACATTATGTAGGGAAGTTGGCACAAAAGGAGCCAGTCCTGCTGTCCTTCACCCTGATTCTTCATTAGAGTGTCATGGTCAGCTCTGGGTGCCACATTTAGAATGGACATTGACAAACTGGAATTAATCCAAAGGGTAGTGAAAGGACTGGAAATCTTGTCAGGTATATTGTCGAAAATGATGAAGGTTAGTCTGGTTAAATAGTTTGGAGGAAGGAAGGCTTAGAAGAGAAGATATCTTATCTTAGAAGAGAAGATATCTTAGAAGAGAAGAATATCTTCCTTCAGACTCTGAAGGTCTGAAATGGAGATTAGAATTTGTTCTACTTTATTCAAGAGAATACAGGTAT
This sequence comes from Monodelphis domestica, assembly GCF_027887165.1. Lineage (NCBI taxonomy): Eukaryota > Metazoa > Chordata > Mammalia > Didelphimorphia > Didelphidae > Monodelphis > Monodelphis domestica. The sequence goes on from NC_077227.1 coordinate 430,032,968, forward strand.
TTTGAGTGGAATTTGTGGAAAGGCAGATTTCCATTCATTATAGTTGTTAAAAAAGCTTTCCTACCAATTAGAGCACTCCAAAAGTAGACTGAAATGCCCAGAGAAGAGAGGGAGTTCCCTATTATTAGGGGACTTTAAGTGAAAGCTAGATGAATACTTTTCAGGGAGAAGGGATTTCCATTCAAGTACTGATTGGGCTCTATTCCCCCTGAGATCCCTTATGCCTTTAAGAGTCTATGATTCCATGATCTCTTTGGTGCAGTGGAGACCTAGTCTTTGTTTTCCTTCAAGAAACTTACTCATAACTTCTTTTCCCATGTAACTTTCCTATTTTAAAACTTATTAATAGAATCCTACCTTTTATGAATGGAATCTGCATAGCCTAAACGTGGCATGGGATTATATAGTGTTAGAGCTGGAAGGGACCCTGGGACATTAGAAAGTTAGAACATAGAACATATAATTCTAGAGTTAAAGGGGGCTTTAAAATAGAATTTTAAACAAAAAGCAGAATGTTGCAACTAGAAGGGAGAAAATTCCAGTCACAGAATTTCAGAATCAAAATGGTTCTTGAAGGTCATCTAGTACAATTTCTCCCTGCACAGGAATCACCTTAATAATTTGGGTTTGCCACACAGCCTAATATATTCATAGCAAAACAAAATTATAATTATAGCAATTGATTTGGATTTATCTAGCAACTTCTGCCACTAAGCCTAATAACCTCTTTACTTGGTTATTTGTTCTTAGTCCAGAATTCTTTTTTTGGAAGAATCTTTAAAGTTGAGAATCTTGTAAGAATATGAGCTTTTAAAACTGATTAGGGGTTAGGGAAAGGCATGATAATTGAGCAAGGGCAGGGGCATACTGGGTATGCAGCTCTCTGGAGAAAAAAATGTAATATACACAAAACACATTTTAAACTTTATCTGTATTGTTATACCTTTTCTCCATCCCTTTCTGAAGTCTAACCAATCAACAAAGCAGTAAATCAAGTCCTGATTTGTAGTTTGCCCATTTCTAAGATATAAACATTCACACCAAAATTTTAACAGATTTCCTGAACTATTTCAAGCTGCTTCCAGCACACTCCTAAAAGGGAGCCTTACTTAGCCAGTGCTTTCATTAACAGAAGAAACTCTTGATGGGGAAACTCACCTCCCAATGATGATTAGCACCCAATTGTTAATTTACTCTTCTAGAGTTTCCTGACTACACTAGAAAATTCTGGGTACAAGTAGAAGATTAGCAAATAAGAACTGTTATTTTGTCTGTAGTATTCTAAGCCTTATGTGATGGTGCTGAGAAGAGGTCCTAGACAGTACACAATAGGCTTAGATGCCAAGAATGGTTGTGCTTTCCCTCTGAAGATCATCAAATCAGACAGTTAAAATTAAGTTATGCAGCTCATGTTTACTCTTAAATAATCTAGATTCAGAGGAATACTATGCTTGCCTGAGAAGTAGACTTAATACAGGCCTGAGCCAGCAAGAAAGAAAACAAAACCCTCAACCCTTTGAGGCAAATGTTCTAAACAGCAGCATTTGCAATGCCAGGTTTTTGAGGCCATTTTTAAAAAAATAAACAAACAGTCCAATGGTGGAGCTGTTGTTGAGATGCCTAAAAATAACACTTTATACATGTAATTCTTTCTTTTTAAAATTAAAAAAAATTACCAATTATATGTGATAAATTTCCACACAATTTTTCCTAAATTATATGATCAAACTTATCTCCCAGGGTCCCCGTCTTCCCTTCCCCATGCTGTCAGGCAATAAGACCAGGGCATATAACCCTTCCAGATAGCAAAACATTTTCATACTCACTATCTTATTTGATCCTTTCTTGATAATCCTATCAAGTAGTTTTTTTTTTTCAAATTTCATTATTCCCATCTGATGGAGGAGGAAGAGAGGAAAAAGAGCAAGCATTTATAGAGTAGCTACTAGGTGCTGTGCATTTTAAGCACTTTCCAAATAATCATACGGCCCTGGGAAGTAGGCACTAACTATTATTATCCTCATTATTATCCTCACAGATGAGGAAATTGAGGTAGACATAAATTAAGTGACTTGTCCAGAAGTCTAGTAAGTGTCTGAGGCCAGATTTGAACTTAAATCTTCCTGACTAGGCTCAGCACTCTAGCTGCTGTGTCAAACCGAAGGTCTCAGCTAAGGTGATTTTCACCCAGCTAATAACTGGGAGGGCTGTACACAGATCTCTTGAGTCAATAAATATTATATACCCACTGCTCTTACTGTGTGCCAGGCATTCTACAAGTGCTGGGGCAACAAAGAAAACAAAAGACAGTCCTTGCCTTGAGGAATCCAATTCGGATCCCCTTCCTATTGCAATATACTGCCTTTGGCCCAAGGCTGTAGTCCCTAGCTCTGGGGACATATTTCAGTGTTAATTGCAAAGGCCTCTCTACTAGCTAGTAAATAACAAAAATGTGCAAATGTCATTGCTGAGTTGATTTGATATGCTTCTTAAAAACATGATCACAACTTATTTTTGAAAGTTATAAACCTTTGAAAGCTTTTTTTTTAATTTGATAATTCATTAAACAGTACTTTTCACTGATCCCAATCAACTGTGCCCCCTAAATAGGCTTTCCTGGGTCTCAAGTAAATTCGAGAGAATCCATTCCAGTTAGGGAGCCCTGAGCCTCAGTCTCTCCCCAGACCTTCTTCCAAGGCCATATCCCCAAAGATGAGGGGCCTGTGCTAGGCAGGCTGCAGGGCATATGAGAAAGATATGGAGGTCTTAGTTGAGTGTGAGCTAATACCTGTATTAACAGCTAATGTTTATATAGTAACTTTTATGTGCCAGGCACTGTGCTAAGATTTTTACAAATATTATCTCAGTTGATCTTCATAACAACCATGCGAAGTAGGTGCTGTTCTTATCCCCTTTTTATAGTTGAGGAAACTGATGCAGGCAGAGGTTAACTGACTTGCTCAAGATCACACAGCTAATAAGTGTCTGAGGCTGGATTTGAACTCAAGCTTTCCTGACTTGAGACCCAGCATTATATCCACTGGACCATCTGACTGCCTATTTTTATACCATCAACATAAGTCAGTAGTACAATATGACAGCTAAAAAAATATGATGTCATTTTAATCTGCCCTAATGGAAGTCAAGTGCTTTTGGTCTGTCCCCTCTATAGTTTGCTGGCTACACTACTTCCAGAGCAATCTTTCTATTGTACTGTTTATGTTTCTCCTCTCCTCAGAAATCTTAAGTATTTCCCCATTCCTTACCAAATAAAATGTGTACACCTGATCCTGACATTCAATGCACTTCACAAACTGGCTCAAACTAGCCTTATCCCATGTTACTTCCCTGATTGTGCTATACATTTCAGAAAAGGAAGACAGACTAGAGAGGGAATGAAGATGTATGAAGTCCAGTTAGGAACCACCTCTATAGATGCATTATTATTCAATCTACATACCTTGATTATTATCACCATATCATCATTATCCTGCCCTTTTCCCTCTCCATGTCATAATGGCTTCCACAGCCATTACCACCCCCAGTCCCCACATACACTAGAAATCTTTCTCTTTTCAAGCCCTTCCCTTCCATCAAGCCCCAAATCAGATGCTACTTCCACACAAAACCATCTTTCCTCCCTAAACTTGCTCTTTAGCTCTCCACCCTCCCATGCAAAAGTATTTCTCCAATTTCTGATGGTACTTTGCCTGTACCTCTGTTTTGCACTTATTTCACTCTCCCATGTGTCATAGTTACTTTTTTTTAACCCTTACCTTTCCTCTTAGAATCAATACTATGTATTGGCTCCAAGGCAGAAGAGTGGTAAGGGCTAGGCAATGGGGGTCAAGTGACTTGCCCGGGGTCACATAGGTGGGAAGTGTCTGAGGCCAAATTTGAACCCAGGACCTCCTGTCTCTAGGCCTGGCTCTCAATCTACCGAGTCACCCAGCTGCTTCCTGTCATAGTTACTTATATATGTGTTGTTTACTCATTTAGATAGTAATCTCTTTAAGGGAAGAGACAATACCATTCTTTCTCTTTGTGTTTCTCTAGTACCTTTCATAGAACCTTGTTCATAATAAACTCTTAATGCATGCTTGAGGAATTGAGTCAAATTTTGTCTTTGAAATGAGTGAATTTTCTCTGATTTTTACAGATCACCTCATAACATTACCACATGTGCAAAAGTATTTGAAGTCTGTTCGCTATATTGAAGAGCTTCAGAAGTTTGTTGAAGATGACAATTACAAGTAAGTCAGACTCTGATAGGAATTGGCCCACCTAGATCTTTGTGTCAGGTGGGTGATTGCTACCTGGGATCCCAGCGACTCCACTGTGATCCAAAACCATCTCTCAGTTTTTACCTGGGACAGCCTTGAGTCAAGGAACCCCCAAATGAGCCACCATATTTATAATCTAGCAAGTCTGAAAAAAAATGGCAAGCTGACACCATAAATTCTAAACCACCACATTTAGCTGACTTTGTCTTCAAATAAATTTTCTTATAATTTGAAGGTTGGGGTGGGGAGAGAGTTTACTACATTGCTTTCATTGGGTGATTATTCCTCTGGATTTAGTAACTAACTTCACACTATCTAATTGGGTAACAAACCTTAGGATATCTCATTGAGTGACAGACAGAACTTGGTTTGTTTCCTTAAGTGACATGACTCAAGTTGTCTGTCTTGAGTTATAGCTATATGTTTCAGGATATCCCTTTGGATAACAACTTGCCATTTTTCATTGAGTGACATGATTTGAGATGTTTCACTGGCTAATATGCCTTGAATCATCTAATCCTCTAAGACTACATGTTTATTCTGTTCTCTATCTTGGACTGTCATATTGCGTGACAAGTCTCTTCATTGGTTGAGATAGTACAAGATGCCTCATTGAGTAACAAACCTTATTTTGTCTCATTTTGCAAAGTGCCTTGGGTCTTCTCACTGGGTAAGATATTTTGAGATATTTCGCAGAAGGACACTTCAAGGGGTCTTTGTTGTTCAGGATGTACAACTATAGGATTGTCACTCTTAAGAACTGTACTTGGTTTTAATGAAGTGTTAGAAGAAGTAGTGAGTAATGAGGGAAGTAGGCTCTGAGAAGTAAGTAAGGGCTTTGATAATAAAGAGACAGAAGGAGATGGGGAAAAAGAAAAGAAAAGTAGGTTGGCAAGAGATCAGAAGAGGAATAAAGCTAGATAACAGCAAGGAAGAAAAGGTGGCTCTTTGCAACTCAATATTACTTCACTCCATGAAAAAAAAAAGAAACTGAGGGTTCTTGAGATGTCTTGTGTGATTGAAAAGTCCTGTAATCATAAATTTTCAGAGCTGGAAATATCCTTAAAGCAAGGAAAATCTCCTGCCAACTGTACAAATTTCTAATAGCTTCTACTTTGGCATTTGAAGTGACAGGGAACTCACTACATTGGGGGTCAGCCCATTCCACTGATGTGCAACTCTGCTTGTTAAGCTATTCTGTATTATATTAGCAAAGAATAGGAACTTGAAGAACTGTGTTCAAATTCCCACTTTGATATTTGCTAATATGTAAACCTGTGCAAGTCACTTATTCTTTCTGAGCCTCAGCTTCCTTACCTATTGAATGGAGATATGTTTGTCATACCTACCTCACAGAGTTGTAAGGTCAAGGCTTTGCCAACTTCAAGGTGCCATACATGAGTTATTAATATGAAATCTGCCTCTCGAGGTGATTGTGTGAGTTAAAAGTCACTCTTGCCCCCACAAATACACATGCACATGCTTTTGCTTTCAGATTTCAAAGGCCCTTTTTTCTAAAAAGTTTATTTGTGAAAAGGAGGTGTCATCGTTTAACCTTTTATCATTGGTGTAATGGCCTAATTCTAAGAGTACAAATCTTAAATAATTTAAAATCTTCTATGACACCCTCATGCCCAGTCTCTATTTCATACTGTTCCCTCTTTCACTCTTAATCTCTCCCCTCTTTTCTACATGCCTTTACTCCTGCCACAAGCATTCCCTCAAGCCTGACCTGAATTCTTACCCACATATATTTACCAAAGTGCTTTGCTTCCTAGAAAGTCCAGCATACTTTATGGTGGCAAAAATTGGAAAATGAGGGGATGCCCTTTGATTGGGGAATGGCTGAACAAATTGCAGTATCTGTTGGTAATGGAATACTATTGTGCTCAAAGGAATAATAAACTGGAGGAATTCCATGTGGATTGTAATGACCTCCAGGAATTGATGCAGATCAAAAGGAGCAGAACCAGGAGAACATTGTACACAGAGATGGATACACTGTGGTGCAATCGTATGGTACAATCGAATGTAATGGACTTCTCTACTAGCAGCAATGCAGTGATCCAGAACAATTCTGAGGGACTTGTGAGAAAGAACACTATCCCTACCCAGAGAAAGAACTGTGGGAGTGGAAACACAGAAGAAAAACATTTGCTTGATCACATGGTTTGATGGGGATATGATTGGGGATGTAGACTCTAAATGATGGTAAATATCAATAATAGGGAAATAGGTCTTGATCAATGACACATGTAAAACCCAGTGGAATTGCACATTGGCTATAGGAGGAGGATGGAGAGGAGGGAAAGAATATGAATCTTGTAACCATGGGGAAAATATTCTAAATTAATTAAATAAAATTTTCTGAATTAAAAGAAAGTCCAGCGTAGCTGCTGCCTGCCCCTTCCTAAAACCTTCCCTGAAATTACAGCCGCCACTCCCCTAGACTACAGGAGTTGCTTATCTCACCTTCTCCTCAATGCCAGCCATTTGCACACATACTCCATCTTCTTCCCCTTTCAGTTTTTTCTTATTGGATTGTCAGCTTATTGAGACCAGGGCCATCTTAGGGTTCCTAGTACTTAGCCCAATGCATTATACACTTTCAGTGCATAATAACTGTTGGATGGCTTAAACTGAATTCAGTGATAATTGCTCCCCAATCATCATCTGGCACATAATAAAGTCAGAGTCAGAGAGATGTTATATTTCATTCCAAATGCTAGTTAATTTATTTTTCTGGCTTCCGAATACAAGCTGTGAAGCCTGTTGAAACATTTTTGTTCACAAGATTAAACTGGTCACAAAAAAAAAACAAACAAGAATCATGTAGTGTCAGTGTGAGGACGTATGTGGCCATGAGTGTGTAGAGGGACAATATTGTTAAGATGTAAATGTGTGTGTATCCGAGGAGAAGGATATGTAGGTAAAAATACAAGATTATATGTGTGTATGTGTGTTATAAGAATGTGAGGTTGAATGTGTGTGTGTGCATGTGTGAGAAAGAGCAAATGAAAGTCCATGTGTATGGGAGAAGAGGAAGGGGCATGCGTGTGTCTGTGTGAGGATGAATGTATGGGAGAGAACGTGAGGGCAAATGTGTGTGCACATGAATGAACACGTGCATGTGTGTGGGAGATAGCTGTGGTTACAAAATGAGGTTGCAAATTGGGTTGCAAAATACTTCTGTGGTAGCTCCCAATTTTTTGTTACTCTGAACTCATATAAGAACCTTCCTTTTCCTATGATATTTACCATGTGTGATCTCTGCCCCAAATTGGATTGGTTGAAATCTGAGTTTCCTTTGGTCAGTTTGAATATATACAAGAGTTGCTTCTCACTTTCTCTTTGTTTACAATAGAATCATGGAATGAGAACCAAAAGGTATGAAAGCTACAAATGACCTGAGACCAAAGAACATTAAAGCTCAAAGGGCATTTAACAATCCTCAGGTCCAATATTCTTGGTTTAGAGAAGGGGAAATTGAGGCTTAGGAAATGGAACAGATGTCCCTAAAGTTGCACAAAGAATAGTGCATGTGAGTCCATGGGACCAACCACCTCTAGTGGCCTCTGAGTTGGGTATTTGAGGAAGGAGAAGACACACAGAGAGAAGTCAGAGAAATGGTCCTAGACTGTCACAAGGAACTCCACATTAATTCTTTTTAAGACACAATTCCTGGGGACAGCTGGGTGGTTCAGTGGATTGAGAGCCAGGCCTAGAGATGGGAGGTCTTGGGTTCAAATCTGGCCTCAGACACTTCCTAACTGTGTAACTCTGGGCAAGTCACTGAAACCCCATTGCCTAGCCCTTACCACTCTTCTGCCTTGGAACCAACACACAGTGTTGAATCTAAGACAGATGGTAAGGATTTTTTAAAAAAGACAGAATTCCTGCATCCTTAACTCTGAAGCAAAAAAGATACTTGGTTAGGAGTTTTGTGTGAGGTAATACTGAAGAATTTAGGCTTAATGCATGTGTCTGCTATAAGCAAGCAAGGTGCAAGGGAAAGCACCGTGGGTTTGGAGTCAGAAGGCCTGAATTTAAATCCCAGCTCCCATTTTTATTGGTATAACCTTGAGCAGGTTAGTTCACAGTGTTGGGCCTCAATTGCCTGATCCGTAAAATTAGGTAATAATAGATAACCTCTAAGGTCCCTTAACACTCTAAATCTGTAATCTTACATCCAAGTTAACTGGATTACTTTATATTTTCTGATCACGTCTTTGGGGTGAGTCAATTCCTTATGAGCCCAATATGGTTCACAGTTAAATACAATTGAGTAATACATAGTCTGTTGGAGGTAGAAAAGGCCTTGAATATCATCATGACCAAGTCCTTACTTTTACATAGGAGGAAACTGAAGTCTTAAATAGGAAAGTGACTTCCTCAAGGTCAGATAGCTAATAAATTGCAAAGACCTTGGATTCATGTCCCTCCGTCTGATTCTTCATCAATAAAATGAGGCATTAAACGAGATGATCTGTCGCTAAGGTACTAAACCTCAGAGTTGGAAGCGCTCTCTGAGCTCATATAGCACAACATGGACCTGAATATAAATCCCCTTTACAATATGCCTGACAACTCTGGGCCTCAGCTCGAAAACCTCAAATGAAGTCCTTTGAGGGCCCGCTGTACTTTTAGCTATCTCTTATCATTGACATTTTTTTCCCTCATGCTGAGCCAAAAATCTGTAACCCTGTAATTTCCTCTGCTTGCTCCTATTTCTGTCTTCTGGGGCGAAGCAGAACAAATCTAAGCCCTTATCACTGCCTTTCAAATACTTGAGTACAGAACATGATTATGAACCACTTCCCCCTCCCCAAAGCCCTGCTTTCTCTTCAAAGAATCATATAGGATTTAGAGCTGGAAGAGACCCGAGACACCAACTATTGCTATGTTTTATTGTACAGAAGAGCAAACTGTACCCCAGGAAGGTTAAGCCCCAGGCTTACATGGGAGGATGTGTGGCACCATGCTGGGCTCAGTCAGAGAGACTGTAATAGATGCCACTATTAGGAGATTTACGGTAATAGGGCAGGAACCACCAGGAAGCCAGCTAGGAGAAAGGCTGCATCTTACACTCCTCCCCCTACACCACTTCCTGTCCCTCTCTCAACTAAAGGCTCTTCTCAGGAATGGTAAACTTGAAGGGTGTCCCCAATAACTAATCCCATAATTTTGATGGCAAGAGGCTGACAAGATTTCTCCTGAATTGAAACCAAGGGTCTCCACAGCACTCAGTTTCCTGAATAGGCAATGCCCAAAGAGTTTGTTTTTCCAACCCTCTTTTCCACAGTCAGAAAAGGAAGGGAGTTCAAGCTGCTGGGCTTCCCAACTGCCCTCTTCAAAATTCTATTGGAACCTTGCCTCCATCTGGTTGATTGAGGGTTCACCAAAATTCCAACTCTCTTGCTTTTTCTTGCAAATCTCTTTTGGGTTGCAATCTCATCTTTATCAGACCAGGGTTCACATAACCACCCTGATATTCCCCAGCTGTTTCTACCAAGGGCGAGTCATTTCACTTTCCTCATCTACAAAATGGGCACAATAATACTTGTTCTATCTGTCTTGGTTATGAAGACCAAACTAAATGTGTGTACAGGGGCTTTGTGGACTTTGAGCATTACAGAAACAGCAGCATTATTATTCATTATTGTTATTGTCCTTTCTAATTCTGAGCCCAGCTCATTGTCTACCTGGCATTGAACTGACTCAGTAGACTGTCCTTCTGACTGTACAGTGTAGTATGGACAATACATCAATCAATCGCTAGGTTGATTTCTTATGAATGGTAACAGATTTCATTAAGGTAATGTTCTAGGACCGCAAGCAGTTTGTTTGGCGACGCTGTTGGTCAAATGTGTCCCTGGCAATGATTTCCCCTTAGAGAGAATTTCACATGCAGTGAACCCCAGACAGCCCTGGCTGATCATGGCCATCATAACTACCACTGAGCAAGCTGGTTTGACAGAAGGGGGGAAAGGGCATTTACTATTCCTGGAAAGGGCACCCCACCATGCAAACGTGCCCCACGTCCAGTCTTGGATAAGATAGTCCATTCATGTGACAATACTAAGGTTCCATGGACAGTAGTAGTTTTTCATTAGCTCTAATATCCTTTCAAAGAAAAGAAGGAAAATGGTCTATAAATACTTTTTACCATGAGCTAATCCTTGGACATATTGCAAACCATGAGTCACTACTATTTAAAATTTGGAGGACGTTTAAAAAGCCCAAGCGTTGATTCTGAACAGTAATGTTTGCCTGTGTTTTCATGAGGGATTTTTGTTTTGTTTAATGTGGGAAACCCACCCACTGAGGACACATTCATTTTCTTCCCCACAGCTTACTGAGTCTGTGTTTTGGGCAGTTTGATTGCAAGGAAAGCAGGGGGTGAGCGGGGGAATCAAAGCTCAGTGTGGAAAGAACAGGGTGGGGCTCCCTGGTGAACAGAACAGAGGCAGCTTCTTGTGGCTCACCCCAGAGAAAGCCCCCGGCCTCATATTTTATCCCAACTACCGGCTCTTCCTGCGAAGGGGGCATTTATGGAGATGCCAGTCCGGGGCTCCATCCCCTTTGCTGGCACAGATTTTGTAGGGCTGGTGGGGGCAGGGCTCATCACAGTACCCTCAGAAGGGTTCAAGGCAGTAGCAGGTAAAGCGAGAAGAGCGACTGAACCTAAGTGAGGCCACTCACGTTCCAGGCTTCCCTCCCACGCTTCAGGACCGCAAGCAAGTCACTGCCTCTCTGGGTTGTAGTTTTCTTGTCTGTCAGATGGAAATAATGCCTTGTTACCTCCATCACCTATAGTGAGGAAAGCAGCGGGTATGCCTATTGCCTAATGCATCTCAGAAATGGGAGTTGTCCTGGCTCTGAGCATCCATCATATGGAACCTGTTAAGTGAAAGCAGACCAAATACCAGGAGAATCTCACAGTTGGAAGGGACAGAATCGTGGAATTTCAGAGGAGAGAAAAGGGACCTCAGTGTCCATGTAGTCCAAGCCATATCTGAAAAAGAATACCTCTTGCAATACATTTAACAAGTAACATCTTTTCTTGAAGACTTCCAGTGACAGGGGGCTTACTACTTCCCAAAACAGTTCATTTTGGGAAAGCTGATTCCAATTTGCAAGTCTATGTTCTGTCCTTTGTGCAAGTTCAGCCTTCGGGTGCCAGAAAGACTCAATCTAATCCTTCCAGGTGACACCCCTTCCAATACCCAGAGAATCTCTGCTCTCTCTGACCCCTCTTTCTCAGCCCTACCCCATCACCACCATGTCCTGTCTCCTGAAATGAGTTATTCATTCTACTTCTATATTATTTCTCTCTTGCTTATCCCGTGATTTGTCTCCCTGGCCATAGAATCGGGAAAACTTGGGTTCAAATGCGGCCTCTGACATATAGCCAGCTGTATGATCCAGAGCAAGCAACATTCTGAGATCATAAATTGCAGAGAAGTCAACCTCCATTGTTGAGGGAGTTTTCTTGTTAAGTCCCAGCCCGGTCCTTTATCCCTCTAGTCAAATATAAACTCTTCCCCCCACCCCATCTTTATCGTACCAGCACCAAGTAGAGGGCCTTGCATGGAGCAGGCATTTAATGCAATGTTTATTGACTAATTAAGTTGAATTACATTGAATTGAACTGACAAGCTCCTGGAGGAGGCATAGAGAATCAGGTCTGGTGTTAGGAGAACCTGACTTTAAATCCAGCTTCAGAAATGCACTCACTACCTGTGTGATTCTGGGGCTGTCACTTAACTCCAATTGCCTGCCTCCGTTTCCTCATCTATAAAATGAGCTGGAGAAGGAAATAGTAAACCACTACTTAGTATTTTTGCTCAGAAAACCCCCAAAGGATTTTCAGATATGTCCGATACGACTGAAATGGTTGAACAACAGCAACAATGGTATTTTAGTTAAAGTTTCTGATTTGGATGGGTAGTTAGAGAATGAATCCAAGCTCCAGCTTTACCATTTAATTAGTCATAACACAAGAGAAAGAGAATAAGTATTTATTAAATGCCTACTACGTGTCGAGCATGGTGCTAAGCACTTTACAATATTAACTCATTTGACCCATTGTCTTCAGAGGCTTCACCAGGGTGACATGTACTCTTCTATCCAGGGATACTGGTCTTCTTGCTGTCCCTAAAACAAGATATCCTATATCCCATCTCCAGGCATTTGCATTGGCTGTGTCCCATGCCTAGACTTCCTTCAAGTCTCAACTAAAATTTCACCTTCTCTAAGGAGTGCTTCCAGTCCCCGCTTCATTCTAGTGCCTTCTCTGCTGATTAGTTACTGACTCCCTGTCCTCCCCATAAGACTAGGAGCTCCTGGAGAGCAAGGAATTGCCTTTTGCCTCTCTTTGTACCCCTTGTATTTAGTACAGTGTCTGGCACATAGTAGGTACTTCAGACATGTTTACTGACTACCTGCCTATTATTAATAGTTTTGTTATAGTGTTATTTAGAGAAGGGAAAGATAGGGGCTGGAAAAGTGACTTGATGTTCTTCAAAGGATCTGGCCACATGGAAAAGAGGAGGGAGGGCATTTCAAGAAAAAGAAATAACAATCTCACTAATTCATTCATTCATTCAAGAAACATCTACTAAGTGTCTGCTATGAGCAAAATACTTCTCTTCCATGCATACAAAATAAGGTCACTTCCATTTTGCTACAGTTCAAATGCTTAGTCTTTTAAGAAGTGGGATGATGTAGAAGGAGGAACCAAAAGAACTTAGTGGTTTTGATAAGAGAACACTTCTAATAAAGAGGCAAGGAAGGATCACCCTGAGGAGCAAGTGGAGGGGCAGATTATAGAGGACCCTGGAAGCTGGGAATAAAAGCCTGGATTTGAATCTTGAGGTCAAGGCCGTCCCTGGGGTAGCACAAGACCATATGATATGGTAGAAAGGTCCCTGGATATGAAGCCGGGTGACCTTGCTTCAAAATCCCAGCTCCCAATTCTTGTAGCTAGATGATCCCACTCAAGTTATTTCCCCTCTACTCTCATGCCTCAGTTTCCTTATTTATAAAATTTATTGAAATTTTAGAAAAAATATATAAATATACATTTAAAAATATAAAAATAATAGTACTTTGACATCTATCTCCACAAAATTATAGTGAAGACTTCATAGACCTTGAAAAACTATAGAAATGATGCTTGTGAATTCCTGTCATCCCTATACTTCGTTTCACACTTGAAGATCATATATCAATTTCTGGCAGTGTTTCTGTAACTGAGGACAAAAGGATGGGAGGTGTGAGAAGCCCACAGGGGCCACTGGCAAGCCCCAGAACCTAGAGAAAGTCCCAGTAGCTTCAGTTGGAGGAACCACATCCCCTTGACCCAGGGGTATGTGCCCATGGGGTCTGCATGCATCCTAGCCCTGCCATAGAAGAAGTCAAAGGGAAGGGCTCCAAAGATAAGGAAACTCATGAGGGTGGAAATTGTGAAGCAGCCCTGGCTTACAGGCCCATCTTTAAAAAAAAAAAAGAGGGGCAATGAGGGCCAAGAGTTGCTGCCTTATTTTCTCACAGAATTACCTGCTTTATCTGGCTTAGAGAAATATAAAATTAGGGAAGGCAGAGGAAATGATCCCTAAGGTCCTATTAGCTCTAAATTTTAGATGCCCAAGATAAGATTTTCCCCAAATCCTCTTTATTCATGATTTCTTCCTTTGAATTCAATATACATGTATTAATCCCCTACAATAGCAATGTCAAACCTTTTAGAGATGGTGTGCCAGGCCCTGCTGCCACCCTACCCCCCAGACCAAGTACAGTGCCCACCCCCCAGAGACCACATGCTGTGCTCCTCCCACACACTGAGGACTAGATACACCCTGCCCCCCCCCTTACCCCACACAGGGAGGAAGGAAGCACTCAGCCAGTGTAGGGAGGGAGAGGGAAGGGAGCTGTTCCGCTCAAGACCCTCTGCCTTTCTAGTAAAGAACTCTCAAGGTGGCTGAGTGCCCACAGAGAGCTCTCTGTGTGTCATCTTCGGCATCTGTGCCATAGGTACACCATCACTGGTTTGTAGTATATACCCTGGGCTTGGTGTTAGCTGATAGAGAGTTGAAAATCAGTATTGCCCCTGACCTCAAGAAGTTTAATAGATGGATATGACACTTCTATAGACTTCAAGGCAAGTGGTGAAAGGAGAGATCCGGGATACTCAAGAGAAATATGGTAAGGGAGGGAACTTTAATGGAGGAGAGAGAGCTTCAGCTAAGTCTTAAAAGGAAAGGGACAGCTAGGTGACTTAGTGGATTGAGAGCTAGGCCTTGAGATGGGGGTCCTGGGTTCAAATTTATCCTCAGACACTTCCTAACAATGTGACCCTGGGCAAGTCACTTAACCCCCATTGTCTAGCCCTTACCACTCTTCTGCCTTAAAACCAATACACAGTATTGATCCTAAGACAGAAGATAAGGGTTTTTTAAAAATACTTTAAAGGAAGACAAAAATTTCTTTTTTTTCTTTAATAATACTTAATTTTTCCCCAATTACATGGAAAAACAAAATTTAACATTCATCTTCTAAAATTTTGAGCTCTAAATTCTTTCCCTCCCTCTCAGAGATGATAAGCAATTTGATATAGCTTATATAAGTACAATTATGCAGAACATATCTCCATATTGGACATGTTGCAGAAGAAGACACATATCCCCCCTAAAAAGCCCACAAAAAATTAAAGTGAAAAATTGTATGCTTCAATTTGCATTCAAATTCCCATCAGTTCTTTCTCTACAGGTGGGTAGCATTTTTTGAAAAACAAGAATTTCAATGGGCAAAGATAAAGAAGGAGTGAGAGCCTTCCAGGAAAGGGAATAGTTGCTTGGAAGGCAGAAGGTTGAGAAATAGCAAGAAAAATTTAGGGAATAGATAATATCATTTGATTGGAACATGGCATAAAAGAGTCAAATCAGAATAAGACTGGAAAAGAAAGTTCGAGCCAGATGGTGGAAGGCAGGCAGCTTTTTCCTGAAATGCTTCTCCCTTCCCCTCTAATTTGTATATAAAGTTGTTTGAACCAAACCCGACCATACTGTCACCTGGTGCCAACAAACTGAAAGCTCAGAGTTGAGGTGCGTGCAGGGTCCTGGCATCCATGATGCCTATTAAAGCTTAGCTGGATGGAAGGGTGTGGTTTGGTCTTCCAGGCCAAAGGAAAGTTTCTTCTTCCACCCTAAGGAGCCCTGGAGAGCTGCCTCAGCAACTCTGGCTCTATGTGTGAAGGGGAAATGATTGAGGTGTCTGCTTAAGAAATCCTACAGGGTTGTTGTCGACAGCCTCACGCCTGTACAGCTGACAGACTTATCTATCTAAGAAAGACCTCTTGACTCCTTGGAACATGAGCTAAGATTGAGTGATTAGATTTTTGGAAAGAACCTCCCTGCTTCCCCCCTCCTTCCATCCCCTGCCTTCCCTCCAGAATTGACTTCTTGTACTAACAGCTACACAGATAGATGGTTCCTATAAGTGAATACTGTACTTTCAGAGTAACTTTGGAGTTTTCTGATGCATTGCCTTCCATTTGCCCATAAGAGCATACCCAGGCAGACTACAGACAAAATTTATGGGTAAAATTCTCACAAACAAAAGCTCCTCACTTATGTCTTCTGAATAGTTTTGCCATTTCTATAACCGACATGAATGTCCTCTCCTTCTCAGGCACAAAACTTTAAACTAACAGGGCCCTCGTATTTCAAAATCAGGAAGCCAGGACACATAAAATTATGTATGAAAGTCTGTATAGTGGGGAGTTGGATTGGGCACATCCTGTGAAGCATGTGCATGGGGATGGACCCATGGGGGCCATCCAGTGGAACATACAGGGAGCTGAGCCTATACCCTTGGGCAGCATATACGTTCTGGCCTTTTGCTGAAGAACATAGCTCCTGGTTGGTCCCTTGATTGCTGATTGCCATGATGTATGAGGGCAGTGCCAAAGAGCAGTGGTCCAGAGGCAGCAAGAGTCTTTCATTCAATATATTTTGGGGAACTCTTGTCTTCCAATCTTTCTCTTTGTCCTCCCTTCTCTTAGATGTCTGACTTGGGACTCAGAGATTTCTTTCTTAGAATGCTATAGGAGGATAAAGTGTGAGCAAATTCCCCTTTTCTTTTCTCGTAGCAGCTGTGGTGGCCAAATACTTCTGGCAACCTGTGCTTGTCTAGAAGAGGCCTCAGACTAGACTCCAAGTGTGAATTTCAAAACTGGCTGCCTTTTCCTGAATTGTGTGTTCTTCCCTTGTGCATAGGTGATTGAATAATAATCCTGAAATGGATGTGGCTAGCCTTGACAACTTCATGAGTTTAAGAGTTTCTGAGTAATCCTCTGGATTTACTTCAATTTACCAATATCCTTCTTAAAATGTGGTACCTGGAATTAAACACAGGGCCCCAGAGATGGTCTTACCTGAACAGAGCACAGTGAAGCTATGACCAGAACAATCATTCTAGCTATTATGTTTCTATTAATATAGATTACAGTAGATTTCTTGGCCAACACAGTTCTCACTATTGATTCATATTGTCTGCAATCTGTTCAAACATCCACATCTTTTTCACACAAGCTTTTGTCTAGCCACACATGCTTCATTCCTCAGAGAATCTCAAGATACAAGGATCATAGATCTGGGGGAGGAAAGGTCCTTAGAAGGCCTTGGCGGACTTACGGGTAAGCATGGTAGCAGTATAGACGCGGGGCACTTCCTCTCCCCAGCACACACCAACAAACACTACCTCAAAAGATCTTAAAAATCATTTTCAGAAGAACAGAGGAACTGTACAGTAAGCGCAGCATTGAAGGTACATGGGATTTAGGCATTTCCACACTATAAGAGGGTGAAAAAGGTCCCACCCAAAAGCAAGCCGATCCAACCTCCCCCAACCCTACCTACAGAGCCAGAGCCAGAGCCAGCACACGCCAGAACCAGCGAGTGAGCAAGGGGCACCTCTAGAGTGAACAAGGGACACCTCTAGGTCCTTGGGAGCTGACTAAGACCACCGGGGACCTACCCCTGAAAGCAGCTAGACAGGAAACCCAGGCGGGCAGGGGAGCACAGACCTTGGGAGCCCCTGGGAAGGTAGCATAGAGAAGAGCTGCATAGGACTGCAGAGATTCAAGAGCTTACCTCAGGCAAAATCCTTGCTCCTTAACTCCATACACAGAGAACCTGCCCAGCTCACTCAGATTTCTGACTAAAAAGGGAAGGTAAAACATCAATGGTGATGGCTAATTGTGCACAGGAGCCTCAAAATCCTTCCAAAAACAAAAAACAACAACAAAAAGACAGTGACCCTTGAGAATTTTTATGGAGGAAAAACCCAGGCTACAGAGGAAATACAGGATGAAATTCAAACAAAGGCAAAACCTTCTTAAAAAAAAAAAAACCAACAGAGCAACTTCCAGTCAAGATGGCAGCTTAGAGAAAGCTAAAGTTCAGATCTCCAGAAACCCTTCCCTACCGAACTCAAACTATATGCTCCTAAGGCACCGAAATTCAAAACAAACAACAGCATAGACCCCAGGAATCCTCCTCCTGGACCTGGACCTGGATCAAAAGGTACGGCCCCCCCAAAAGCCAGAACACGAGATCACTCGGACCTAAGGGGTAGGCAGAAGGAAGGTCCCAGGTCACATCTCCCCAACCCAGAGCACTGAGTCCAAGGCAGCAGAGGGAACCTCAGAGCCTCAGGGCTGGCTATCCTGAAGGCCTCTTCCTGAAAACAACCTGACCCAGTCGTGGGGGCACCCAGACAGCAGGGAAACAGAAACAGATGGGGGAGCCTGCAGCCCCCTGGCTGGATCCTTCTATCCGAGTCTCAAGGTCCCTACCTCAAAGCATACTCAGTTCAACCCAGAGAAAGTTATTCTTATCAGAAGCCCTCAGAGCTCTGTGAAGCCAAGGCCCCTACCCCCACAGAGTGCTGGGTCTCCTGGCCAGCTAAGGCACAGAAACAAACACCCCATGGAAAGGGCCAAGCCAGGCTCAGAGCTTGGAAATAAGGCAACAGAGAAACATCGGGAGGGAACTGAGGAGGGCAGTAACACAGAAACACCAACAATTCCTGACTTCCCCGGGAAGACAGAACAACAACTGCATAGAACAGACAATCTGCCTAGGGCTAAAACCTCTGAACACTAGACAGAGATAAGAAAAGCTAGTCCTCCCCACTCAGATAGAGATGGCAAACTCCACAGAAGCACAAAAGCCCCAAAATTCCAAGAAAAACAAGAAGAAGGGGGTGACTTTGGACACATTTTATGGAGCAAAAATACAAAGTACAGAGGAGATAGAAGAGGAAACACAAGCAATTTCTCTGAAACCTTCCAAAGGAAATGGAAACTCTCCGCAAACCCATGAAGAATTTGAATCGGAAAGGATCAAAAAGATGGAAGCCTTCTGGGAGGAAAAGTGGGAAATAATACAAAAGAAATTCACGCATCTACAAAACCAGTTTGACCAAATGGAAAAGGAAAACCAGGCTTTAAAGGTCAGAATTAGGCAACTCGAAGACATTGAGCAGGTAAAAGAGCAAGAATCAATAAAGCAAAGCCAAAAGATCAAGAAATTAGAAGAGAACATAAAATATCTCACTGACAAGGTGACAGCCTTGGAAAATAGAGGAAGAAGAGATAATTTAAGAATAATTGGACTTCCAGAAAAGCCAGAAATAAACAGCAAAGTCAACATCGTAATACAAAATATAATCAAAGAAAATTGCCCAGAGATTCTAGAACAAGGGGGCAATACAGACACCGACAAAGCTCACAGAACACCCTCTACACTAAATCCCCAAAAGACGACTCCCAGGAATGTAATTGCCAAATTCCAAAGCTTTCAAACAAAAGAAAAAATCCTACAAGAAGCCAGAAAAAGACAATTTAGATATAAAGGAATGCCAATCAGGGTCACACAAGACCTTGCAAGTTCCACTCTGAATGATTGTAAGGCATGGAACATGATTTTCAGAAAGGCAAGAGAGCTGGATCTTCAACCAAGAATCAGCTACCCAGCAAAACTGACTATATACTTCCAAGGGAAAGTATGGGCATTCAACAAAATAGAAGATTTCCAAGTTTTTGCAAAGAAAAGACCAGAGCTCTGTGGAAAGTTCGATATTGAAAAACAAAGAGCATGGAATACCTGAAAAGGTAAATATGAAGGAAAGGGAAAAGGAGAAAAATGTTATCTTTTTCTTTTACCCAAACTCTCTTCTATAAGGACTACATTTATATCAATCTATGTATACTAACATGTGGGGAAAATGTAATGTGTAAATAGGGGGAAAAGAAAGACCAAATAGAATAATCTTTCTCACACAAAGATTCACATGGGAAGGGGAGGGGAAGAAAACTCCTATAAGAAGGAGAGGAAGAGAATTTTTACTTAAACCTTAGTCTTAGGGAAATCAACTCTGAGAGGGAAAAACATCCAGATCCATTGGGATTGTGAATTCTCTCTTACCCAACAAGGGAAGGGAGAAGGGAAAACCAAGGGGGAAGGGAACACAAAAAAGAGAGGGAAGAAGAGGGGGGAGGAGGAGGGAACAAAAAGGTAGGAACTAGAAAGGGAAACATATCAAGGGAGGGGACAAGGGGGACTGGTTTAAAGTAAATCACTGAACTAAAAGATAGAGCTGAAGAAGAAAAGGTTAGAATTAGGGAAGGATATCAAAATGCCAGGGAGTCCACCAGTGACAGTCATAACTTTGAATGTGAATGGGATGAACTCACCCGTAAAATGTAGACGAATAGCAGAATGGATTAGAATCCAAAACCCTACCATATGTTGTCTTCAAGAAACACACGAAGTGGGTAGACACCCACAAGGTCAGAATTAAAGGATGGAGTAAGACCTTCTGGGCCTCAACTGATAGAAAGAAGGCAGGAGTTGCAATCATTATATCTGATAAAGCCAAAGCAAAAATAGACTTGATCAAAAGGGATAGGGAAGGTAACTATATTTTGTTAAAAGGGACTTTAGATAATGAGGAAATATCACTAATCAGCATGTATGCACCAAATAATATAGCACCCAAATTTTTAATGGAGAAACTAGGAGAATTGAAGGAAGAAATAGACAGTAAAACCATATTAGTGGGAGACTTAAATCAACCATTATCAAATTTAGATAAATCAAATCAAAAAATAAATAAGAAAGAGGTAAAAGAAGTGAATGAAATCTTAGAAAAATTAGAATTAATAGACATATGGAGAAAAATAAATAGGGATAAAAAGGAATACACCTTCTTCTCAGCACCACATGGCACATTCACAAAAATTCACCATACATTAGGTCACAGAAACATGGCACACAAATGCAGAAAAGCAGAAATAATAAATGCAGCCTTTTCAGATCACAAGGCAATAAAAATAATGTTCAGTAATGGTACATGGAAAACCAAATCAAAAACTAATTGGAAAATAAACAATATGATACTCCAAAATCATTTAGTTAGAGAAGAAATCATAGAAACAATTAATAATTTCACCAAGGAAAATGACAATGGCGAGACATCCTTTCAAACCTTTTGGGATACAGCCAAAGAGGTAATCAGAGGTAAATTCATATCCCTGAGTGCATATATTAACAAACTAGGGAGAGCAGAGATCAATCAATTGGAAATGCAAATAAAAAAACTCGAAAGCAATCAAATTAAAACCCCCCAGCAGAAAACCAAACTAGAAATCCTAAAAATTAAGGGAGAAATTAATAAAATTGAAAGTGATAGAACTATTGATTTAATAAATAAGACTAGAAGCTGGTACTTTGAAAAAACAAACAAAATAGACAAAGTACTGGTCAATCTAATTAAAAAAAGGGAAGAAGAAAAGCAAATTAACAACCTCAAAGATGAAAAGGGGGACATCACCTCCAATGAAGAGGAAATTAAGGCCATCATTAAAAATTACTTTGCCAATTACATGGCAATAAATATACCAATTTAGGTGATATGGATGAATATATAAAAAAATACAAACTGCCTAGGATAACAGAAGAAGAAATAAAATTCTTAAATAATCCCATATCAGAAAATGAAATCCAACAGGCCATCAAATAACTTCCTAAGAAAAAATCCCCAGGGCCGGATGGATTCACCAGTGAATTCTATCAAACATTCAGAGAACAGTTAATCCCAATACTATACAAACTATTTGACATAATAAGCAAAGAGGGAGTTCTACTAAACTCCTTTTATGACACAAACATGGTACTGATTCCAAAACCAGGCAGGTCAAAAACAGAGAAAGAAAACTATAGACCAATCTCCCTAATGAATATAGATGCAAAAATCTTAAATAGGATACTAGCAAAAAGACTCCAGCAAGTGATCAGTAGGGTCATCCACCATGATCAAGTAGGATTTATACCAGGGATGCAGGGCTGGTTCAATATTAGGAAAACCATTCACATAATTGACCACATCAACAAGCAAACCAACAAGAATCACATGATTATTTCAATAGATGCAAAAAAAGCCTTTGATAAAATACAACATCCATTCCTATTAAAAACACTAGAAAGCATAGGAATAGAAGGGTCATTCCTAAAAATAATAAATAGTATATATCTAAAACCATCAGCCAACATCATCTGCAATGGGGATAAACTAGAAGCCATCCCAATAAGATCAGGAGTGAAACAAGGATGCCCATTATCACCTCTACTATTTGACATTGTACTAGAAACACTAGCAGTAGCAATGAGAGAAGAAAAAGAAATTGAAGGCATCAAAATAGGCAAGGAGGAGACCAAGTTATCACTCTTTGCAGATGACATGATGGTCTACTTAAAGAATCCTAGAGATTCAACCAAAAAGCTAATTGAAATAATCAACAACTTTAGCAAATTTGCAGGATACAAAATAAACCCACATAAGTCATCAGCATTTCTATATATCTCCAACACAGCTCAGCAGCAAAAACTAGAAAGAGAAATCCCATTCAAAATCACCTTAGATAAAATAAAATACCTAGGAATCTATCTCCCGAGACAAACACAGGAACTATATGAACACAACTACAAAACACTCGCCACACAACTAAAACTAGACTTGAGCAATTGGAAAAACATTAATTGCTCATGGATAGGACGGGCCAATATAATAAAAATGGCCATCCTACCCAAACTTATTTATCTATTTAGTGCCATACCCATGGGATTCCCAAAATATTTCTTTACTGATTTAGAAAAAACCATAACAAAGTTCATTTGGAATAACAAAAGATCAAGGATATCCAGGGAAATAATGAAAAAAAAAACACAAATGATGGGGGCCTTGCAGTCCCAGACCTTAAACTATATTACAAAGCAGCAGTCATCAAAACAATTTGGTACTGGATAAGAGACAGAAAGGAGGATCAAATTGTGGTATATGTTGGTGATGGAATACTATTGTGCTCAAAGGAACAATGTAAGTGGAGGAATTCCATGGGGACTGGAACGACCTCCAGGAATTGACGCAGAGTGAGAGGGGCAGAACCAGGAGAACAATGTACACAGAGACTGATACACTATGGTACAATTGAACGTAATGGACTTCTCTATTAGTGGCAATGCAATGACTCTGAACAACCCGGAGGAATCTATGAGAAAGAACACTATACACATGCAGAGGAAAATCTGTGGGAGTAAAAACACCAAAGAAAAGCAACTGCTTGACTACAGGGGTCGAGGGGATATGGTTGGGGATGTAGACTCTAAATCAGCAGTTCTCAACCTCTCAATTTGTAGCAATGGGAATACATAATGCATATCAGGTATTTACATTCCGAATCATAACTGTAGCAAAATTACCGTTTTGAAGTAGCCACCAAAATAATTTTTTGTTTTGGGGTCACTGCAACAGGAGGAACTGTATTGTGGGGTCCCAGAATTAGAAAGGTTGAGAACCACTGCTCTAAATGAACATCCTAGTGCAAATACCAACAACATGGAAATGGGTTCTGATCAAGGACACATGTAATACCCAGTGGAATTGCGTGTCGGCTATGGGAGGGGTGGTAGGAGGGGCAGGAGGAATAGAAAATTATTTTTGTTTCCAAGGAATAATGTTTGAAATTGACCAAATAAAAAAATAATGTTAAAAAAAGGCCTTGCATTATTCACCTCTCCTATCCTCCTTGAACCTCTAATCCAGAACTGAGTAAAGAATAACAGAGATCTCAGCACTCATTCCTGTCCCCTGTGCTAGTTCAGCTGGAATCTTTTTCTTCTCTGGTTTTTCTAGCTCTGGTATTCAGTCTTGCCCCCACCTTCTAGTCCTTGGATATTAGAATTCTCCCCACCTCTTGTGCTATGCTCCTGGTCAACCCTCAACCCACTGACCAAACTCTTCTTTGTCTAGTGTGTTAAACTGCCTTGGGGAGGAAAAACGATTCACTGTGAGGTTTTCTCAGTCTTCCCAATCAGAATTGAGAATAGTATGTTTTCCAGGTTGCTGTGGAGGTGAGCTAAGCAAAATACTGGTTCTCATTCTACCACCTTGTGTCCTTGAAGTTCTCAAAAGCTTTGCCAATGGACCCCAAAATCGATAGGTTCTAAAAGCAGGAGCTACTTCCTGTACTATCTCGGGAATTGGACTGGGTCTGTTTTCCCAGGATAAACATACTATATATAAAAAAGACCCATTACCAGGTAATTGGTCATTAGGTAATTAATTATTTGAACATGTAACTCATTAAACAAAAGTAAAAATAATGACCTTCAATTCAATGCATATCCTTTATAATAGCAGAGTAGCAGAAAGGGGGAAAATGAGTTTTAAGAAACAAAATTTTAAAAGGGTATACATGGATTTTCCTTAGATTCATAAGAAGTATATATTTGAAAACATCAGCAAACATTAACTGTGATAGGGATAAGATAGAAGACTTCTCTATAAGATCAGGTTTGAATCAAGGATGCCCATTATACCAATATCATTTAATAGTGTATTAGAAATGCTAGCAATAACAATAAGAGAAGAAAAATAAATCAAAAGTATCAGGATGGACAAAGAGGTAATAAAACTATCTCTTTTCACAGATGATACAATTATATATATATATATATGTGCATGCATATATATATATATAAAATCCTAGAAATTCAACTAAAAAACTTTATTGAAACTCAATAATTTAAGCCAAGTAGCAGGACATAAAATAAGTCGACAAATTATCAACATTTCTATATATCACTAACAGTGTACTACAAGAAAAGATTGTAGGGGAGCAGCTAGATGGCTCAGTCTATTGAGAGTCAGGACTGTAGACTGGAGGTCCTGAGTTCAAATATGACCTCAGACATTTTCTAGCTGCGTGACCCAGAACAAGTCACTTAACCCCCATTGTCTAGCCGTTACTGTTCTTCTGCTGTTGAACCAATATATAGGACTGATTCTGAGATGAAAGGTAAGGGGTTTTTTGTTTATTTGTTTTATTTTTTTTATTTTTAATTTTTTTTTTGTTATGATACTCACTGATCCATTAATAACTGCAGTTTGGTTCTAATAATTCAAATTATGAATCTACCAAACTATATACTAATACTTTTATCCCACATATCTCCAACTCCTCCATGATTATATGATGATAATTTTGTCAAAATGCCTAATGGAAATCTAGGTAAGCTCTACCTACAAATGAATGACCTTCTGTCTAGTAAACCTATTAAAGAAAGAATTGAAGTTATTTCAATGTCGCCTGTTCACAATGAACCTAAGTTCTCTTAGTGAATACCACTTCACTTTATAAATGCTTAAAAATTACCCATTTAATAATACAAGTTAGAATTTTACCAAATGTTGAAGGTCTATAAGTTGGAAAATTCACCCTCTGCTTCAAAAGCAGGATGACTTTTGCTCATTGCCTGCCGTCAGGCATGATTTAACAAAAACCAGCATCAACAATATATGTGGCTAAAAGATATGGACAAGCACTTTTCAAAAGAAAAAATGCAAACTATTAATAGCTAGACGAGATGATGCTGAGTCATTAATAGTAAAAGAAATTAAAAAATAACATAACTCCAACGTTTTACCTTATGCCTCCTTTTGGCCTCATCTCTCCCATCTGCATTCCATCCTCCATCCTCCATACAGATGCCTAATTGATATTGCTAGAGTACAGATCTTCCCAACTCAAGAAGATCCAGTGGCCAGCCCCCTACTATTTCCAGGCTAAAATAAAAACTCCTCTGTTTGTTATAAAACGCCCTTGATAATCTCTCAGGATAATAACACTAGCCATTCCCTCAATAATTCATTCTAAACTTTTCCAGGAATCAGCATCAAGTTCATTAGCCTTTAGTTGAAAGATTCCATTCTCTTCCCTTTTGGGGAAAATTTAGACATTTTCTCCCATATGATTTCCCATAGCACCCTTCCATTTCTAAGAGCTTTGACAGTGGTTCAACAATCACATCTATCTCTCCTAGTTCTTTCAGTATTAAGAGAATCAAGAGCACTTTTACTGCATTTCAGAAATGACAAACAGGGACTTACTGTCTCAAATAGAGCACACTGACAGTAATATCAGCTCCCCACACCCTTTCTTGCTTTTTGTTTGAGTTTTGCATGACTTACCCCTGGGTTCATCCAGTGGGATCTTACCTACTAGCAACTGGTTCTCATACATACACACACACACACACACACACACACACACACACACACACATTTTTTAAGAAAACAAAGATCTCCCTGGAATTTCCACTGGACTGTGGGTTGCAAATGTGACTTTGAAACATGACTAAAGTGACTCTATGACTGATTTAGATAATTAAAGGAATGGTCTGTGATGGCATGTGCCTCCAAGCTTGATGACTAACATGTCTCTGAGAGTGTCTTCAGAGCCTTTCTCATATCTAAGGAATTGCCATGGAGAGAGGAAACAGTACCTGATATTCTTTTTCCAAGGCATTCCTATCAGTAGGAAACAGGATAGGGCCAGAGACAGAGTCCCTGTGGCACTCTGCAAAGATTTCCCCACAGATGATTTCAACTGATTAAACAATGATCAGGTTGTTCAACCAGCTATATGCCCATCTAACTCTATGCTATAATACCTCCAAAATTTCACCATCTGATCACAATGACTCAGTGAAGTATCATGGTAAAATCAAAAACCATTGTGTTTGTGGCATTCCCTTCATTGTATTGATTTATTTCAATAAATATTGAATAATTTTCAACTATGCAGAATATCAGAGAGATAGAAACATAGATACAGCAGAGATCTTACCAGCAGTCAGGAGATCCATTTGCACAATGAATTATGTGATCAATATAACAAAGTCAAGGCACAGTACTATGAGAAATTTTTGGAAGAAAAGATCAGTTTCACCTGAGGGAAGGGTGTTGTTAGAAAAGGCTTCATGGAGCACATGGAGCACCTGTGTTAAGCCTTAAGGAAGGGAGGGATGGACAGTAACAGATGAGGAAGACATTCTGGCTTTTGGTCAACATTTTTTAGTGATTACAAACCATCCTATGAGACTCGCTCATCAACCCTTCCAATTCACTTTACTTTCCATTTGTGTCTGTCTAATCACAGAATGTCAGAACTGGAAGGGACATTAGCAGAAGACCAGCCTGAACAAGAATCCATATAACAAGTAGCCTAGAATTTGGCCAGGGTTCAGTGTCTGAAAATGTCCAGGGGTTTTGGTGGACTGCAAACTTGGAGTAAGTTAACATAATGCCTGACAGACAGAAAGGTTAATTGGCTCTTAAGTTGTGTTAATAGATGCCTCATGTCCAGAATGAGAGAAATAATAATCCAGCTGTCCTTTGCTCCAGTTGGACCACATCTGTATTGTGTTCAATTCCAGCACTTTTTAGGAAAAACACTGATACATTGGAGTGTATTTAGATCAGGGATTCTTAACCTGAGGCCCATGAACTTAAAAAATTTTTTTGGTATGAATGTTTCAACATAATTAACTTCCTTTGTAATCCTATGCATTTTATTTTATGCATTTAAATATTATTTTGAGAAGACTTCTCCACAGCCTTCATCAGATAGCCAAAGGGGTCCATGACACAAAAAAGGTTATAATTCTAGATGTAGAAGATATCCAAGAGAAAAAAAAGTCTGGAAATCATATCATGTTAACATTATTTGAAGGGGTCATTTAGCTTAAAGAAGAAATGGTAAGGTTGTCATATGGAAGAAAGATTAGATTTGTTTTGTTTCACCAATAAGAGAAGAATAGGTAAAAGTTAAAGAGGAAGATTTAGACTTAATGTAAGAAAACCATCTAATAATTAGAATTGTCCAAAAGAGGAATGTACAGACTCAGGAGATAATGGCTTCCCCTTCTATTGAGGACTTCAAGAAAAGGAATTCCTGTTAATGTACGTAGAACTAGTTGACCTCTTGGGCCTCTTCCAATTAAAAGCTTATTATGCATCTCATTGACTATATCATTGTACACCGGCGAGACATCCAGGATGTACAGATCACCAGAGCCATGAGAGGAGCTGAATGCTGGACAGACCACCGATTGGTTAGAGCGACTCTTCAAATACACATTGCGCCTCGTCATCCAAAACACGCCCAGACAGTTCACGCATCTTGCAACGTGACTCGTCTCAGAGATCCATTTTATCTGCAAACATTCCAGTCCTGTCTGGACAACGCTGTCTGCCAAGGGACCACTCACTGGAAACCCAACCGAGAAATGGAACCAGTTCAGAGACACAGTGACGGAAACATCAAAAGCAGTCCTAGGCCCCAAGCAATGCAACTACCAGGACTGGTTCGATGAGAACAACACTGCTATTGAAGACCTATTGAGCAAGAAGAACAAAGCCTTTATGGAGTGGCAAAATAACCCAAACTCTGCTCCTAAAAAGGACAGATTCAAGTCTCTCCAAGCCACGGCACAGCGTGAGATCAGGAAGATGCAAGACCGATGGTGGGGGAAAAAGGCAGAAGAAATCCAGCGCTTTGCTGATACAAAAAACTACAAACAATTTTTCAGTGCCCTCAAGACTGTCTATGGGCCACCAAAACCCACCACCACTCCCTTGCTATCCTCTGATGGTGACACTCTCATTAAAGATAAAAAAGGCATCAGCAACAGGTGGAAAGAACACTTCAGTCAGCTTCTCAAACGACCCTCTTCAGTCGACCAAAGCGCCCTTGACCAGATCCCCCAAAACCCCTCCATTGAACAACTTGATGTCCCTCCTTCAATAGAGGAAGTCCAAAAAGCCATTAAACAAATGAGTGCAGGCAAGGCACCCTGTAAAGATGGGATCCCAATTGAGGTGTACAAAGCCTTAAATGGAAAGGTGCTCCAGGCATTCCACATAGTACTGACCAGCATATGGGAAGAGGAAGACATGCCCCCAGAACTCAGAGATGCCTCTGTCATAGTCCTATACAAGAACAAAGGCACACGAGCAGCCTGTGACAACTACAGAGGCATCTCACTACTCTCCACTGCTGGAAAGATCCTCACCCATGTTATACTCAACAGACTCCTGTCATCTGTCTCAGAGCAGAACCTGCCTAAATCACAATGCGGCTTCTGACCATATCGCAGCACTATTGACATGGAATTCATGGTGAGGCAAATGCAGGAAAAATGCCTTGAGCAGAACCTGAGTCTCTACATTGTCTTCATAGACCTGATGAAAGCGTTCGACAGAGTGAACAGGGACGCATTGTGGGTGATCCTTAGCAAGCTTGGTTGCCCAGCAAAATTCGTCAAACTGATCCAGCTCTTTCATGTCGACATGACAAGGGAAGTCCTATCTGGTGGAGAGACTTCCAACCGCTTCAACATCTCCAATGGCGTGAAACAAGGCTGCGTCCTTGCTCCAGTGCTATTCAACCTGTTTTTCACCCAAGTATTACGATATGCTGTGATGGATCTAGACC
The DNA here is from genome assembly GCF_027887165.1 of Monodelphis domestica. NCBI lineage: Eukaryota > Metazoa > Chordata > Mammalia > Didelphimorphia > Didelphidae > Monodelphis > Monodelphis domestica. The sequence goes on from NC_077227.1 coordinate 430,062,152, forward strand.
TGGGCGTCTACATCAAATACCGACTGGATGGCTCACTCTTCAACCTTCACCGCCTGACCGCAAAAACAAAGACAACAGAGAGACTTATCCTGGAAGCTCTCTTTGCAGATGACTGTGCTCTCATGGCCCACCAAGAAAATCATCTCCAAACCATTGTTGACAGGTTCTCTACCACAACAAAACTGTTTGGCCTGACTATCAGCCTCAGCAAAACAGAGGTGCTGTTCCAACCCGCACCAGGGAGGCCAACTAACCAGCCATGCATTACAATCAACAGCACGCAGCTTTCTAATGTCAACACTTTCAAGTACCTGGGCAGCACCATTGCCAACGACAGGTCCCTAGACCATGAGATCAATGCCAGGATCCAAAAGGCCAGCCAGGATCCAAAAGGCCAGCCAGGCACTTGGGCGGCTACGCTCCAAAGTCATCCAACACAGCAGTGTAAGCACTGCAACGAAGCTCAAAGTGTATAATGCAGTGGTCCTCAGCTCACTCCTGTACGGTTGTGAGACATGGACACTGTACCGGAAGCACATGAAACAGCTGGAGCAATTCCACCAATGCTCTCTCCAGTCAATCATGAGGATTCGATGGCAGGACCGAATCACCAACCAGGAAGTCCTCGACAGAGCCAACTCCACCAGCATCGAAGTCATGCTCCTCAAAACCCACCTATGATGGTCTGGACACGTCATCCACATGGACCCACAGCGAATACCAAGACAGGTATTCTATGGTGAATTGTCAGCTGGACTCAGGAAGCAAGGCCGACCAAAGAAAAGATTCAAGGATCAGCTAAAGTCCAACTTGAAGTGGGCTGGCATTACACCAAAGCAACTAGAACTCGCTGCCTCTGACAGAAGCAGCTGGTGTACCCACATTAACCATGCCGCCATCACCTTTGAAGATGAGCGACGTCGACGTCTTGTCGCTGCACCTGAACACCGATACCAGGCCACAACCGCACCTCCCGTAACAACTGGCGTCCCATGCCCCATGTGCCACAAACTTTGAGCCTCAGCCTTTGGACTTCAAAGCCACATGAGTGTACATCAATAGATGATAATGCACAAAGACAATAGTCATTCTCAGCTTCCAAGAGACTACTACTATTATATAATATCAAACTCTGATTTAAATCTCCAAGTTGTCAATCAGTAAATGTTGTCATTTATTTCTTTGACTCTCCTGAACTTACCTCCTTCCTCTCCAACCCTACTGCTATACTTGGATTCCAAGTCTGAAGCCATATTATCTTATTTCTTCTAATGGTCTCCCACTAGAAGAGAGACTTTCTATCTGGCTCCTTACATGAGGGTTTAAATCCCAGCTCTGATAGTTGGAAAGTATCCTTGGGCAGTAGAAAGTGCTACATTTGGAGTCAAAAATCTTGGATTCAAATCTTGCCTCTGCTATTTATTTATGTGACTTTGAGCAAATCACTTAATAGCCCAGGGTCTCAGCTCTTCAAGTGTAAAATGAGAGACTTAGAAAGGATGACCTTGAAGGTCCCTTTCTTTTCTAAACATATGATCTAATGACTATTCTTGCTCTTTGGACAAATCATTTTCCCTCCCTAGGTATCACAGGAAACCAAAATTTAGAGCCAGAAGGGACCTTGGAAATCATCTAAATCAAATTGTTTCCTACTTTTTATTACTTATGAGGACACTGAGATGGATAAAAGTTAAATGTTCTCAGTTTCCTCATCTGTAAAATCAAAGGTTAGAGAGCATCAGCAGCAGCTTCAGTGGCTTTCATCTCAGAGAGAGTAAGGGGGTTGGACAGTCAAGAGAATCCATTGTCATAAAGGGGATCCATTGCTGGCTCTGGTGCATTTAGCATTGGTTGGCAACTATATAGCCCACATGCAGTTTTGGAACACAGTACCAGAATATAGAGGAATACTTGTGGTTGATCATAAGGAAAGAAGGAGCCTGATTAAAATTCTAAAGCAGAAAAGAACAATTGTACTTGTGGTTGAAGGAGGGTAGAGGACCTGGTCACAATTCCAGGGCCAAGAGGAACACTAGCACTTGTGACTGCAGGGAAGTAGGAGTCCTTACTAGGTAAAGACCAGACCTTAGACCAGGAGAGCAGTGACCACACCTCTCCCCAGATCACATAATTTTGGAAGCACTGAAAACTTGTAGACACACAAAAACAGCTCTGAAGTCAGCAGCCAAAAAAAAAAAAACTTGGGATAGTGTCTCTCCATTGTGAGCAGAACCCAATTTTACTATGAAGTTTAAAGTCAAGAAATAAACTGAAAAAAATAAGCAAATGAACAAAAAAAAAGGAACTTGACCATAAAAGTCTACTATAGTAGCAGTGAAAACCAAGATACAAACTCAGAAGAAGACAGCAATATAAAAACAACTACAACCAAAGCCTTAAAGCAGAATTGTAATTGGACACAATCTCAACAAAGTGATGAGTGATAGAGGAAAAATTGGGGAAATAAATGAGATTAATCCAAGAAAATTATGGACAGTGAATTTAACACCGTGGCAAAAAAAAGTCACAAAAAATACTGAAGAAAATAACATCTCACAAAACAAAATTGGCCTAATGGTAAAAGTGTGACAAAAATTCACTGAAGAAGAGAACTATTTAAAAAGCAGAATTAACCAAATTGAAAAAGAGGTACAAAAGCTTGCTGAAGAAAATAATTTCGTAAAAATTAAAATTGGACAAGTGGAAGTTAATTGTTCTATGAGATATTAAGAAACAATAAAACAAAGTAAAAAAATGAAATAAAAATAAAATGTGAAGTATTTCATTGGAAAAACAACTGACCTGGAAAATAGATCTAGAATCTTTGGACTATTTGAAAGTTATAATTTTTTTAAATGTCTAGACATCGTAGTTCAAAAACTTACAAATGAACACTACCCTTGTTTCTTAGATTCAGAGAGTAAGACAGAAATTGAAAGAATCTAACAATCTCTCCCCAAAATTGATTTCAAAATGAGAACTTCTAGGCATATTATAGCCAAATTCCAAAGCTTCTAGGTAAAGGAGACAACATTGCAAGCAACCCAAAAGAGTTCAAATATTGTGGGGCCACAATCTGAATCACATAAATTTTAGCAATTTCCACATTAAAGGAACAGAGGGTTTGGAATATGACAGTTTGGAAAGCAAAGAGCCAGGAATACAACCAAAAGTAACCTATTCAGCAAAAGTGAATATAATGCTTCAGGGAAAATAGATATTTAATGAAATGGAGGAGTTTCAAGTATTCTCAATGAAAAGGCCAGAGCTAAAGAGAAAACATGGCTTTCAAATATGAGAAGCATAAAAAGGTAAACATGGAAAAGAAATAATAAGTAATTCAAAAAGGTAAAACTGTTTACTTTTCCATATAAGAATATTGTCATTATTAGGGCAGTTGGAAGGCATGTGTATGAGTCAGTTATGTTGAGATGATCTCAAAAAATGAAAGCATAAGACAAAGGGATGCACTGGAAGAAAAGAGAGGGGAGAGATAGAATGAAGAAATTTTTCCTATATTAAAAAAGGCATGAAAGGAAGAGCTATTATAGTGAAGGGGGAAATGAGGGGGATGAAGTTCAAACAGTGCTTGGAGCTCACTCTCATTGGAATTGGTTCAAGGAGAGAAGAGTGTAAAAATAAAGGGCTGGAGCAGAATCAATTATGCTTCAGCTGAAGCAAAAAAGACAGGAGTAGTAATCTTGATATCAGACAAAGCAAAAGCAAAAATAGAACTAATTAAAAGAGATCATTAGGGAAATTACATTTTTGCTGACAGATTGGATAATGAAATAATAGCAAAAATTTTTACAGCAGGTTTATCTGCTATATATACTATAGATATATATCTATATATCTATATATCTATAGTATATACATATATGGATATACAATATATACAGAAATATATAAGGAACCGAGCCAAACTTATAAAAATAAGATGGTCAAAGGATATAAACAGGCAGTTTTCAAAAGAAGAAGTCAAAGTTATCTAGTCAAATGAAAAGATACTCTAAATCACTATTGATTAGAGAAATGGTCATTAAAACAACTCTGGGATACCAATTCATACCGATCAGCTGAAGAAGTTGAGAGAAAATAGGTACACTAATAAACTGCTGGTGCAGCTATGAACTAGCTCAGTCATCCTGGGGTACAATTTGGGACTATGCCCAAAAGGTTATGAAACTCTGCATACCTTTGACCCAGCAATACCAGTACTATGTCTGTGCACCTAAAAGATCAAATTAGAAAGAAAATGATATATGTATAGAAATATTCATAGCTGCTCTTTTTGTGATGGTAAAGAATTGGAAATTGAGGGCATGCTCATTAATTGGAGCATGATTGAACAAGTTGTGGTAGATGATTGTGATGAAGTACTTTTATATTATAAGAGGAATGGTTTCAGACATTGGAAGACCAAATGAACTGATACAGAAAGTAGTGAGAAGAACTGAAAGATTACTCTGCAGAGTAACAGAAATGTTGTAATGTTGATCAGCTATGGAAAAACCTAGGCTACTCTGATGAATACAATGATCCAAGACAATTCCAAAGGGCATGTGATGAAAATATGCTATCCATATCCAGGAAGAGAATTGATGAACTCTAAAGTTCTGAAGTATTACTTCTTGCTTTTGAAAATTTTTGTGTTGTTTTTTTCCCCAAAACTATAGCTAATATGAAAATGTGTTTTGCTCAATTTTACATGTTTAATTGATGCCAATTTACCTGCTTTCTCAATAGATGTAGGAGGGATTGGAGGAAAAGATACAAAATAGAACTTTTAAAAAATTTTAAATGTTAAAAATAAATATTTTTAAAAATAATTACAAGCAGACTAAATTAAATAAGAAATTCTTATTTTCAAGAGTCTATGAGCATCAATAGGAAAAACGTGTCTTTATTTTCATTAACCTTTGCTTTACTTTATGATCCTATGTGCTTTATTTTATGCATTTAAAAACATTGTTCTGAGAAGGAATTTATGACAAAGGGGTCCATGATGCAAAAAAAAGCCAAGAACATCCATGTTAAATATCTATGTTTCCTTATTGATTTAAATTCCATGACCTATGATCTTATGCAGAGCTCACATTGATCAATCCCTACATTTGACAGAAAGCCCTACACTTGGCTGCCAGGATAGAAGATCAAAGGTAAAAGCTCATCATTGCTATCCGGAGCTATCTGAGTTCACCTGAAATTGTCTGGATTTGGACACAAACCCTATACCTCCCCTTTCACTATCTGGCTTGCTTGTTCCTTCCTCAGTGTCTTGATCTTCACTGATAGCCTCCAAATAACTTTCTGCTGCCTACTTCCCATCTTCAGTTTTGAACTTTGGGGCCATGCCCTGCTCAGGCTTACTCAGTTACTGCTTACCTCTGCAAAGCCACACTACCTTGGTTTCCCAGATGAGTTTATAGCACCACTGGTCTTCCCCTCTCCAATTCAGGAGACATATGCTGCCACTCTGATCTTACATCCTCCCATTACTTGCATCCTGAGGCACAAGAACCAACATTGGTTTTCTGTTATTTGTAGGCTCAAGTCTAAACTCTTCAGCCTGATGTGTAAAGTCTTTCATCAATTGGCCCTACCTTCTCCAACTTGCTCCATCATCCTTGAATACATACTTAACCTCCTTATATCATTCATGTTGTAGTGACTTATATCTCCCTAGTTTATACACTCCATTCCTTCATAGAATCCTAGAATGCCAATGATAAAAAGGACATTAGAAGTGACTTACACTAGGGTTGTGCTGGTAAATGGCAAACACAGAACTCAAACTCATATCTTCTAAGTCCAAGCTCAGCTTCAAGTCCCACTTCTTCTGTGAAATCTTCCCTGAACCCTGAAACACCACATGACTTACTTTTTTTCTTCGTGAATATTTATAGAACTGTTAATCTGTGCCCCACATTATAGCTTTCAGTTATGCATTGTGAGGTTTTCCAGGGTGTTCTGAACACCTAATTTTTTTTCAATATGATCCCCGCCCTCTATTTATTATTGTATCCCTTGTAAAATTACTAGAGTGTAAGCTTGCAGCTGGATACTCAGGAGACATTTAATACTTGTTGACTAATAATACTTTATCACATGGGAAAAGCTCTTTGTTAAAAGGTTTGTATTTGTTTGCTGAAGTAATGAGCTATAACCATCCCTCTGCAAATGAAAGGATATTATCTTCCCCAAGTAATTTTTAATCCTTGATAGGAGAGTGTGAGAGAATATTTGTAAGATTTGAAGAGAGAAGCAGCCTTGGAAGGATGAAGGATTCTGCTGGAATAGGGGAAGGGCAGGACGGAGAGAGAATTCTGAAGGGAGAAGAGGAGGTAAGCTAATCTGGACAGTTGGAGAGAACCTTCTCTGTGGGAAGCCCATTAAGAAGGTTGATCTGAGCAGATCTCTGATCCTATTCCATCTTCCTGTGACTCCTGACCCTGTACCCCAAGAAGACAGCCAAGTGAAGAAGCCATTCACTATTACTCTAAAATACCCTGAAGTCCTGAACTTGATATAGTAGCCAAGGCAGCCAGAAAGTCAGGGCTTCATCTCAACTGACCCCAAGGCGTCAGGTCAGCAAAGCCTGACCTGCCAGACTTTGAGAGAAGGGGTTCATTTATTTTAGGGACTCCTTACTACCTCTTTCCTATTGCCTCATTCCTGAATTCATCTACCCTATCCTTTATTGTTGTTCCCTTAGAAATAAACTGTTTCATAAGAGCAGAGACTTAGTATTTAGGAAGAAAGACTTGGATTTGGGGGAGGGAAGTTACATTCCTCTCCCCAGAGAGGGAGAAGTTGTCTGTGTCAAACAAAATCAGCCAAGTCTCTGAGGGAACAGAAGTTAAAGATCTTGAAGGCAGTCAGAGTAGGGTTAGCCAGGGAGAGCTGAGAAGGAAGACAATCCATCCCCTCTTTCTCTATTTGACTCAACTCTTGTCTTTACCTCATTCTGGTCCCAGCCGGGAGGGAAGACTCCATTCTCTCCCTGCCCTTATATTCCAGTGGCACCCCAGTGGTCAAAGAATTCATCACCAACTGTCACTGACTGGAAAAGGGAGTCTCAAAGTTACCTTCTCAAATAAGAAACTAATTGGTTCTATTTAGTTTTCCCCATTCCCTCAACCAGGGTAGGACCAGTTCTCATCAATGGTTACTTATTCTAACACAGAGATTCTCTTTTTTCTTTCTGTCACTCATAGATACATGTGAAGAGAGCCTTTCCCAGGGTCATTATTCTCCCACACTCTGCTTCAGGCCACATCTCTCTTGGGCCAATGACTAATCTTAACCCAAAGGGAGATATATAGCTCATATAAAGGTCAAATTGTGGAAAAAATCCCAAACAGAGTAGGGAAGGAAGTCCTTGGGTACAAGATCCTATATGACCTTCACTGCTTTGTAATCACATAGTGTTTGTATTCATATTTTGTACACAGATCACTGGCAAATAGAATGTAAGCTCCTTGAGGGCTGGACAGTTTCATTTTTTTAAATTTGCATCCCTAATTCCTAGCACAATACCTTGCACATAATAAGGCTAAGTAGGACAAAGTCAATGCAGTCAATTGAGAATTTACATTAATTCTGATATCTTGAATATCAGACTTACATCACAGATATATAATCCAAATAATTTCCCATTCAAAAGTTTCCCTTTTTATTTTGGTTGCATGGATTTTGTTCACACCAAAACATTTAAAATTTTATTTAATAAACACTATTTGATGACTTGTTATCATTTCTATTCTATTTTGGTTATAAATCCTTCCCCCTTTCCACAGAGCTAAAAGATATGTACTCCCTTTCTTCTCTATCTTTTAAATTATATAACATTTTAAGTTTAGATTACTTAACGATTTGGAGTGTACTGTGGCATATGGTATAAAACAGTAGTTTAAATCTATTTGATGCCAAACTGCTTTCTAGTTTTCCCAGCAGTCCAAATATGGAGTTCTTCCTCCTACTAGTAGTTGGTATTCTTAGGTTTCATTAGCACACTTGAATTCTTGTATTAATTTGTGTTGGGGTCTTGTTTATCTAAACTATTCCCCCATCTTGATACCCTTTAATTAATTAATTTTTTATTTTAATAACAAATGTCCACATAAGTTCCTAAGTTTCCCAAAGTTATATGATCCAAATTGTGTCCTACCTTTCTTTCCCTCTACCCTCCTAGAACTGACAAAGCAATTCAATCTGGGTTATACATGTATATCACACAAGACATATTTCCAAATTATTCATTTTTGTAAGTGAATAATCTTATAAAATGAAAACCCCCAAACATATATCCAAATAAACAAGCAATAAATCATGTGCTTTGATCTGCTTTCCTATTCCAAAGTTCTTTCTTTAGAGGTGGATAGCATTCTTTTTCATAGGTCTCTCAGAATTGGTCTGGATCATTGTATTGCTGTTAGTAGCTAAGTCTATCACATTTGATAATTCCACAATATTCCTATTACTGTGTAATGCTCTCCTGGTTCTGCTTATTTTACTCTGCATTAGTTTATGTAGGTCTTTCCAACTCTTTCTGAAATCATCCTGTTCACTTGATACTCACAGATTAGCTTGCTTTCAAGATGTTATTGCTCAGCCCAAGTCTATTTCTAGGCTGAAGAGAATTAGGAATAGTAGAAAGAACATTACATATGAAGACCAAGAAGCTGGACACATGTTCTAGTTCTACCGCTTATTACCCATTTGATCTTTAAAAAATTACTTCCCCTTTGGGAGCCATCTGTAAAATAAGAGAGCTGAAATAAATAATCTTTAAAGACTCTTCTGTTTCTGTGTTTGAATATTCCCTCTTCCATTTCTAACATCCTGTCTTCTAAGGACCTTTCCAACTCTTGACATTCTGTGTTCCAAAGTCTCTTCTAATTCTGTGTGTGTGTTCTTGGACCCCTTCCAACTTAAGTCTGTTTTCTAAGGATCTTTCTAATTCTAACTATTTATCTCATTGTCTTTTACTAGAAATGTACTTAAAGATGAATTAAAACACAATAATTATGACACTACAAATTCAAATTATGATTATAAAACAATTGAAAAAGAATGTTGCAAGATTATTAAAATAAAGTTCAACCCCCAAAGAAGAAATCTGAGAAAATACATTCCACGACACTTCGAAGAGGTGAAAAGAGAGGTGGGATAGGATTTTTTTTTTGCTATATTCATAGTTTTGCTGATATTCTTCATCTTCTTCCATTTTTTTTTGCATTCATTTAAAGAAATGGCTCTCTGGGATATTTGGGTGATATAAAAGCAACAGATCTTAATTTTAAATTTTTAAAGTAATTTTCTTAAAGATGAATAGAGACTCAAACTCTGATTTCTTTTCTATAAGTGGAAAGTTGGTTGATATATTTGCAACTAATGGCCCTTTATACACATTATTAATTTGAGTTAAACCTGGAGCAAAGAGGACAATATGCTCAGTATTGTAGCTGAGTAGGGATGGTATTGGAGAAGAGAGAGATTCAAGTTGAGGAGATCCATCAGGAGGCTATTGCAAGAAGTTCAGGAGAGAGGTGACCAGGAATAATATGAGAGTGATGGCTATGTGAATGAAGAGAAGAGGATGCATATAAGAGATTCAGAGAGTACAAAGGACAAGTTGTGACAATGGATTGAGTAGATGGGATGAGAGTTTAGAGTCCAGGATGACACTGAGGTTCTGAGTCTGGGTAATTGTGAAGATGATGATGCTTTTGATAGCAACAGAGAAGTTTTTTTTTTTATTTTTTTAAATTTAGAATATTTTTCCATGGTTACATGATTCATGATTTCCCCCCTTCCCTTCTGCCTCCTGTAGATGACAACTCAGTTCCACTGAGTTTTACATGAATTATTGTTCAAAACCTATTCATATTTGCATGTTATTCATATTTGTAGTAGAGTGATCTTTTTTAAAATTTTATTTAAGAAAATTTTTCCATGGTTACATGATTCTTGTTCTTTTCCTCCCCTCCCCAATTCCTCTTCCATAGCCAATGCTCAATTCCACTGGTTTTACATGTGTCATTGATCAAGACCCATTTCCATATTATTGACATTTGCACTAGGGTGTAGAGTCTACATCCCCAATCACATCCCCATCGACCAGTGTGATAGAATGATCTTTTAACATCAATACCCTAATCATATTCCTATCAAACTACATGATCAATCATATGTTTTTCTTCTGTGTTTCTACTCCCATAGTTCTTTCTCTTGATGTGGATAACATTCTTTCTCATAAGTTCCTCTGCGTTGTCCTAGATCATTGCATTGCTGCTAGTAGAGAAGTCCATTACTTTCAATTGTGCCACGGTATATCAGTCTCTGTGTACAAAGTTCTCCTGGTTCTGCTCCTCTCACTCTGCATCACTTCCTGGAGGTCGTTCCAGTCTCCATGGAATTCCTCCACTTTATTATTCCTTTGAGCACAATAGTATTCCATCACCATCAGACACCACAATTTGTTCAGCCATTCCCCAATTGAAGGGCATCCCCTCATTTTCCAATTTTTTGCCACCACAAAGAACGCAGCTATAACAGAGAAATTTAGAAGGTCTTCAATGCCAGACAAAGGAGTTTATAGTTTGTCCTAAGAGCCCCTGGAGTTATTGAGCAAGGACACACTGAGGCACAATTATCAACTTGGCTATGGATGTATATTTTGTGTGTATATGTGTATATATACTTATATGTGGATGGATAGATGAGTTTCATTTCTCTATTTCTGAAAATCTCTAAAAGTTCATTTCATTTCTCTATTCCTCCAGAAGGTTCATAAATCTGTTTGAAATGACTCTGGGGATGTCCAGCTTTAGTATCCCAATACTTCAAGAATCTGCAATCTTATCTGTAGTTTTGCCTCCACTGATGCGTATCCTGGCCTCTCAATTACTATAAGGGTGGCTATGACCAAAAATTCCTTACAGTGTGGCTAACCAACTGATGAGAAAATTTCATTAATGATTTTAGTAATGTTTGTTGAAAAGGAATTAAACTTAAAAAGAGGGAAAATAGTAAGATCCTTATTGAAAGCTGACTAGATTTCCTGTGTAGCAGCATATTCATTTACCCACTCTTACTTGTGAACAGACCATGAACCTTCTTTATGAACCATATCTAGAGCTGTCTCAATTTGGAGTGAGCAGACAAATAAGTAATGAGTTTTCCATCACTGGAGGCATTCAAGGGGAAATAGAATGACTCTATGTCATTGGTGTCGGTGTTGTAGAAGTAGATCCTATTGGATTACATGACCTCCAGAACCTTTTTCAGCTTTAAGACCTTTGATATAAAAATGCTTTCAACTTTGAATTTTGCTTCCAGTTCTTTTCTGGACTTAATAGAGCCCACACTGATCCAGCAAAAATCCTGTTTTTCAGATTGTCTCTGAGAATTGAACCCGGAAGCTGTTCTCCCCGACTGGTATCTTCAAAGGAGGATCTTGCAGGTATCTTAAAGTTGCTCTGACTGTTATAAGTTATGAAAAGATCTAAAGTGGTCTAGCTTCCTTAGTAGATAACACACCTATGATTAATAAATAATTGAATAAAGAACCAACCAAATAGCCTGAACACAAGATCAAAGTGTCCTTGGTAACCGAAAAAAAGGAATCATCCAGACTGTTCTTGTCCAGCACCCTGGAGAAGAGAAGTTTACAGAACAGGACTGGTTATACAAAAGGGGAGCAGAGGGAAGGTCTGTAGAAATCCAATTTAAAGCATTTGGGAGGTCAGGGATAGGCAGAAGAAAGGGAGTTTGAAGATCTGGAAGCTTTTCTAAACCAGAAGCTACCAGTTGACTGAACTTTCACATTTGCCATAGGGGTCCCCGAGCCCATGGATATCTCTCTCACATTGCCTAAAAATTCTTCAGTTAGGCTTTGGCCTGGATTTGCACCAAGTAAAGGTCCATTTGGGCAAATGTGTCCTCTTTTAAAATTCAAATACCTATAAGAAATTTCAAAGAAAGTACAAACTGCTACCTTTTCTGGAAATGGGCTCTGTGTTGATTTCAACATGTTTTAAGAAATAATTTTGTGAAAATGCAGTAATTCTATTGGGAATGACATCCCCACTAGTTCAACTGTCATTTGGTCATGAGCCCAGATTTTCTTTACATAGGAGCCATCTAAAGTTGATAAACAAGAACAGGAATTGGGGACATGAGTCAAGAGAAGTCCATGATTTCAAACAAAGAAAATAAGTGTCAATTTCGGACTAAGAATTAGAAGAAAAGGGCACTATATTTCAAACTAAAAATTGAAGCCAAAAGCATCAAAGGAATAATATGGCACCCATAAGTACAAAGCTTTGAGAAATGTTCATAAAAATATTTTAGGCTGAGTTGGAGTGAGAGCGTTTCTGGACTTGTATTTTCATTACCAAAATGAACTCTAAGCGTGGAAACTCCCTACACCAGGGCAGATCATGAACTCATTTGTAAATGATAGCCTTAGGGAGTTGGATGGGCTACTGAGAGTTTAGATGACTTGCCTACAGTCATATGGCTAGTACGTGGCAGAGGCAAGACTTGAGCCCTACTCTTCCTGACTCTTAGACCAGACCTCTATCCACTTTGCTGCTCAACTTCTCTACCACTAATATCATTAGTCTATTTTTACATGGTGCTTTATAGTTCAAAAAGAACTTACTTTCTTTTCAACAACCATTCGAAATAGCGAGTGCAAGTATTATTTCTCTGTTTTACAGAAGAAAATTGAGGCTCGGAGAGTTTGAGTGATTTGCCAACAGCTACACATGTTCACAGCTGGTTGGTAGTAGATGAAAGAATAAACTTGGGTCCTTTTTCTTTAAGTCCAGTGTTCTTTCCAATATCCTAGAAAATTCACTGACACTGCATTGAAGAGGAAAAAATAAGCCTGGGTGGCAGATGGATAAATAGCAACAAAGCTTTGGCACACATCAGCAGTCATATGTCATAACCTTAAAGGAGCTAGGGACTATTGGAGTTAACAAAAGCCATTAGGTCAAGCAAGGAGATTTTGCATACCAGAAGGATCATATCCATCTAGAGATACAAAAATTTGCATGGTCCTTTAAGGTATTCTTAAGTTCTGATCTTTTTAGTGAGTAATAGGGCACTATGGTAGGTGCTGGAGAAGTGCAAATAAAAAATTCAGTCTCTGCCCTCAAGGAGCTTGCATTCTCTCAGTGGAGACAAAATGTGCACATTTAAGTAGATTCAAAACCAATACAAGGTGAATTCAGATGGAGACAGTAGAAGCCGAGTTTTGAAGGAAACTAGAAAGCCTAAGAGGTTAGAAGTTAACAGTACCAAAAGGCTACTTCTGGGGAAAATTAAGTCTCTTCTGAGAGAAAATGCTGAGACTGGAGATAGCTGTGCAACTTTTCCCAATAAGAATGTCTGAAAAACATAGGAGTCCAAAAAGACGGAGGGAGTTATAGACATCTGAGTCAACACATTAAATTCGAAACCTAACTAAGGAACTAAATTAGGCTAGGCCTTAAATAAAAATGGGAAGAGATACTGCACATAAGAATCACCCTGCATGAGGTAATACCCACTAATGTTTTAGGACTCGCATGGACCTGTGATTTCACAACAGTCAGTATTCTCTTCAGTGATGCTGATTGCAACCCATTCATGATACCTATCTTGTGCAAGTTCCATGGTTTCCCAAAAGTTTGGCACTGGGAAGCTATCCAACATGCTGAGTGTTTTCCTTGACTTCTACTAACATAGTGAAGATACCAGTGGAGCACGAAAGCTACCCATCAATTAAACCCTACTTCTATTATTTGAGTGTCCCATTCAAATTAAGTTCAGATACTTTTCTCTGATGATATTCTTTATTCCACTACTGCATAATTCCTGGTATTATAGTACTGCCTTCTTAAGATGCCTTTCCATTCCCCTTTTGGATGTCTTAATTTCTCTCAATACTAGGATTCCACAGCTGCAAGGCATGAGTATTTGTAAGTAAATTGTTCTTTAAATTTAGTACCAGAAATGTATTTGTATTTTAAAATATGGGACTTTCCTTCAGGGAAAAGTTTGAGGGTGTCGTCAAAAGAATGTTTCAGGAAGTCCCAGGACTGAAGTACATCTTCCTAGATTAATCTTTCTGCTTTGATTAAAAATCTTTATTATAACTTTTTTTGAAAAAAAAACATTTCATTTTCTCAAAAGCAATCCATCCTGTGCTCTTCCAGTTGTTCACTTCTATTCATTGGAATGCCCAGGATAAATATTTGGGAAAAGATGATCATAGCATATGCTCCAAAATCTGTTTCATGGGATGAAAAAATAAGAGATTCTACAGAGAACTTTAAACTTTCCAAATTAAAACAACATATGTTTTGATACCTGGCAACTTCAATGGAAAACTGAGAATAGGTGAGGGCAGCAAAAAAATTTGTTGGGAAATATGGTTTGGAAGTAAGGAATAAGAGAAGTCAATTACAAAGACTCCAATGAAGCTTCAGGCTTTTATATCATAATTGTTTTCTTTAAGAAAAGAATCAAAAGATACTAGATGTGGCAAGCACCAAATAACACAAACAATAAAGTGGGTTATATTTAAGCAAAGGAAATGAGTCATTAGTAATGCAATTTATCAGAATGTAAGTTCCTTTAAGATGAGACTGTTTTCATTTTTTACCTTGTTTCTTCAGTGCCTAGAACAGAGCCTGAAACATGGAAAGCACTTAATATATGCCTCTTGATTTGAATGTAGAGTTCATGGCTGAATCAGCAATCTGATCACTAACTTGCTAAAGCAAAGATTAAAATTAATACAAAATTAGAATAAAAATGAAAAATGATACAATTATGTGTAGTTAACCATGATCTGAACTATCTACACAAGTTATTTATATAAAAATAAAAGAAGTGGGGGGAAGCTGGGTAGCTCAGTGGATAGAGTCAGGCCTAAAGACGGAAGATCCTAGGTTCAAATCTGACCTCAGACACTTCCCAGCTGTGTGACCCTGGGCAAGTCACTTAACCCCCATTGCCTAGCCCTTACCACTCTTCTGCCTTGGAACCAATACATGGTGTTGATTCCAAGATAGAAGGTAAGGGTTTTTATAAAAAAAAATTAAAATTAAAAAAATTTTAAGAATTTATAATATATACATATAAATATATATATTATATAATAATAATACAAAATTTATAATAAGAAATTAAGAATTCACAAGAAGTGAATGAATGTGGAGGAACGAATATTTTTACATACTTTAATTTTAACATACTTTAAGAAAGTTTAATTGATATGTCAATTGCTAGAATAAGAAGACCAAAAGAGCCTAAAAACTACTTTATGTAGTAAAGGTTGGATCTTTTTGCCCATGAGAGAATAATGTCATCCAAGGGCAACAATGATTTAATATAAACTCACTAGTAAAATCTTAAAGTGAAGGACAGTAGAAGATTATGAGGAGTTTCACCTTATAAAACATTAAGAATCAGGAGTAGGAAAAACAGTTTAAAGAAGGTTTGGCAAAAGACATAGCTAAGTAAGGCATGAAGGCATTTAAGGAAGAAACTAGAAGGAAAAAAGACAAAAGTTGGAAATGATCTGCAAGGATATTTATAACATTCTTTACACGTGTACATCAAGGATAGTGGAGCTGCCATATTTGGACTCTTAACACCCCAGTCCTAGAAGTTCTTTCTGAGAAAGCCAAAATGATATCAAAGGAGAAAAAGTTAGGAAAACTTACTAGAATAGGCCAAGTATGTACCAAAGAAGACAATGCTGGAGTTTAAAGGACTTCTGAGGTGTTTTGAGGAATTAAAAGCTCAAATCTCAAACTTTCTGAAGAAGGGGAATATACTAAAAATGTAGAAAAGTCTTAAACCTTAATGGGGTGGGGAGAAGAGTGGCTGAGAGAACATTAGTAGCTACCTAACCATGTATCTACTTTTCCATCTAAATTAAAATTTTACAGGAATAATTTACATTTGCAGAGAGTGCATATTTCATTTGAAGGAAATAAGTGTATTTTTGCAAATAGCATTCCACAATAAACCACATCTTTGCCATCACAAAATTGGCCGAAAGATGTAGAGAATACAAGATTCCATTTTGGGGGAGATCCTCCATCGCCTCAGAGGACACATCCTGGATTATTTCCCAAAGGATCATTTCCTTTTTTGGATGTAATTTAACATTGCCACCATGATAACTAGCCTGTGAAGAGCTGGGAATGCATCATACTTCTAGAAAGGACTAGGAAAATTTGGCTTTCATGCTAAATTAGGCCTATTAGCCTGAATTCCTGTGGCCAGATGTTTTTATTAGCTTGTTTACAGAGGGTTTATCAGGAGAGTTCAGTAGTAGTTAATGAAATGAAATTACAGGGGTGATAAACCTTAGTTTAGGACATTTCCTTGCATTTTTCCAGTTGGATAAAAATGCATTTGGTTTTCTTGTGCTATTGTACATGAGAGGAATCAAATACATGGTGGGCTCAAACAAGATTAAAATGTAACTGAAAAATATTTAACAAAATAAATAAAAATAGCGTAAAACGTGGATAAACCTTACATTTTAAAACTGAGTCAAAATACAATATATAATCGTTATGTGCAGATCGGTGGCCTCTGTTGCTACTTGAGTTTAATACCATAATTGTCAGTCAATCCACAAACCTTTATTAAGCTCTTTGTGCCAGGCAAAGGCAGAAATAGGCATCTACGTAGTGCCTATGGTGGACAAAGCACTGGACATGGAGTCAGGAAGATGTGAGATCAAATCCATCACTTGACATTTACTTAGCTGTGAAAACCTGGGCAAGTTATTTCACCTCAGTTTCCTCAACTGTAAAATGAGGATAATAATATCCCTTAACTTGCAGGGTTGTTGTGAGGATCAAGTAAGATAATATTTATAAAGTGCTCGGCACAATTTCTGACTTATAACAGGTGCTTTATTAGTGTTTATTTCTTCCCCCTCCCTAGTCCCAGTTCTCAAGGGATTCACATTCCAGTGGGAAAGAGAACACATAAATAATTAAGCTTATGCAAGATACATACAAAATAGGTGGAGTAAAAGACTGGTTAATTGGAACTGCTGTGGGTCAGCACCACCTCTTTTGGCTCACTGATTTAAAAGAGGGGGGTAAATTAACAAAACAAAACATTTCCCCCCATTTACATTCCCTTGTTGAAAGATGAAAGAACCTCAGACTTAAGAGAGAATCTGAGATCTCAGATAAGATAAATGAGAGGGAAAAACTGTGTATGCACACAACTCCCCTCTCAGAGTCACTAATAATAGCTGGCTTCAGGCCAAGGCACATGGGAGGTACTTTCCACAATACTAAGCAAGAAGAAATTTCCAAATTCAGGTAGTGAATCTTCTGAGAGAGAAACAGGAGTATGAGGTTAATGGTGGTCTTGAAACTTTCATCTTTAAAAATCCAAGTTCAATTATTTTAAAACTTAAACTTCTAGCTAAGAATTTTTAGCCTGTGGGGCATGAACTTTTTTTTAATAACTGTATTTCAGTGTAATTAATTTTTCTATAATCCTGTGTATTTTATTTTATACATTCTAAAACATTCTAAGGAATCCATATGCAGTCTATGACACAAAAAAAGGTAAACCCTCTTCTGGAGAAGAGAAGAGCTCTCAGGCAGGGCACACCACTTGAAAAGAGAAGGATTCCTGGATCATGGCCCTCTAGTGAGGGAAGAGGCAGAGTCTGAATAAGGACAATTTTTTCCAGAGAAGAGGACATTTGTTACCTCTGTGACCTTGGTCAAATTATAAAACTTACCTGTGCCTCACTTTCCTCATCTGTAAAACGAGGAAGGTGGAATTGATGTCTTCTCAGTTCCCTTATAACTCTAGATCAGTGATGGCAAACCTTTTAGAGACCTCCTGTCAAGATCACATGCCATATTTGGCACATATGCTATAGGTTAGCCATCATGGCTCTAGCTCCATTGCTCTGGGATACTTCCAACCTGAATCTCTTGCTACAGGGTTTCACATAGGACTCCACAGCTGGAAGACTAGAAGAAGTGAGGACTAGAGCCATGATTTAGAGAAGCAAGCTGACTTTTCCTTTTCTTGCTGCCATGAATTATTTGGACAGTGTTTTCTCATTTTCTTTCTGGGGAAGTCTGTCTCTGATTGAAAGTGGGACTCACCAGAATTTCAAGAGACTTCCTATCTACCCCAAATTCATGTTCATTCCAAAGAAAGTCTAAAATCACAAGGCCCTATGGGTCTTAGTGATTAATAGGGATCTGGGGAAACTGGGGATCATCAGCAAGGAAAAAGAATTGTTTTGGGACTACTGTGAGTACTTTATGTAATTTTTGTATTTTCTATGAAGTAAAATTGTTTGTGGGTTACTGAATCCTTTATATCTTGTCTATATTTACTGTGGGGTAAAAAAAAATTATAAAACTATAGTACCTTCAGTGTTTTCCTGGAAGCTAGATTCCCTTCTCTATATCAGCGGAGCTCTACATACAAGTTATATTTTAATAATAGCAATAGCTAACATTTATTTAGCACTTAGTATATATCAGGCACTGTACTTAGTTCTTTCTAATTGTTATCTCATTTGATCCCTGTGAGATGAGAGCTATTATTATCCCCATTTTATAGATGGGGAAACTGAAACAAATAGATTAAGTAATTTGCCCAGGATCACCCAACTAGAAAATGCCAGGTTCTGGATCGGAACTCAGGTCCTTCTGACTTCTGTCCTAGTGCTACAAACACTAGATGGAGACAAAGTTTGGGAATGGAGAGGGGTAGAGTTAACATATTGGATGACAGATAAGAAAAAGATCTTGACAGGCTATTGCATTACATTGTATCTAATAAAATGAAATTTAATACGGACAACTTGGGTCCAGAAAGTTTTCTAAATAAGTAAAAGATGGGGGAAGTATGATTAAATAGCAGTTTGTTAAAAAAAAAACTCTTGGGCTTTTAGGGAATTGAAAGCTCCCATATGAATTGGCAATGTGATATGGTACCCAAAAGCCAGTTGATCTTGGTCTGCATTAAGAGAGGGACAGAAAGACCCTCTATATTCTACTCTGCTCTGGTTAGGCAATTTCTGGAATATTGTATTCAGTTCTGGTTGCCACAACTTAGGAAGGATATTGAAAAGCTCGAAATTCCAAGGGACTGAAAACAGGAAAAGGGTCTTGAGTTCTTAGCATATGAAGATTAGTAGTGGGAACTAAGGGCATTTAGCCCAGAGAAGACTTAAAAGAGACACAACAGCTGTGCTCAAGTTTTTGAAGGATTGTCTTGTGGAAAAGAGATTAGACTTGTTCTTTTTGACCCCAGAGAGCAGAACCAAGATGTATTAGTAGAAGTTTGCCTACAAAGAGGCAAATTTAGACTTCCTAACTATTAGATCTATCCCAAAGTAGAATAGTCTGCCTTGGAAAATAATAAGTTCTCTCCCCTCAAAGGTCTTTAAGAAAAGGCTGGCTACCCATTTGTAAGGTTTGTGATAGGGATTCCTTTTGGATGTGGGTCAAGCTATACTGACCACTCAAGTCCCTTGCAATTCTAAAAATTCTGTGATTTCCCAGAGGGAATTCTGGATAAAGGTAAAATAACTCTAAGATACAGACTCCCCAAACTGGACTCATTCCATGTATAACCAAAGTTTGGGACCTTAGATCATGAGCTTCATCTTATAGGAAAGGAAAATAGATTTAGATCTGAAAGGAACTTTGTGAATCATCTTCATCCAACTTCTTTCTTTGGAAGATTAGAAAACAGATCTAGAAAGGTGAAGGCCCAGGGTTACACAACTAGTAAGTATTGGGGTTCATTCCCAGGTCTTCTGTCTTAAAAAAAAAAGAAATTATATAATTTTTCTCTTCCTTTGTATAAAAAGTCTTAAAGGTCATTACTTTGCATTCCCCAAATTTATGGGAATCAATTTTTAATACACATATTAAGTATTGGTCTGAGCCATTAAGGACAGGATATGCATTTGAAAACCATTCCAAAGATGCTTAAGGGCCTGAGCGTGACATGGTGAACATACCCTAAGTAAGATGCTTTCAGTTCTTTTTCATTTTATTTCAACCATTCTATCATATGATTTAAGGACAATTTTATTCCTCATGGTCCAGATAATTACTTCTTTGTCAAATTTGGTCCCAGAATAAAGAAACAGCATTGCATGGTAGAAAGACGATTCCTGGGAAGTTTGGAATTATGACTTAAATATTAATTCAAGTCTGTGCTGTGTTATCAGGCCAGTCATTTAAAACCTCCTAGAGGTACGCCGACCCTAGTAACCTGGATTCTTCCAGTCCTAGTTCCTTGAACTCTGATTAATGAGCCTCCACACTACTTACTAGCCTTCTGATGTCATGCCTCTCAGTGTTCCCCTCCTCTTTTCAGATTCTCTTTAAATATGTTTTCTCCATTAGAAGGTAAGCTCCTTGAGGGTAGGAACTGCCTAATATACTTATGTAGATATCCTTTCCACATCACAGGGGTTGGGGGAGGGTCCCCCTCTTTCCCCCTGCCCCCCCAAAAAATCCATGTATAATTTTTTTGGTCCTCCCTTTGCACCAGAGAAGTCTAATTTTTTTTTCTTTCATAGGGGGTTATAATACCTTATTGTAAAATTTGGATTAAGTTTTTAGTCATTGACTCCATGTAGGTCAATGTTATGTTAAAAGTACTGAAAAAAATTTAAAACTATGAAATATATATGAAAGTTTTTAAAAATGAAACAATTTGAACATACTGTATATATATCAAAAGATGTTTTTAAAAAAGAACCATATATATTTTATGCATTTATAAATTACCAAACTTTTAAAGATATATCTATATTTCTAGCCTTTGTGTGTCATCTGCTAGCTTTCACATTTTGCAAACCTTAATTTTTTACTTATTTTAACTTTAAAAAATAAATTTGAATATTCATTGTATTAAAAGATAAAATATATTCATGTTACACAATATATTACACAATACTATACACACATTTTATGCATTTCTGAGTTCCTAAACTTTTTCTGTATCATCTATTGGCCTTTTTGTGGTTTCTGGGGCTTCCATAAAACTCCCCTAAAATTTCTATCCCATATATTTAATTTAATTCATCTCATCTCAAATTTAATTGTCATCTCAAATTTAATTCCATATATTGAAACCATGCTCAGAAAAGTCATGATATGGAAGAGATAGCTGTATTTGTATTCTCAGCATATAGCTTGGTATCTGAAACATAGTAAATCTTTAATAAATACTTTATCTCTATCTAATTAACTTTTTCCTTATTTGAAAGAGAAAGTTGGATATGATCTCTAATGGGCTTCTAGCTCCATCATTCCATCTTAGAACATTCAGTGTCCTAAAGTTCCTCCCAGCTATGACATTCTTTGTTCTCTCATTCTAAATCCTATTCCCTTGTATCACTCCAATTCCTAGAAGGAAGCAAATATTCATAGACTACTTATGCTGTTTTTAAAAAAAATGACAAGAGAAACATACTTGGGTTCAGGAAATTATACGCTCCCTGAATCTAAGTTTCTTCATCTGTAACATGAAGATAATCATACTTATACCACTTACATCACAGGGTTGTTTGTGAATGTGACTAATTCAATTCAACAAACATTTAAGGCTTCATACAATATAATATACCATGATACAGCTTTGGCGATATAAAGATGAAGAATGATGCAGTTTCTGACCTTAGGTTATAATTTGCTAAAATTGTTATAAAATTTGTTAGCATTTATTGACATCACCAAGTGATATTGAACTATTTTCCTGTTGATATGATGAAGTACATCTTTTTCTTTTGATTAAATCCTTATTTTTCTCTGGATAAACCAATATTATAAATAATCCCTTTGATCCATAGCTGTCATTTATATTCTATAATTTTATTTAAGATTTTTGGTCCATATTCAAAAATTAAATCAGTCTATAATTTTCTTTTTATTATTGTTCTTGTCAGGTTTTTGTAAAAATTGCTATATTTGCCTCATAAAAAGAATTTGGCAGAATATCAACTTTTTAAATTTATAAACAATTAATAGAATATACCTAGCTCAATTTACTAAAGCAATTATAACACTAAAATAGCTTATTAGTCAAAAATGAATAATTCATAATTCAAGACTAATCACTATTATGCATTTTCTTCTAAATAGAATAAAATGGCAAAAAAAATACTTTTAATGAAAAAAATCAGTTCAAATGCTCTGATAATTCAAAAAAGTTACCATGACCTAAAAATTCATCACTTCATGATAAACTTATTCGTGGGGTCATGGATTTAGAGCTAGAAGGAACCTTAGAGGTTTTCTAATTTAACCTCTTCATTTTCCAAAGGTTGAAATTGAGGACAAGGTGTAGCAACAGAATCAAGATTGGAATTCAGGTCCTTTGATTCCAAATTCAGTGCTTTTTCCACTCTACTTTACAAACAGTCTTCAAACAGCAAATGCATAGCTTACTCCTGGGCCTGTAGTCAAAAGTTTTTTCTAGCTTTCTACCGGACAGATCTTCTATTGTAATGAAAAGTCCTAGGAGGATTTAGGGACAAGACCACTCAGGATGGTAGAGCCTTTGTAGTAAGATTTTAAGGGAGGGAGTTACCACATTTCTCTTGGATTCAGTCATCTAGATAACTCTTCAGTTTTTCATCCCCACCCATCCATCCAACTATCATTCAACAATCATTTATTAAGAATTGAATTGAATAATTCTCATTATTCTTCATTGTCTAAGTTCCTTTCCCTACAGAACATGGTACTTAGTTAACGTCTGCCTACTTGATCTTGTTATGTTTGGGCTTCTTGGTTACTGATTCAAGTTTTGACTCTGCACTGATCTTTGCTGTCATCATCCATGTTTTTCAAGCTGTGTTGAGCTAAGAGTGAGACTTAACTCATAACCTCAGGCGGTATGATGCAATGAAAGGAATTAATACTGGATCAAGGGTTAGAGGAAAGGGAGAGCTTCTCTCCAAACTTCCATTTAAGAAGGGCAGGCAGGACAGCCATCTCTTTATTTCCTACCCAATTGTATGCTTCTGGTCTCTGGACCATCATTTATCATCCTGCAAAATCACTTCAACCCTGAAACTCACACTCTCTCCATATAGCCTGCCCCTCTGGCCCCTCTATCTGAATGAAGAGAACAGTGATTGAAGAGCTCCTCTTAGAACCTTAGGTGAAGGAGGCAATTCAGATCAGCCAATGCTTCATCTCCCATTCAGCTTCATGCCTCTATACTTTGCCATTATGCCCCTGCATAATGCACTTCCCCCTTCCCCTTTCCAGCTTCCATTTTTATATTGTTTTACATATGTAATCCATTAGATTGTAAGCAACTTGAGATCAGGAACTGTCTTTCTTTTCCTTTTATTTTTATTTCCTTATTCCCAGTGCTTAGCACAAGGGTTGGCACATGTTCACTGACTGACATGGGCTCAAATCTGACTATGTCATTTACTATCTATGTAACCATGAGTAAGTTATTTATCCTTTTTGAGCCTTAATTTCTTTGTCTGTAAAATAGAGTAGGTGATTTCTGAGATCTCTATTAAATCATTCAGCAATGTCCTGTTATTCTTCCATGCTCTCTTGCAAATTTATCATGTTTTCTGCCTTGTCAAGAATTGACTCAAATTCCTTTATCTTGCAATATTTATTTAAAGATGTTTGAATTAATTTATGTGCCCTGTTGGTTATCTTCCTTTTTGTTTCAATATCTTCCCTGTTGATTTATCAGCTTCTGTTCAAATTTTTTAACAGAATTTTATTCTTTCTGAGATCTTTGGTTATTTTTATCTTTTTTCATTATATTTTCTTATTGTTCACTTTCTAATTTTTGCCCTTTAATTTTGGATCCCCTGAGATCTCAAAACTATCTTATCTTGTCCCCCTCTAACATTAGGAAATTCACTTTTCAATAGACTCAGTCACTGCCTCAAGTGACTTCTGGGAATGGAAATGAATTAGCTGGATGTCAGTTTCATTTCCTTCAGATCTCATGCTAGCCCACCCATGTTGGTTTCTTGCTCCCATTCCTTCTGTACTTTAGTTCTCTGGCTGAACACTACTATGGTCACATGCTACCACAATGGGCAGAACCCTCTTCAACTTTTCTATACCCCTCTTTCCTCTGCTTGGTTGGGGGGGGCGGGGTGTCAGAATTGAGATCTTCTGCTTGTTGCCATTGATTTAATCATTAATCATTAAGCACCTACTTGTGCTAGGCACTTTGCTAAATGCTTGAGATACAAAAAGAAACAAAAGATAGTTCTTGCTTTCAAGGAGCTTACAATCTAATTGGAGAGACAACATAAAAATAAATATATACAAAGCAAGCCCCATACTGTATAAAAAAGTAAATAGTTAACAGAAGGAAAGCAATGGCATTAAAAAGGTCCATAAAAGATGGGATTTTAGCTAAGATTTAAAGAGAGGTAGATCAGTAGGTGAAGCAAAAGATGGAGAACATTTCTTGCATGAGGGGATTGGCCAAAAAAAAAATTCCCAGAGCTTAGAGATGGAATGTCTTGTTCATGGAACAACCAAAAGACCATTGTTAGTGCGTTGAAATGAATGTGTTGGAGAGTAAAATTTAATAAGACTAAAAAGGTTGGAGGGGAATAGAAGGGCTTTGAATGCCAAACAGCAGTTTGTAATTGGTCTTAAAGGCAAGAAGAAACCACTATAGTTTATTTAGTAAGTGGGAGACATGATTGGATGTGATAGAAAGATGGACTGAAGTGGAGAGAGATTCGAGGCACGGTGACCTACCAATTATCCAGACATGAGGTGATGAAGGCCTCCACCAGAGTGGCACAGTATCAGAGGAGAGTAGGGAACATATTTGAGAGATGTTGTGAAGGTAAAATCAACAGGCCTTGACAAAAGCTTGTCCATGAGGGGATGAGAGTTAGTAAGGACTTTAGGATGTCTCCTTGATAATAAAGTAAGAGCAAAGGTAGGATGGCCAGGAAGAAATAAGCAAGAAATTGCTGAGGGGATCCAAGAGCACCAGCCAATCTTATCCCACAATCTCAGGTGTGATTGTGTTGTCCTGCAAGAGAGCAGGAACTGGTAGAAGAGGAGATATTGAATATGTTTAGAATTTAAAATGAGCCTTTCATGTTATCAGTTCATCTGACTGTTACTTTTTAAGATTTCTTAGTTTCTGGGCCTATGGAGATAGCTACAATTCTTTTGGAGGGGGAAGCTTTGAGAGTAGGTGAGGACTGGAGAAAATTACTGGTCTTCCATCTTGTTGGTCATGTCTGTCTTCCATCTTTAAAATTATAATCCAAGTTCTCTTACTGTATCCTTTTTAAAGATGATGTTATCTTTGATTAACCTCATATAGCATTTTTTTTCCATCCATAATGCCCATATCTTGTATGTGTTGACTGGCTTTGCAGCACACTGTCAAATTCTTCACAGAATTTCTCTGTCTCATACATCTCTGCAACAGATGTTGGCACATAAACTACAGTTATCTCCATATTGATCTTTTTCATGCTTATGCTTATCACAAACACTGCAAAGGAAGAAGGTCACATATTGCAGAATCACAAGACTTGAGAGCTGGAAGAGATCTTGGTAGGCATCTAATCCATTCTAGGTACAAAAGGAATTTCTATTATGAAATGCATGATAACTGATCACCCAGACCTCAGTTCATTCCACTTTTATATAGCTCTAACTGTAGGAAATATTTCCTGACATCATTTGTAGTTTCCTCTTCTCAGCTTCTACTCATTGCTTCTGATTCTGCCATTCAAGGTAAATATAATCCTTTCTCTACTTGACAGTTTTTAAATACTTGAAAACAACTACCATATTCTCCCTAAGTCTTCTCTTACCCAAGATAAATGTGCCTTCTTTCAAATGATCATCAGGTGTCATAGTCAATAACTTCTTCCATCCTGGCTGGCCCTCTAGACATACTCCAGTTTATCAACATCTTTCTTAAATCGTAATATCAAGAACTTGTTCAACATAACACCCTAGAAAGGGACTGAAGAAAGCAAAAAACAGTGGGCCTCTCACTTCTCATTCCTAGAATATTAATGCAATCCAAGAGAGCTTTGCCTTTTTGGAATACCCAATCACAGTGTT
This sequence comes from Monodelphis domestica, assembly GCF_027887165.1. Lineage (NCBI taxonomy): Eukaryota > Metazoa > Chordata > Mammalia > Didelphimorphia > Didelphidae > Monodelphis > Monodelphis domestica. The sequence goes on from NC_077227.1 coordinate 430,088,287, forward strand.
GATTCATATTGAGCTTGAAGTCCACTAATACCCCAGTTAAAAAAAAAGTGCTATCTAGCCAGGCCTCCCCCATCTGATACTGGTGAAGCTGACTTCTTGGTACCCAAGTGTAAGACTGTATTTATCCTATTGAATTCCATCTTTTTCAGATTCAGCCCATTGCTGAATCTGCTTAAGGATTTCTTAAGCATTTTTGTCATGAATCCCTTGGGAAAGCTGAAGCCTATGGATAACTGATTAAAGTAATGTTTCAATGAATAAAATTATAGACATAGAATTACAGAGAAAACCAATTACATTAAAATGCATTCATCCAAATTAAAAAAAAAAAGTTCATGAGCTCCAGGTTAATAATCTTTACTAGCCTGTCAGAGTCTTTTTGGATCCCAACTCCAGTATGTTACTATCAATCTAAACTTTGTATTATCTGTAAATTTGATGACCATATCATTTATTTCTTTATTCAAGTTATATATAAAAACACTGGGCAGTACAATGTCAGGCACAAATCCCTGAAATACCCCACTGGAAATTTCTTGCCATATTGACTTTGAACAGTTTTTCAGTATGGCCATCAAATTATTTCTGAATCCATCAAATTATATTATTTTCTAGTCCACATCTCCCCCTCTTCTCCACAGGAATAGTATTAACTACTATCAAAAGCATCTCCTAAAATTATTTCTTTTACAAAAATCAACTCCTGAACCTTTCTAACAACCCAGAAGTCATCCTTCTATTTAGCTTCAACTTCCCTTTATGTTCTTTTACAAGAATATTTTGTTGTGTTTCAGTTCCTCCAGTGATAAATCAACTTTTTGGTCATAAGATGGAGTTCTCACAGAAATAATACCAATGGTTGGAGTTTATAGATCATCTAAAACCATAATTCTTAGTGCCCACTCTCTCCTTTTTGTGCCACTCTACAACTATTTCATGCAAGCAGAAAGCCAGGGTGAGTGGGTTGGCAGACTTCCAACTGTGTTCCCTTTTGTATTTTCTTTTTTTTTTCCATGATTTGCCATGGCCAAAGAATTCATTACCTAGTGGGCAACCAAAGTAATTATGAAATGCTCCCTTGTAGACTGATTCTCAGACAACAGCTTATCAGATAACAGGTCCCACATTTATTCATCTTGTTCATAACTATTCATTCAATGAATATTTATTAAGTATCCATGACTTTAAGGCCCTAATCTAGGTATTATTGGAGATAGATAAAAGTAAAGCATAGGATTTATTGACATGCTATTTCCTAATAGGAAAGTCATGCCATATACACAGCTACCTATGATGCAAAATAGAATTTGTCACTAGTACTATACTTAAAGCTATTCCAAGCATCTAGAATTTGCTAGAAATTATGCTACATTAGCATAGCATTTCAGAACCCAGGGCCATCTCTATGCTATGAAAAGACCTCAGAGTAAGGCTTTTTGTGGAATCTCAAATTCATTTCTTTGGTATTGTATATAATAAGTGTTTCAATCATCTTATGAGAGAAAAGATTGAATCTTACCTAAGCTTTCCATCTGCCCCAGCACCCAAAGCAGAGATCTGGTATCATTAGGTCAGGGTCATCCAAAGGTAACTGCATTACATAGCTCCTTGGTAGTTCTGACTGTATCACCTCCTTTCCTACCTCTGCTATGATTCTATTTCCCTGCCTGTTTTCTCTCTAGTTAATCTGGACACATGGCCAGCCTCTGTGCCTTGGTGGGAGACAACTTTTGTCTTATCTCTTGTGATTTACACTTTACAAGCTTTCTCTATTCACTACACTGACACTCCCAATTATAGCTAGATATATGCCTCAGGACTTTGACCTTCAGTTTCTTTAGCAACAGCATCACATAATTGGGTTATATTGAAATTGTGATCATTTAAAATCCCTAGATCTTTTTCACATGAATAGCCTTTCACAGAATTATCAACTCATCCTACACTTGGGCATTTTTTGTTTAATGTATATACATTAGCTGTGATTTAAAGAGCTTTGGCCCTGGAGTTATAAAAATCTATGTTCAAATTCTGACTCTAACACTTATGAAATGTGGGATCATGCATAAGTCACGTCTCTTATATTTGGAGCTCGGTTTTCTCATTTTTAAGATGATAAGAATACCAGCACCATGTATCTCACCTTGTAAAATTTAAAGCTTAATAAGGTAATGGAACCCTTTATTGTTATTGTTCCTATTGATATCCTTTTTGTTGATTTTGGATCCTGACTCCTGTCCAGTGTGTTAGTTGTTCCTCCTAGCTTAGTGTCATCTATAAATTTGATGAGCATAACAACTATGTCTTAATCTAAGTCATTGATAAAAATGTTACATGGCAAATATAGTCATACAGCCCACATTTCTTAGTCTCATTCATAATCTTGTTCATTTATTCAATGAATATTTATTGAGTGCCCATAATGTGACCATAAGACCCTAATCTCAGAGTTTTCGGAGATACATAAAAGGAAAGCATAGTACTTACTGACATACAATTTTTTAATAGGAAAGGCATGGCATATACACAGATTCTTATAATACAGAACAGAATTTGAGAAAGATGTGAATGCAGAGGAAAAAAATAATTTGGAGTTGAAAAGATCAAGGAAGGCTTCATGAATAGCAGGAACTTTAATTGGGCCTTGAAATATGGGTACAAACTTGACCTGATTAGAACTGAGACCTGAGGACAAAAAAAACAATATTGGACATAGTGGGATATACTCAAGGAATAGTCAGTCAGATACATGAACAAGAGTACTAGAAAACATGACTAGAAAGGTAGGTTTCATCCATATCATGGATAACTTTGTTCAATCAAAGGAGTTTGGAAGTTATTTAGAAGTAGAGTTATTTGGAAAGTAATGTGAAATCAGAAGTAAGAGTGACATTACTAAAACTCTATAATATGAAGACTCCTCTGTCAGGAATCTATAAACAGTATAGTCACACAAGAAATGTTTAAGAACTGAACTCTAGGGGGCAGGGATGGGGTAGGGGACAGAGAGGATGGAGTGAAGGGATATTAATGAGGTAGCAATGACAGCACTTTACCACTGATATGTGAGGGTGAGAGGGGAGAATTTTAGTTAGAAGTAGCCTCCTAGGTCATTTTGTCTGATTCTTACTGGAACGGACATGGAGTAGGGAAAGGTAGCAGGTCAGAAAAATGGCCCATGTAAAAGAACATACATAGTTGGGTCTGACACTGGCTGGTTAAAGTGAGGTCTCAGCAATCAAAACAACTCAGCTCTTGGGTAAGAATTCCAAAGCTCATTCAGGTCATGGTCTCTATAGATCAAGAGAAAAGATAAAGAAGTAATCACAGCAGCAGGGATGGGGACTGGATTGGAAAAGAACCAGGGTAAAATAGTCTAGGTGGGAGACTATGAGAGCCTGAACAATGGAATAATCTCATACCTAGACTATTGCTATAATTTCTCAATCATATTCCCTTCATCCACTCTCTCTCCTCTCCAATCCATCCTCCACAGCTGCCATGCTGTTATTTCTAAAGTTCATTTTTTATCATGTCCTTGCCCTAATTAAGAAGGTTCTGTGTCCTCTGTCACTTGTATGGATCAATGCAAACTCCTCTTTTTGGGCTTTCAAACCCTTTACAGCTTGATTCCAACCTTTCTTTCCAGAAAGACAACCAAACCGGGCCATTCAATATTCCATCTCCTACTTTGATGATGAAGACTAGGTATCTCCCATCCATGGAATGCTCTCCCTCATGATTTCCTCTCTTTAGAATTCCTAGCTTCCTTCAGTGTTTAAATCACTTGCTAATTCTTACAATGGATGTCTCCTAATACGTTATTTCTTAGTTCTTACCTATCAGCAGCATTATGGTATATTCATTTTGTGTTTACTTGTCTATATGAATGTTCTCTACCAGTAAAATAAACTCTATGAGACAGAAAGGATCTTTTTTAGTTTTGTCTTTGTGTCCCTAGCACCTAGCACAGTACCTGACATGTAGTAAACTTGTTGCTTAATCAAGTATTTGTTAAATTGAATTGACCAAGGGGCCATAGAAGTCATCTAATTCAACTCTTGGAAGCAGGTTTGGAATCCTGGTCATTACATCCTAAATCTAATAATCTTCCCACTTATATGACAGTGTATACTCAAGTGAACAAATTCTATCTCTTCTGCAGTGAAAGCTTCATTGATCCTCACCTTAACCTCATTGGAAGATTTTTTATATGAAGTCCCAGGCCTATTTATTGAACTAGAATTAAGAGGTACATATCAGAACCTCTTATTAATGTTCTTCAGACTGGTGGTTGATTGATATCTTTACAATACCAGCCTTAGCATGTTGTTTACATTACACTGACATTAGTGTCATTTATTTTTGAATGACCAGAAGCACTGTCAGCACAGCAAGGAAGGCAGTACAAGTGGTGTGTAGAGATGGGGAAAACAGTAATAGTTGTAAATAACATTAAGGAATTTCTTTGCACTTGAGAGCTTTCTCTGGGAAACAATATAGCAAAACCTTTATAGGAGAGAGAAGATTGGTAGCTCCTTTGTTGAAGCAAAACAGAGAATGAAGGAGTCAAGAGTTCTTGACTACCTTTTTATGTTAATAGGTGTTTCTCTCATCCTAGGAGCATTTCCTCGGGGAGTTTGTGTGATAGACTGTGATGTCAAGTTGTCTGAAGTTTTAGGCATGAGTAATACCAAGGGAACTTAGCTGTAATGAATCAGTGTCACAAAACTAGTAAAAGCTGTGTCCTCAATGGTATACACACTCTGAGTCATTCCCTTCTTTTTAGGATATGTTTATAATAGAGGTGACAAAATTTTGACAGAGATTTGGGCTCAGTCCCTGTGGATTTTGGATATTTACCCAGGAACTGCTACAGACTCTAATAAGTAAAGGCACAGAGGGATTTTGAGATGTTGGGAGGGGGTAGATAGGAGTAATTGAGGGAGTTAACCTTGAATATTATGTCCTAAGTATGAGTTAGATTAAACATCCACTAAGATCCTCTCCACCTATACTATACCTAATGCTATAATCCTAATACTTGTTTCTATCATCCCCAAGTCTGTGGTAATAAGGAAGGAAGGAAGGAAATAAATTGGTAAGTTTCCACTATGTGCTAAGAACTATGCTAAGTGTTTTCCAAATACCTCATTTGATCCTCCCAACAAGCCTCCTGAGAAGTATATGCCATTAAGAGGGAGTGAGGACATCTATTAAGATCCTGGGGACCTCAGTTTAGAGTAGAAAGATTGGGGAATTAAAGAGAGAAAATCTGGAACAAGCATTGTTAATAATATGAGTGAATCAAATTTTCTTGTTGTCTTATGATTTCATTGGCATAGGAACTGATGAAAAAAACTCCTCTCAAAGCAGCTAAACACCTGTTCTTCAACTTACAGAACTACTTGGAGCTCTGAGAAATTAAGTGATTTTCCTGGGGTAACATAACCAATAAATCAGAGGCAGGTCTCGAACCCAGTACTTCAAGATTCTGAGGCTCTTTCTATTCACAACCAAATGCTACCTCTTAAATTGAAGAGACAAATGAAGCAATTGTGGTAAGGTAGTAATGCCGACCCAGATGAGGTTAAGCAACATGCATTTGTATTGGATGAAATCAGCTTTATTTTACAATATTCTCCAGCAATGTTCAGTGATTTAGGAGCTAGAGCAAAAAAAAAAAACCAAAACAAAATACATATGGTGGGGTATATCCAGGGTTGAAGATTAGCAGGACAAGGTCCTGCTAATTATGAAAGGTCATGGGTTTAAGGGATTCTAGAGTGGTGGAAAGCACATTAATTAAATATCTAAGAGTATCCAAGTGACTCAGTGTATAGAGAGCCAGACCTAGAGATGGGGGGTTGTGAGTTCAAATCTGGATTCAGATACTTCCTATCATTTGATCCTTGGCAAGTCACTTAACCCCAGTTGCATAACCCTTACAACACTTCTGCTGTGGAACCAATACTAAGTATTGAGTCTAGGATCGAAGAATAGGGATTTAAAAAAATATATATCTGCTCATTGAGTCCTTGCTGGGTAGGGAAGCAAAAGAAGGCAAAATAGGAATAATGAAACAAGGAAATAGGAAATGATTCAAAGATTAGACAATGTGATAAAAATTGAGAACAGGTTCAATAATATTGAGAGAATAAGGAAGGGCAGGAATTTGGTCACAGGTGATAGTAGCAAGAATGAGAGTTTATAATCTTGTTTTCAGATACTGTGACAGGCATGGATAATTTTTGTGTGACCTAAAAAAATTATATGACATTGGTTTATCTACCAGAGTAAAGTAGTTGTTATCAATGTTCAAAATTCTGGCTGGTTCCCTTCCTTGAAGAAAAGATAAAGAAACTTGAAGAATACCTCTCTACTCTCCAGGTTCTTAGAGAGGATGAAGTATTCCTTAAATGGAGGAAGAAAAAAAACTCTGAAGAGGCAGATGAGGAATTAGGACCTGTGTCAGAAGATAAGAGGATGGAAAGACAGCACAGAGGAGAAAGAGAAGGAGAACCAGTTTAGTAGTTAGAAGTACATAAGAGTTGGAAGATTCTTCTCAGTCTCAAAGAGGAGGGAGCTGGATCTGCAGAGGCTGAAGCAGTTGCTCTATCTTTCAATGAACAATGTATGGTCCACAATGAACTATAGATCCATGAGAATTGAGGTTGTGTTTGGAAAGAAGAATTTTAAAATTCAAAACCCTAATTTGGAGTCATTTAAAGTGATGATGATACCTAAGGCATGCATGAAGAGATAATAAGGAAAAAGATAAGTACAAGAATATTCATAGCTGCGCTCTTTGTGGTGGCAAAAAATTGGAAAATGGGGGGATGCCCTTCAATTGGGGAATGGCTGAACAAATTGTGGTATATGTCGGTGATGGAATACTATTGTGCTCAAAGGAATAATAAAGTGGAGGAATTCCATGTGAACTGGAATGACCTCTAGGAATAGATGCAGAGTGAAAGGAGCAGAACCAGGAGAACTTTGTACACAGAGACTGATACACTGTGGTACAATAGAATGAAATGGACTTCTCCATTAGTGGCAGTGCAGGGATACTGAACAACTTGGAGGAATCTAAGAGAAAGACCATTCATTATCCACATTCAGAGGACTCACTGTGGGAGTAAAAACACCAAAGAAAAACAATTGCTTGAATACATGGGTCAAAGGGATATGGTTGGGGATGTAGACTCTAAATGAACATCCTAGTGCAAACAACATGGAAATAGGTTCTGATCAAGGACACAAGTAATACCCAATGCAATTACGCATCAGCTATGGGAAGGGTTGGTGGCGGGGAGGGAGAGAAATAAAGTGAGTATTGTAACCAAAAAAAATAAAATAAAATCAAAGGAAAAAAAATTAAAGTTCCTCCACAATCTGCATCTTACCTACCACACCAGTTTTGTTTTGAATTAATCCCTTCTCTGCATTCTATATTCCTGCCAAATTGGACCACTGCTAGCCATTATCTTGTTTGACCTTTCCAATCTCCTTGCCATTTGCACATTCCTCAAGCATATTTCTTCCTTTGTACCCTTTCACCCTCACAACAACTCCTATCCATTTGTCAAGGCTGAAGGAATCACCTCCCTCTTCCTCCTTCCCTCCATCTTTCTACCCAGCACAGGGCTTTCTACCCAGATTTCATAGGGTTTTTGGTGAGAAAGAGTAGAGGAGCAGACTCCTCCCCACAATCATACTGCCACTCCCTTCTTCTCCCTTCTGGCTGGACACTGATCCCCTTCATCCTCACTTCATGCAGAAAGTAACCCAGACTCTGTTTCTGGGTCTCGAGTTCATTCACCTTTTTCAGGGGTGATGGACCACTTGCCCAGTCTTTGTAGGACAGGCATGACTGCTCATAGATGAGCTCCAAGAGTCATCAATTACATTCTTCCTGGTAAGATAGGGAGCCACCACCAGCTAAGCTGCTCATGCACATTAAGACCCTGAACATTAATACTATCAACAAAGCAATGGGTTCAAATCAAGAAAACATCTAATGCCCAATGGACTTACGCGTCGGCTATGGGGGGTGGGGGGGAGGAAAAGAAAATGATCTATGTCTTTAACGAATAATGCTTGGAAATGATCAAATAAAATATATTTAAAAAAAAATCTCTATTAAAAAAAAAAAGACCCTGAACACTTCTACCAGCCTGCCCTTAGGACTTCCCTATCTTTCCATTCCCCGATAGCTGAACTCTCTTAAATGTGTTGTTTCCCTCCTTAATAGAACAGGGATTGTCTCATTTTCTGTTTGTATCTCCAGCATTTAGCATAGTGCTTGGCATCTATGGAAGTATTTAATAAATGCCTTTCCTTTTTTTGTTTAAATTTAAATTTATTTGTTTGTTACATTAAAATATCCAGGTATCTTCCTCCCTCATTTTCCTCCCCCCATTAGAGGGCATCATTTGACAAAAATAATATGTATATAGAAAACTATGTCTTATTTTCTACTTAATTCTTTCTCTGAAGATAGAAATCACAAGTCATTCTTCAAATAGTATTTCTATTGCTGTATATAATCTTTTCTTGGTTCTGCTCATTTCACTCTTCATAATTTCATGTATGTCTTTCCATTTTTTTAATTAACCTGCTCCTCATTTCTCACAGTGTGGTGGTATTCCATCACATGCATATGCCATAAATTGTTTAACCATTCCCCATTTGATAGATATCCCTTTAATGTCCAGTTCTTTGCCACCACAAAGAAAGCTGCTATAAATATTTTAGAGCATATAGATTCTTTTCTTTTTTCCCTGATCTCTTTAGGAAATAAGCCTAATAGTGGTATTATTGAGTCAAAAGGTATACACAGTTCTATAACTGTTTGAGTATAATTCCAGATTGCTCTCCAAAACAGTTGGATCAGTTCATAATTCTACCAATAGTGTATTAGTGGCCCTATTTTCCTACATCCCACTCAACATTTGTCATTTTCCCCTTTAATTGTTTTAGCCAATCTGATAGGTATAAAATGATCTCAAAGTATTTTCATTTGTATTTCACTAATCAATAATTGTTTAGAACATTTTTCACAGTTATATAACTTTTTATATAGCTTTTTTCTTCATCTAAAAATTGCCTATTTATATCTTTTAACCATTTTCAGTTGAGTAATGACTCATATTGTCATAAATTTGACAAAGCTCTCTATAGATTTAGTTATGAGACCTCTATCCAAGAAATTGTCTATAAAATTTTTCCCCAACTTACTGTTTCCCTTCTAATCTCGGCTACATTAGCTTTATTTGTAAAAAACCATTTTAACTAAATGTATTCAAAATTATCCATTTTATATTTCACAGTGCTTTCTATCTCTTATTCATAAATTCTTTCCCTATCCATAAATTTGATAGGTAATTGGAGAAATATTGTTTATGGATGGGCAAAGCTGTTAAATTTATTGGTTGGACTTGAATTATTAAATTGGTGGTCACCAGGGATTTAATTACTAAATCCCCAAATAAATGACTAAAGTAGAATGTAATTTATGGTAGTTTATTTTTACAATAGAGGGAAGATATTAAGGAAGAGCAAAAAGGGGAAAGAGAGAGAGCTCTGATTTCCTCAGAGCCAGGTAGAAATTCTAAGACCCAGCCAGGGAAAAGAAGTCTCAAGACAATGATGGGCCTTTCTCAGAGGTTCACACCTCCAGGAAGGCAAGGAAACTAAGTCAGCCTTTCTTCTCACCATGGTGACTGTCTAAAAGGAAAGCAGTGTGAGGCCTCCTGCCCGAGCTCCTCCTGGGGTTCAGTTCCTCAGCCAAGTGTCTTCAAGTCTGAGTGTCTGTCTTCCAGTCTCTCTTCTGAATGACTCTTCTTCCCTACAAGCCCAAGTCACTGATCTCTAGTCCACCCCGAGTGACTCATCCTTTGATTTGATCAATATATATATTGATCCTTGTGTGCCTGTTTCCTCTATTTAAAGACTTTTTTCTCTTGTGTCACCTCCCCTAAAATTTATGTCTACCAATCACAGCAGACACTCCTCTTCAGGATTGCCCACTCAATGTACGAAATGGGTGTTCACATCTTTTGTAGTTAACACCTTTTTGTGGTTAGTTAACACCTTTTTTGGTTAGCTAACACCTTTTTGTAGTTAGTTAACACCTGTTTTGTAGTTAAAATGGGTAGATCTACTTTAAATACTGAGTTAACACTTTGGGGATTAAAATCTAAAAATAAACAGGGGATTACAATTTAATATTCATTGTTATAATCAAGAGATAGCTAAATTCAATCTTCACAAAGCCAATATAATTAAAATGGCAATCCAACCTAATCTAATTATTCAATGTCATCCCAATTCAAGTACCAAAACATCATTTTATTGAACTAGAAAAAATAGTAACAACATTCATCTTGAAAAACAAAAGGTCAAGAATATCAAAAAAATTAATGAAAAAATATAAAGGAAGAAGATCTAGCAGTAGCAAATATTTTTTTAAACCTTACTTTCCATCTTAGAATTTATACTATGTATTGGTTGTAAAGCAAAAGAGCAATAAAGGCTAGGCAATGGGGGTTCCTCGATTTGTCCCAAGTCACAGAGCTAGTAAGTGACTAAGGTCAGATTTAAACTCAGGTCCTATTATCTCTAGACCTAACTCTCTATTCACTGAGCAATCTAGCTTCCCCCCTTCCCCCAACCAAGTACTAGATTTTAAACTGTATTATAAAGTAGTAATTATCAAAATTATCTGGTACTAGCTAAGAAATAGAAAAATAGATCCATGGAACAGAATAGATATATTACAAACTGTTGTAAAAGATAGTAATATCTTTGTGTTTGATGAAAATAAATGCTTTTTCATTCATTCATTCATCTCCACCTGTTGAACTCTTTCTACATCCCCTAAATGAAGCCTTGCCTTATCCACCCAAGTTCTTTCCTTTCTCAAGTGTTCTTAAAGTACTTTGCCAGATTTCTTCTTATCCCCATCATATTCCACCTTTCCTCACACTTATTTTTCTACATATTGTAAGAGAGGAAACTCAGACTCAATCTGCCAGAAGAACAAAATCTATCTCTCACTCAGTTATGTATATCAGCCTTTCTGTTGTACAGGAACAAAGATGTCTGCTTTAATCCTATATGTACTTGTTTAGAATTCTGTACTCCAAGATGGCTGCTCTATTCCCAGTCTCTTCCAACTACCAGGAATGACTGTTGGTAATGGATTCTTTTATAATCTGGGGTGCCACTGTAATGGATGGGGGAGAAATGGAGTCACCCACTACTTAATTCAGGACTAAAGTGTGGTAGAGATGGAATGGAGCTAAAAGATGGAAAGGGGGGGATAGAGTGTTTCTCCCCTCTCTTTCCCTAGTAAAACCCACACTGCTTGATTTCAGAGCCACAAACTATATTTCTTCAGAGACTGGGTTGAAGTAAATCTAGGACTGAACTGCTTCTCCCTCTCTGAGGAGAAGGTATAGTTTTCCTCCCCAAGTTTCAGGTCTCTCTTCTTAGATATTATAAAGCAGGCACTTGATCTGATAAAACAGCTATTTATTCTTGAGGAACACACATAAAGTAGGGTAAGTAAGATTGTAGGATGAGGTAATGTGAAAGTGGGAAGTGCTTAATAGTTAATGCCTAATAATTAACAACTGAACCCCTTCTTCCTAAATCCTGAAGGGTCAAACTGACTGTCTGACCCCCCGTGGGTCAGTTGTGAGAGTTGTCCTGACTTCTAATTGTCCTAGTTATGATATGAAGTTTAAGGACTGCTTTAGAGGGATGGAGAGGACATTTTCCTGGGGTGGATAGCTTTATGACAAAATCCTATCCACTGCTGTTTTCTTCCACTGGATTCAGGGGGTCTGGATTCACAGAAGAATGATCAACTCACAGAGGTACTCTCAGACAAACCTCTCTGGAGTGCTCCCCAAAGAGAAGTGAGTTAACTGCTTGGATTCTCTCAGCTCTTCAGTTCCTTCTGTGGAATTCTCTGTCCTTCTTGCCCTCCCCCTGCTTGATTTTGTTCTGGTAGATTTAGTCTGGGTTTCCTCTCTTACAATATTGAGTTCTCCTCCCTCCCTATTAAATTCAAGCTCCTTAAGGGCAGGATCTGTATAGATTTTTCATCTTCAAGGCTATTGTGTAACACAGTGATCTGTATATAAGTACTTAACAAATATATGTGGAATTGAGTCGAACTGAATGGTAACCAAGAACAGAATGGGGACAAAACTGTGAGGCAGGTATTGAAACCATTGAGGAAGGAGGGAGAGTGTCCTAGAGATCAATAGATAATGCTGACAAAGATGGCAAGACATTAACATAATCTGATGGCATGAACCTCAGACCTCAGTCTGAGGGAAATTTTTCAATGATGGCAGCTGCCTCTCAGTTGAAAATGGTATGTTTTTATGGTACATGTTGCATGCAAAACTATGCCCCCTTCTGATTTGGGGCCATCATTGTTACTGTAGGATCAAAATGAATGTTGAAGGAAAAGGCCAGGGACATAAAACTCTGTTTATAAGAGAGAAGGGTTCTAAAAAGACATTTGAATGGAGTAGGAGAGGGACTAAAGGATTGATTGAGTCTAGCAAGACAGGGCTAACCTGGATAAGGAAGAAAACACAAAAGGAAGTAGGGGAAGCAGGGGAGGGGAGACATGGCTTATCACATATTAATTCAGGATGACAGGAATTCAGAAAATTTCATATTAGGAAATGGGCTAACATGAGAAAGGAGGCTCATATTAGAAAGTGTAGATTAGCCAGAGGGGATGGAGAATGTGATTGGTTAGAAGTGAGTTATTGGATGAGCTTTTGGAAAGGGTCCCAATAGAATGTTGGTGACAAGGAAGATGATATGATGGTCTGAGTCTCCGTAACCTTCCCTCTCAGAAGAGCATTTTCATAACGGCTGCCAACAAACTTTCAGGCCAACCAGCTCAGCATCATATCCTGGATTGTGACTTTGGAATATATCAGTTTTCATTGGAATTTGGGGGAATTCTCAGACTTCTGTGGCCTGATTCTGTGTCCTCAACTCATCTCTTCTTCCCTCTGAGGCTGTCACTATTCCCCACTCTGCTCCTCTCTCCAAATAGTCTTCAGAACAAAGGAAGCTTCTGCATCTACAGCACTTCATAGTTTGCAAAGTTTAAAGGCCTGTGGGAGAGGGAATGCAGTTGTTATCCTTATTTTACAGATGAGACAAGGAGGGGCTCAGGGGCATTGCGCCTAGTCCTTCAGTGAATAAGTGTCCAAGCCAGAACTTGGACCTAGGCCTTCAAATCTTGATAGCATAACACATTGCCTCTCATATATTGAGAGGCATCTCAGCCACCAGTGTAGTGAGTCACACAGTTAGCTGCCTTTGCCACATTCCTCAAGATGAGCTCACCCTGGTGAGACCTTAGGGCTAGAGATGGGGTCTAAGTCCCAAATGCTTTTTCTAATGATAGCCCCCATCATACACCCCAAATCCAACAAAATCAGCATGAATCTTTCCAAGGATGCAGGTAACACTTCTACCACCTTTGAGGGACATAGCAACAGCTAAACCAACCTTATTCCTCATACCTGTAAATTAGAGACCCAGGCAGGGAAAGCTAGGCTGCTAGGCAGCTCAATGGATAGAACACTAGGCCTGGAATGAGGAAGACTGATCTTCCTGAGTTCAAATCTGCCCCAGACACTTACTAGCTGTGTGACCTTGGGCAAGTCACATAATTCTCTTTGCCTCAGTTTCCTTACCTGTAAAATGAGCCAGAAGGAAGGAAGGAAGGAAGGAAGGAAGGAAGGAAGGAAGGAAGGAAGGAAGGAAGGAAGGAAGGAAGGAAGGAAGAAAGAAAGAAAGAAAGAAAGAAAGAAAGAAAGAAAGAAAGAAAGAAAGAAAGAAAGAAAGAAAGAAAGAAAGAAAGAAAGAAAGAAAGAAAGAAAGAAAGAAAGAAAGAAAAGAAAAGAAATGGCAAACCAGTCTAGTATCTTTGCCAAGAAAAGTACAAATGTGGTCACACAAAGAGTCAGACACAGTTGAAAAATACTGAACAACAATGGAAATCCCAAAGTCATTCCCTCTCCCTGTCATGTACTCAATCCATCCTATGGAGCTATGTTTAATAAATATTGCAGTAAGTGTAGGTAAACTGAAGGTTTTTCTATCTTTCCTGTGTGTGAATGTGAGTGTTCTTTCTCAGTAAAAAGAATACTGGATTTGAAATCAGAGACCCTTGGTTTGAATCCTGCCACTGCCACTTAATACTTTTTTGACCTAAGTCAAATCACTTAACCTCTCTGGGCCTTGGTTCCACTGGACATTGAATGTATAAATTGAGAAGGGTGGACTAGGCAAGCCATCTCTTAACATTCAGCCCTGAGGTCTAAATTTATGATCCTGTGACTAGAGGTCCCTAATTTTAAAGAAGAACAAGATAAGCTGAAGTCTAAGCCAGAGGGGAGAAGAGAGAGAGAAGGAGGAATTTGGAAAGAATTTTGGACAGAAGTGACTTGGACTCTAAAGATTTCCCAAGCAGCCAAGGGAGTAAGCTCATCTCAGCCCAGAAGGCTAAAGGAGGTTCCAGACTTCTCAGAGAGTCAGGCCAAAGAATTTGGCATTGTTTGTTGACTAGAGCACAAACAGCTTTACTCAGAATCCTAAACCCTCAGAGCTAGAAGGGGCCATCTCACCTCTCTGAACCTCAGGTTCCTTTCACAAAAAATGAAGGGGGCTGTACCAAGGTGAGATTTCTAAGGCCCCATCTAGCTCTAGATCAATAATCCTTACACCCAGTCCCTTCACAATACCTCAGTATCTTCCACTTGGAGACTTCCAAATAGAGCTCATTCTACTTTGGGATAGCAGTAGTGGGGAGGAAATTCTTCATTACATTGTGAAATCTGCTTCTGTGTATCTTTTACCATCAGTACTGGTTCTCTTTCCTGGAGTCAAGTAGAAGAAGTGTTCTTTTCAGTCTTTCACATATTAAAGACAGCTCTCCTTTCTCCCTATTAGAACCAGAAAACCTAAATTCATTTCCTAGAACTGACTGTGACCTTAGACAAGTTCAATAAACAATATTGAACAAACCATGCTCTTTGATAGCAGGGACTGTTTTGTTTCTGTCTTTGTGCAGCACCTGGAACACAGTAGGTACTTAAATGCCATTGAATGTAAGCTCCTTCCCTAGGCCTCTCTTCACCAAACTCCAATTTCTTCGACCAATTTATTCAGAACAAAGGAAATCATTAAAGAAGTGTTTCTAAAGCAGCACTAAGTGTTCTTAGAACTAAGCTTACATGCTTCTGGTTGCCCAGTAGTCATCATCATCTCTCCCATTATTGCCTAAATCATTTTCCCTTGTGCTGTCTTGTGTGAACCTCTTGCCAATGAGTCTGGGAGCTAGGTAGGGCCCTGGGCCTAACTCTTAGGGAAACTGTGCCAACGACATCCTCCCTACCTACGTAATGAAACCATGTGTATCTCTCTCAAGAAGATCCAGCATGTGTCATGCTAACAAGGATCAGCTTTGGGAGCAATGAGTTTCTGTTCTTTAGGATGGTCCTTACACACCACACAACTTATCTCATTCTTCTCTAAACTTCTAAAGGATTTCCCCCTAGAACATGGGGTCTTGAACCTGGGGTCTGGGAACTTTTCTTAAAACCATTTTTGATAACTATATTACTCTATGGTTGATTTCCTTCTTGATCCTATTTTATGTATTATATTTTGTGTATATAAAATTATTCTAAGAAGAGAAGAGGGAACAAACATTTGTTGTCTATTATGTATCAGGCCCAGTGCTTTACAAATATTATTTCACTTGATTCTACCTAACCCTGGGGGTTATTATTATCCCCATTTTACAGCTGAGCAAACTGAAGCAGGGATTGTGATTTACCCAGGGTCACACAGCTGGAAAGTGTCTAAGACTTGATTTGAACTCAGGTTTTCATTGCACCACCTAGCTGCCTGTAGAAGTGGTCCATAGACTTAGCAGACTGCCAAAAGGGTCTATGACTCAAAAAATAATAAGATCCCCTGACCTGAAAGAAGTTTTTTCAAGGTTAAGAAAAAAGAAACATGAAAAATTAGAAACTTTAGGTGATACCTGTGTACCAACATTATCCACATTTCCAGTCACCAAATCCACGTTGCAGTGATTTCATTGTCCTGGTGGGAGAGACGATTTCCCATCAGGGTTACAGAGTTTTGTGTATGTCCTGTAAAGATCACCCTTGTAAAGAGATAGTTTACCCAGATATTTACATACAGCCCATGTTGTAGAGAAGGTGGGACACGTAATACTATCTCCACTTTATAGATGAAGAAACTGAAGCCTGGAGGTGCCTCACTCCAAGCAATAGGGCTAGTTATTATTGGAGATTCTAGCACTCAAAACTCAGGTCTTCTAACTCAAGTCCTACATTCTTTCCTCTTCAGCATGTTGCCACTCTATGAAGGCACTTAGTTTATAATAAAGGCCAAGTAAATATCAAATGAATACATTTTAATTGAATAAACATCTATTAAACACTGTTGTAAGACCCTGTGCATGAAGCCATGAGAAAAGACTCTAAACCCTTAGATAGTGTCAGTGAGGGCAGGCAGACAGACAGCAGAAAGACTCCTAGGGACTAGTCTGTGCAACCGATGAACCTGATGTCATTTGGACTTAGAGATGTAGGGACCCCTCCTTCGTACCAGGTGTCCCATGAATGGATCAAATGGTTTTTCCTGGAACAAGCCCTGGGGCCTCTCAAAATCAGACCCTGGTGGGTGGGGCCCCTGGCAACTTCTATACCCTCCTCCTTGCCCAGCTAATTTGGATGCCAAGCCTTCCTAATCAATGCTGACAGCTGCCTAGATTCAGGACTCCTGACCTGGATGAAACCAGAAGATTGGCCCACCATGCCTGATTCATTGACTCTGAGAATTGGAAAGGACCTTAATTTATATACTTCAAGAATCTGTGAGTTTACTATTGAGGATATTCACTCCACTGATAAATCTTGGTGTCCCTTTATGTCTTAGTTGATGTGTCTTAATAGTTTGCGATAGCCCAAAATACTCGTGCCTTGATGGTCATCTCTGAACCTCACCATGCTTCACTACATTGACCCTAAGTGACAGGTGGACAAGTCCACAGCCAAACTTGAAGTCTTTCCATCTCTGAGTGATTAGTCAGAGCTTGTAGGAGAGCCTTGGAGAAGCCCGAGCCACTTCCAAACTAAAGGCTCCCAATAAGGCTGGGGCAGTGTGTGGATTAAAAGTAAAAATAGGCTGTCAAAAGTGATCTGTTTTTTATTTTTAGATCATAACATATGCTCATAAAGTTGTCAAAGAAAAACCAAATTCAGAAAATAGAACTATCAGTTTGATTATAAGATGAATACAACTCCAAGGAACTTGAGAAAATCTGACAATCAGGAAATGAAATGAGAATCTTGAAAATAATGCTCCCCCCCAAATGACATGAAAATAATTGTCTCAAATATTAACTGGGATAATAGCAGGGGTTCCACTGGAGGGTATGGCTTATAGAAATAGGTAGAAAGTCAAGAGAGTTTTCTGGGCCCATGGAAGAGGCTTGTTAATAGCCCTGGAGATCTTAGAGACTGTTGTCTCTTAGTCCTCAGAGTGGATCCTTCGCCCACAGATGTCACTCTGGCTCATGACTTGAAAAGTGTGGTAAGCAGAAAGATCAAAACTATTCAATTCATATATTTTGAATCCTATATGTAGCTGGGCTTCTGCTGATTTACTCTCTGACTTCTTCATACCTAGAACAGGTACATACTAACCTTTGAGGAATATAGGCATATGCACACCTTGGGGATTTTTAGACACTTTTTAATCTTGGAGGGTGCTAACTTCAGGGACATCTAATTGTGTGCTACTCTTAGGATTCCTTGAGTATATACATACTAACCATTGGGGCTCCTAGGTATTTAGAGGTCCCATTACTTACCTCGGATGCCCTTGGATCCAAATATGCTCATCTTGGCTACCCTAACCTTGGGCCAATCAAGTCAATCAATTAACATTTAAGAGCCTACTTTGTGCTAGGTGCTGGGGGACATACATACAAAAGTAAAATATTCCCTCCCCTCAAGGAGCTTCCATTCTTCCAGGTTGTACTTGCTAACTTTGGGCATTCCTAAACATAAGCTAACTTTGGAGATCCCTAAGTCCAATGTGCTAACATTGGGAGCCCTAAAGTGGCATGTCTTTACTGAACTAGACGTCCCCTAGGCACATTTTTAGCTTGCCTATTTGGAAATCAGTCTGGATATGCTGGCCCAGTAACTCACTTGTGTTTCCCCAAACTGTTCCAAATCCTGACCTCTGCCTTAGAAGCAGGATGTAATTTTTTTTTTCCTTGATCACTAGAGAGAGATTATTAGTATATGTCTGGAGAGCTTCAGACACATTAACCCATCATCCCAGCTTCCAGTAAGGAACTTCAGATGACAAACCTCCTGCAGTGTCAGCTCTATCATATCCAGCAGCTGGAGCTGGGGAGGGGGAAATAAAGATGAGTGCTCTGGGGTAGCCTTTCACCAAGGCCTTGCCACATGGAATGAGCTATGTGGCAAGAGCAGTATCCTTCCTACTCTCCCAGAAAAATAACAAATGCATCTCTCAAAGCAAAAGAAAATCTAGAGGCCCCTTCTTGGGAGAATTTGAGAAGTCCACTTGCATTTTCTCCCACCCATCACTGTGCTATGCATAAGACTCTCAAGACACATAGAAGAGGCGTTTTGGCAGGAATATTGTTTTATTTTATCCCCAAGGTAGCTGCCAAATGAAGGCTCCCAGGCCTTTGCCAAGACCCAAGTGGAAGGAGAGCAGGCCAGAAAGAATCTGTTTGAGGCATATCCCCTAGTACGTACTCACCACATGACCTTCTGCCTCAGTTTTCTTTGTTGTAAAATGGAGTTGCATTATTTTATCTTCTAGAGTCTCCTAGCTGTGGCATGTCCTGACCTCTCAAACAAATGCTCTTCCAAAAGCTGTGCTCCTGAAATTCTTGGTACATTCCTGATTTTTCTCTGTTCTAATATACCTTACCATAATTCACTGCTGTAGGTCAGCCCCCTGACTCAGTGTACCAACAGATTGTTCTCATTACCACACAAAGGTATATAGTTAGAGGAGCTAGCTACAGTCTCCCAGGGCTTGTCACAAGCTTAGAACATTAAACGGGTTCATTTATTGCTCCTTTTCATCATCACTCCCAACTCAGTCAACAGGCCCCTTCTTTAGGTCCAACCCTGGGATTCACCATCCTTTCCTAGTCTTGATAGGATCCAGGAGAGGCAGAAGGTCTGGAATACTGGCCCTGGTGTCAGAAAATGTGGATTTTTGAATTCCAGCTGTCATCTTCATGTGCTCTGTGACCCAGCCCTTCATGCTTACTTGTTGTTCCTTATAAGTAATGCTTCAGCTTTGTCTCTGGGTCTTTGTATTGGCAGTCCTCCATGCCTAGAATGTTCTCCCTCTTCACTTCTGACTCTTGAAATCCCTAATTTCCTCCAAGACTCAAATTAAGTGTAGCATTTTATATAGTGCTACAAGGTTTTCAAAAAGCATTACAAATATTATTTCATTTTATCTACATAACAATCCTTGGGGCTAGATTCTGTTATCATACACAATCACACACACACACACACACACACAAGAGCACACTTACAATCATTCCCAACCCGTCACTAGCAGCCTCCCTGCCCAATCTACTTGATGCATTTTACACTTATTCTCTATATACTTATTAAACATCCACTTATCTTTCTCACTGAAATATAAGCTCCTTCAGGGTAGAGGCAGTTTCACTTCTGTTGTTCTATCTACACTGGTCAGCCTAGCTCCTGGTAGTAACAGCTCATAAATCAGTAAGGCAGTAGGCTAAGACTAGCAGGCACTTTTACTGAAAGTGCTGAGTTACTAAACTAGCTCTGTATACAATTCCATATTCTAGCATACTTAAAATTGAAATCACCGATTTCAAAACAGTTAGTGTTAAACTCTGTCTGCTATTTTGTTGTAATCAACCAACCTGACTTGCCTTCGTCATCAGATTTCCTGCTAATCTTTCAATTAGATTTTCTTTTTCATTTTAAAGATTTTTTTCTCCATTACATGTAAAAACAACTTTTAACATTCTTTAAGTTTTGAGCCCCAAATTTTCTCCTTCCTTCTCACCCTTCCTTCCTCACTCTCTGCCACCCCGCCACCCTCCCTGAGACAGTAAGCAACCTGATATAGATTTTAGATACTCAATAACATAAAATAAGTTTCCATATGAATCATTTTGTGGAAGAGCACTCAAATTTAAAAAAAAAGTAGTAAAAAGAAAGTGAAATATAGTATGTTTCTGTCTGCATCCAGACTTGTTCCAGTTCTTTCTCCAGAGGGCAGATGGCATTTTTCCTCATGAGTCTCTGGGATTGTCTTGGATCACTGCATTGCGAAAAATAACTAGGTCATTCACATTATTTATTAAAAAATATATATTGCCATCATTGCATACAGCATTCTTCTGGTTCTGCTATTTTCAATTTGTATCAGTTCATATTAGTCTCTTCAGGTTTTTCTTGCTTGTCTTTTCTTATAGCACAATAGTATTCTATCACAACCATATACCATAAACCACGCTTCCAGAGCAAGACTGATTATATCCCCCCTTAGGGTTCTAGAGGTACTCTAAGGAATAGAAGGAATCTTTCTTTAATATTTTCCTGAGCCTTCATTTTAGAAGATTCCCCCCAAAACCCACTGTTAGCTACCAGTGACTAGTGTCTCAGTTCCATTTAGCCAAGTAGCTTTTACAAAGGGGTATTTACTTTGAAGCTATAGCAAAAAGAGAAGTATAAACATTTCCCCTATTCACCTCCTAGGAGGCACACTCTCCCCATACCACCTCAGACTCTGGGTAGAGTTGGCTCAGACTTCATGCAGTTTCTACATAACATTCCTCTCACCAACCTCAAGTCCAAATGTAACTGCCCACAGAGTCTCAGTTTTCACTGGACTGGGTCCTAAAGGTCACTCCTAACTGAATGGCCACACAACTGAGCATAGGCTCCAGGAAAGTGGCCCCTAATACTCCTCTCCCTAAAATTAGGAAGAACAAATGCAAGGGCTATATCACCAGACCAAGTGTTGACCTCCAATGGGAAGGACCTAAGCTATCTCATTTTAAAGCACTTTTCTCTCTTCTCTCATTGGAATGTAGTCAAGCAGAAAGTTGGATGGAAGGGACTGGCCCTGGCAGCTAGTGTCTATTTAAATGCACCCCAGTTTTGGCTACACAATCAAAAAGGTTCCTCTTTACCATAGAGTTAGCAGACCAGATTCAGTTGCTTCTAGGGGTTTGCATCAACCAAACCTTCTTATATCTACTCATCAATTAAGTTACAAATAGAAACAAGAGCTATTATTGGTGGAGGCAGAGCTCTGACTTCTCAAACCCTGAGCTATTGTCCCCTGGGCTTTACTTACCTGAATAATATGCACTATCTAGGCCTTTAGACCCTTCCTCATTTCTCCTTACTGATGTCTTGGCTTAGTTTGCTTTTCTAATTCAACTTACTTAAGCATGTGCTATGTGCATGCCTATTCTAGGTTCCTGGGGGAAATAGATACAGACTCTAGATAAGGTTTGATTCCTGCCAACTTTGCACTTACAATCTACTGGGGAATAAGGCAAGTATAGAGGTAACTATAATACACAATGATACATGATAAAAAGCATTTACAAAGTACAAAGTGTTATATGAGGTCAAATGAGGAAAATCATTACAGGCTTTGAGGTTCAGAGAAGACTCCCTGGAAAAAGGTGACATTAAAATTGGGTTTTAAAGGGTGTGAAGGAATTTTGAGGAGAGATCATTACAAAATTGTAGGATAGGAAAAGGAATGGAGGGGGGCTAGTCATATAGCAAGACTGGGCAGCCAGCATGCTTCATAGATCCCTACATAATATACAAAAATCTAGAAGAACCTCTGTTGAGGACTTAAGGGAGAATGTGGACAGGATTCCCAAAGGGTGGGGAGTCATGACACATGGGAAGGTTCCAATCTGGGGGTTCCATTTAAATATTGACATCTTGGAACATGAATTCTGAAGCTGTGGTTGTTAAAGGGAGCATTTTGGACACAGAAAATGTAAGCAAAGATACTAAGTCAAGAAAACACTGGGCATACATAGGAGGTGGCAAGTTGCTCACACACTGGAATGAGTGTGTGTGTGTGTGTGTGTGTGTGTATGGAAGGAAGAAGGGTGAGATCTGGATAGAAAGGTAGAGTGGAGCCAGGTTGGGGAAGTCCTTGAATTCCAGGGAAGGATATATGAAATTTCCTTAGTAGGTATAACCCAAATTATTTTCTAGAATCATCCAAACACCTTTTTGCTCATTTTCCCTGGCAGGAGTAATTATTATGCTCATCAGGAGCTTGCCATAGCTCCTTTCCCCTAGCTGTCCAAAATGGGGATCAAGTAAAGAAAATCCCATCTAATCAACTCTCACTTTTACAGCTCAGCTTACCAATTTAGCCATGATTGACACCTTCACTGGGTAAAGGGAAGGGAAAGGGGACCAGAAATGTGCTTGGAGTCAGAAAGCCTGGTTGCAGTCCTAACTTTGCAACCAACAAACTGCATCATTCTTGACATGTCACTTTGTGGACCTCATTTCCTCTAAACCTGAACAATGCATGAGTCACTCTTGCTTTGGCTGCGGAGACATTTCCACCATAATAGGATCAGAAGGTTAAGATATTAGAGATCATCTAGTCCAACCTTGTTTTAAAAATCAGGGACAGTGTCCTGACCAAAATCAGAAAGGCAATAAGCTGCAGAGTCAGGATTTTAATCTAAGTTATAGAATCAATGTACCTAAAAAACAAGAAGAGGCTTCAGAGGACATCTAGCCCAATCCATGTTGTTGTTCAGTTGTTTCTAGTCTTGTCCAAATCTTCATGACTCCGTTTGAGATTTTCTTGGCAAAGATACTGGAGTGGTTTGCCATTTCCTTCACCAGCTCATTTTACAGATGAGGAAACTGAGGCAAACAGGATCCAGGATCACGTGACCAATAAGTATCTGAGGCCAAATTTGAAGTCATGAAGATGAGTCTTCCTGACTCCTAGCCTGGCATTCTATCCACTGCATCACCTAGCTACCCTAGCCCAACCCATATCTGATCAAATAGTCTAACCAAAGGTCCTCTGACTACTTTCTAACAACCTAATCTACTTTGGGGGATAGCTCTGATTGTTAGGAAATTTTTCCTCATGTGAAATCTTGGTCTGGTTTTTCTACTACTTCCATTCCCTGCTCCTATTTTTTCTTCTTCTCTCTAAGGTCAAGCAAAAGAAGTCCAATAGGAATTCTACAGTCAGGCCATTCAAATTCCTTCTTCATGCCTTCTCCTGGGTCTTCTCTCCTTCCCAACCTTCTTCAACAGACCCTTCCCTGGGTTGTTCTCCATTCCTTTCACCAACCTACCTACATCCCCTCTGCAGCTTGTCTATATCATTCCAAAAATGTGCCAAGACTCTCTGACTCTCAAACTAGTGCTCCTTCCACTACCCCATGTTGTTCCTTCAATGCCCAAGAGATAGTGGAGATGGGAGAAAGGTGGACAATGAGAAAAAATAGCCCCCTCCCTCCCCTTGGCTGAGTGCCAAATGAGTTTTTATTGTTTTCCATCTTTATGATCATTTTACTGGGCAGACACCATGTTTGGCT
This sequence comes from Monodelphis domestica, assembly GCF_027887165.1. NCBI lineage: Eukaryota > Metazoa > Chordata > Mammalia > Didelphimorphia > Didelphidae > Monodelphis > Monodelphis domestica. Next base: position 430,112,033 of record NC_077227.1, read on the forward strand.
CCAGACCGAACAAGTAAAAGCTATCCCCCATTAATTTCTGTAGCCAAGTATGTCTGTGCCTGTAGAGGGAGGGAGGAAGGAAAGAGGGTACAGAGTGAGGGGAGGAAGGGTGTCAGAGAACGACTAGGTAAGTTTAGATCCCTTTGGGAATCATCTCTCTGCCATGGGCTGATGTCATCTTTATGGCTCTTTGACTATTTCAGATGAAAATTTTTCCATGTAAACACTAAGCCTGCCCTGTGGACAGACGGATGTGCAGTTTGTTTTAAGGGTTGTCTAGGCAACAAGCAAAGAGCTCAAGCTGCAGACGTTTACAGCCCGGGGCAGCAACAGCAGTGGACCCAGGAATGAGGAATAATAGAAGCAGCTTCAGCTCTTTGTTTCAGCCTGTTTTCTTGATGATGCTTCTGCCAGGTTTGTGAAGTCAGTTGTAAGAAGCTCTGGGCATCAGGGTTCTAAAGCTCCCAGGAATAGGTGACCATCATTGTCTGTCAGCTATCTTCTCGTTTTCTAACCATTATTCTTTAGAAATGTAACCGAGGCTCAAAATCATCTTGTGAGGTTTCAGACCCTTCCTAAGTGGATTCTGGGCCGTTCATCTGGTCTCTCTGAGCCTCAGTTGCCTCATCTATAAAATGGAAGTGATACATATGCTACAATTTATATACTACCAACCTCATAGGGTTGTCTAAGTAAAGCACTCTATAAAGCTTAAAGTTTTATAGAAATAGAAGTTGTGATTATTTTCTGGAACTTGTTGCAAGTAAAGAATATGGTGAAAAGGGGAAAATGTATTTGGAGGTAGGAGATCTACAGATAGTTTCTGCACTGCCACTCACTAACTCTGCGCCCTTAAGAAATTCCCTTCCTTGTGCTTCAGTTTCTTCATATGTAAAAAGAGGGCACTGAATGGAATAACCTCTAAGGGCTCATCACTCAATTACTCATGGCCTACTGTATGTCAGGCACTTTGGTAGGATCTGGAGATACAAAGATAAAGAATCAAATCATCCCTACTTACAGGGAGCTTACATTCGAATGCAGGAGGCAACCCATGCATATGTAAATACATACCAAATAAATATGAGGAGAATAATTGCAGGTATGTTAGATGGCTGAGGTAGAGGTGAGGAGGAAGTACATTCCAGGAATAGGCAATGACCAGAGCAGAGGCACAAAGGCAGAAATGAGAGCACTGTGAGTGAGGAACTGAGAGAAGTCTAGTTTGTCTGGACGTTGAGAGAACAGGCAAGAAAATAATGTCCAATGAGACTTGAGGCAGTGTTCAAAAGACTTTAAAAACTAAATAGGGAGAGGCAGCAAAGTGGCTCAGTGGATTAAGAGCCAGGCCTAGAGATGGGAGGTCATGGGCTCAAATCTGGCCTCAGATACTTCCTACTTGTGTGATCCTGGACAAGTCACTTCACCCCTATTGCCTAGCCCTTACCATTCTTCTGCCTTGGAATCAATTAATTCCAAGACAGAAGGTAAGAGTTTGGGGGGGGTGGAGGATTAAATAGAGACTGTGCCTGTGATTTCACAGGGATAGGGAACTTCTAAATGAAGGCATGTCCTCTAGCACTGCAGACTGGCACCTAGATTAAATGCCTTGCCCAGAGTCCTACAGTCAGTGTGAATCAAGATAAATTTTGCACCCACAAGCCACTAGAACATGCTGCCTTTCTAAAACTAAGCAGAATATTTATTTTATCCTAGAGGCTATTATTGAAATTGATTGTGGAGGGATATGACCTCATCAGACCTGAGCTTAAGAAAGTCACCTTAAGATTAAAAAAAAAAAAGTTTGTACAAAAATATGTATAGCCAGGCTCTTTGTTGTGGCAACAAAAATGGAAAATGAGGGAGTGTCCCTCAATTGGGGAATGGCTGGACAAATTGTGGTACATGCTGGGGATAGAATACTATTGTGCTATAAGGAATGATGAACTGCTTCATTTCTATAAAAACTGGGAAGACCTCCATGAACTGATGCAGAGTGAAATGAGCAGAACCAGGAGAACATTTTACACAGTAACTGAAACATGGAATGATCAAATGTGACATACTTTGCTACTAATAGCAAATGATCCAAGTGATGCAACTAACTTTGCTACTAATAGCAAATGATCCAAGTGATGCAACTAACTACAATGGTCTGGGACAGTCCCAAGGGACTTAAGAGAAAGAATGCTATTCACATCTAGAGAAAGAAATGTGGGGTAGAAATCCAGAAGAAAACATGATTTATCACTTCTATGGGCATATGATATGGGGTTTTGGTTTTAAAAGACTACTATATTATAAGAATGAATAATATGGAAATAGGTATTGAGTGATAATACATGTATAATCCAGTAGAATTGCTTGTAAGCTCTGGGAGGAGAGAAAGAACATGAATCATGTAACCCTGGGAAAATACTTAAAAATAAATTTAAGAAAAAAAGAAAATCACTTTAGCAACAGAGTGGGGACTAGAAGTGGGGAGGAAGGATAGGAATGGGGAGAGAAACCAACTGGGATGCTGTTGCAACCTAAGCAAGAAGTGCTGAAACCTAAACTAAAATGATAGGTGAATAGAGAAAAAGTGTCAGATGCGAAAGTTGTGGAGTTAGAAAAGACAGGATTTAGCAACTCATTACATACATGATAGTGTAAAGTTCAGAATAATGTCAAAGTTATGGACCAGAGAACTTAGATGTATGTTGCTTTCTTAAAAATTGTGACATTTGAAAAGAAAGATGAGTTCAGTTTTAGACACATCAAATTTGAGATGTCTCCAGGATATCCAGGTTGACATGTTCAATAGTGATGCTAGGTTGAAGTTCAGGGGAGAGGGATATATACAACTGTGAGTCATCTGCTTGAAGATGATAATTAAATCCATGTGAGCTGATGAGGTTACCAAAAGAGAATGTGCAGAAAAAAAGAGAATGAGGCCTAGCAAAGAACCTTGGGGAACACCCAATGTTAGAGAAAAGATAGAAAGGAGGTAAAGAAGGAGAAGTACCCAGACAGATTAGAAGAGCCCTAAGAGAGATTAGTGATACAAAAATTCAGGTTAAAGGCCAAGAGGAGAGGATGGCCAACAATGTCAAATGCGATAGGTCTGGAGGGAGGAGGACTGAGAAAAGACCATCAGATCTGACAATGAAAAGATAATTGATCATTTTGTAGAGAACAGTTTCAGTTGAATGAAGAGAAGGAAAGCCCAATTGCAAAGGGTTAAAGAGAACAAGTAAGAGCAGAGGAAATAGATGTAGTGAGGGTACATACAAGACAATAGTTTGAGGAGATGGTAAGGACCACTGAAGGTTTTCTTAAAGATATGAGAGACATGGGTTCATTTAAAGGCAGTAGGGAAGGAACTAATAGATTAAAAAGGATAGAAATTTGAGAAAAGTTGATGATGGCACCAGCTAAGGAGTCACTCTGCAGGAGAAAACGAGAAGGGATGGATTCATTGGCCTTGGTAAGAAGAAGGGCTTCCTTATTATCAGAGCTTGTAGGAAAGGAAGAGAAAGGGAGGACAATGATATAAGGAGGTTTGGAGAAAGAAGGGACAATTTTCTCAGGTAAAAAAGAAAAAAAGATTCTCTGCTGAGGAATATTGATTTGGGAAGCTTGAGGAGGGAAGGGAAGGTTTGGAATAACTTCTGTCTGGAGTATGTTATAGGGAATCAATTAGAGAAGAATAAAAAAGATGAGCTTGCTACAATGAGGCCCCAGTTGAGATTAGATGACATGAATTTGTAATGTATCTAGTCAACAAGGTTGTGAAACTTCCTCCAGCTATAGTAAGCATTCAGTGAGTAGGAGTGAAATAGGTAAATAGTGGGAAAAATCTGGGGAGGAGGTTTGGCAAGAGCTAAGAGACAATAAGGCAAGGAAGCAAAGGAATCAGGAGCAAAAGACAATGTAGATTTTAAATGACTAATTATCAGTTTGAGATAATAGGGGAGGAAAATGAGGTTAAAGTGGGGGAAATGGCTTGAGAAGACTGGAGGTCTTAATGAGGACAAAGAACAGATTGAGGAGGGATGAGGCATATGGAGAAATGGAATGATTGAGGGTTATGGTCAGATAAAGAAATGTTTGAGTTTCTAATTAAGCTTCCAACTCTACAATTCTCTGATCCTATGAGTATTTGCACTACTGACCTCAAAGGATCATTGTGAGGAAAACACTTTTAAAGCCTAAAAATGAGTTATTTAAACTGTTTGTTGTTTATTTTGTTTAAATAACAGGAAGAACTTTGAGATTATTTGGAAATCTAGATTCAAACCCTGGTTTAAACATTCGCTGGCAGTGGGGTCTTGCACAAGTGTTACTTCAACTTTCTGACTGTTTATTTTTCTGAAGAGCATGGATACTAATCTATGCCCCACCAACCTTAAAGTGTGATTGGGAGGAAAGTACTGTATAAACTTTATGGAGCTCTAGAAGTAGCAGCTAGAATACCATTGTCTGTTTGAGATTGTAGAGCCAAGGAGATCTTATGAACATGTGATTTTACTTCTCCAGTTGTGCAGTATCCCCCCACCTCTTGAACAATGATAGAAGAAGTCATCCTACATTCCAAAAGGGAGAGGCACTGGTTCATCCCTGAAGAGAGTTGGGGAAGATCATAGGAAATCATAAGACTTAGTGCTTGAGGCCATCTGGTACCTAATATAGATTTTGGCCCACAAAAGGCACTTAATAAACATTTGTCAAACTGAGCTGAATTAGCCTCACTGCCTCATTTTCATAGCTAAGAAAGCTGAAGTATAAAGTAGGAAAGTATTTTGCCCAAATCATACAAATAAAATAAGCAACACAGAGAGTCAGGATTCAAAGTCGATGCCATTTCTGATTTCAAGTTCCTACTTCATTCAGAAGGTACTGAGCCTCTTACGATTTAGAAGTACAAGAGGTTAGGGGTCTGTAGTAAGTAGGCTACTTCCCTAAATGAACCCAATGTATACTATGCTGCCTGCCACCCAGGCTCCACTGGGTTGGGCTAGGAAGTTCACCCTGGCCACTTCAAGGGCCTGACCAGATTCTCCAGCTCCTGGTTTCCTGGGTTTTGATAACTTTATAGTTCTCACTTTTTATGTTTGTAGATTGTTCCCTTCTCCCCAGCCATGAGCAAAATCTTTGTGGAAATTCATAACTCCATCAGGACTGAGAAAAGTAATGGCTTTTGTGAGCGGAACAGGTGGCAGGGATATTTGAGGGTACATTAAAAAATGGAGAGGCAGGAAGGCCTTTTGCTGGCAGATTAGGCAGATGGCAGTGAATAGGAAAACTGTGGGCAGTCATAAGATCATAGGATTTAGAACTGGAAAAGACCTCAGCAATCATCTAATACCTCTCTTTTTAGAGATGGTAAACCTAGAGTCGTAACCAACATGGAACAATTCAGCCTTTGCCCAAGAGTGTCTACGAGGAATGGAAATAGGATGAGAAGAGAGACGTATAGTCTTATAAGCTCTCCATCCTAGTATGGTATTCTCTTCTGGTCCAAGTCCTGAACCCCACTTCGCTGCAAATACCACCAAGGGTCACATCACTGTTATGCTGATCTGGCATCTATCTCAGTGTGACTATTCCTGCATTACAGTACCAGACTTAGGGACCCAGACAGGCAGCAATGACAGCAAAGGCAGCAACCGTTTGGTCTCCACGAGGACTTTAAGTGTCAATATCTCTCCTGCCCCACTCCCAACTAAAATTTTCCAGTTGTCAAAAATTGCTTATAGATGAACCTGAGTCTGAGAGATTTTTTTAAAAATAAACTATACATAAACCAATACTGCATATTGGTTCCAAGGCAGAAGAGTGGTAAGGACTAGACAATGAAGTTTAAGTGACTTGTCCAGGGTCACACAGCTAAGAATTATCTGATGCCTCTTTTGAACCCAGGACTTCCCATCTCTAGGCCTGGATCTCAATCCACTTAGCCACCTTGCTGCCCCCAAGTCTGAGAGATTAAGTGGGTTTGCTTAAAGTCATACCAGGAATTCAAACTTAGATCTCCTGATTTCAAATTCACTTCTTAAGATACTACAAAAATGGCAGTTGTTTTTCAGTATATGATGTATATCAACAAAATGTCAGCTTTCCCTTTCAAATGATCCCCTTGGGAGGCAAGGTGCTTCTTCCATTGCATCTACCATTGTTCTCATTTTCAAGCTTCCCTGTGGAGGCTGGCCTTCTGAGCTTGCAGTCTATTCCCTGTGATATCCTCTCTGATGGTGTATTTTTGCCCCCTAAGGGTCAATTTGATTTTGAAAACCACTGAAAAGTCATTTGAAGACAAGTTTGAGGGATCAGGATTGTGAGCAAGCTAAGGCCTATCTATGTTCTGGAGTCAGAGAGGAGATGGGACCTCACATCTAATAAATGATGACTTTGAGCAATTCATAAACAGATTCTAAGGGCTGCTCTCAAGAGAGGAGTATCACTGAAAGATTCTGAGACAGCCTCATTGGGAAAACCATATGGTCTCCTTAGCAGGGGACTATGAAAAATAACACTCACTTAAATGTATGAATTCTGGGGAAATTTGTCTTTCAGGAAAAAGGAAAACAAAACATCATCAATTATAACACTTAGCCATTCTTTCTAAAGAATCCAGTTCTGGGTATTGGGCCTTCCTGAACATCATACACTTCCTAGGGCAGCAGCATTTCTTTGAAGTGGGTTCAGGAGATGCTTTCTTTGAGCCCTAGGGACTTTCCATTTTCATTATTTTCTGTACCTTCTTTGATCACTGAAGCCCCCAACATCAGGGATTATGCCTCCTGGCTTTTCTTTTCCATGAGCTAGTTTGGTTCCCTGGGTATGGAGATACTAGAATTGAAGTGTTAGAAAGAACCTCAGAGATGCTGCACATACTTAGACAGGAATCTCCAACACAATGTCCGACATCCTGGACTTTTATTTTTTAAACCCTTACTTTCTATCTTAGTAATACTCCAAAGCACAAGGGCAATGGCTAGGAAAATGGGGTTAAGTGACTTGCTCAGAATCACACAACCAGGAAGTGTTTGGGGCCAGATTTGAAGCTAGGTCCTCCCAATTCCAAGTCTGGTGCTCTATCCACTGTCCACCTAGCTGCCCCTGATCCCTGATTTATAGTTACTTGTCCCTCTTCTTCTGATAGTGCCACTAAAACTGAACACCAGGTTTGGACACTCACTTCCTCTCTCCCTCTTTTTTTTTTTGATGCTGAGTCTGTTGCCCTATTTTATCTAGACTGGGAGTATAATGACTACTCATGAGTCTGGGCCCCAATGCTGATCATCACAGAAGCTTTAGCTTGCCCCACTTTTCTGACTTTGCCTGGTTCAACCCTTCTTTGGCATCCTGGTGGCTCTCTGTTTCCCAGGGCTCGCCATATTAGTGCTAGACAGTACAAATACGTGATCAATTTATTCTTGCTTTGTTTTGTTTTTTATCCTACTACAACACAGAATTCCTGAACTCAAGTAATCTACCATCTTTAGTCTCCCTAGCAGCAGAGACTACTAGCATGTGTCACCATGTCCAGCCTCATTCCCTTTTATTTCTGACCTTCAAAATGGGGTCCTAGGATTCATTTAGAAGGGGGGGGGGGGATAAACCTTTAAAATGAATAAACTAAAGCAATGGAATTGTGTATGAATAAAATAATTTTTGTAATCCCAGACTGGGTAGTCCTTAAACTTTCTAAATTCTTCTATCTATAGACTCCCAGATCTATCTTGATCTATTAAAATATTAACTTATCATGAACTATCCATTCCTCAAGGATACTCCATTAACAATGGTACCTGTGGCCCCAGAACCAGTATCACATATACTTCCCCTCCCTGCATGTAATCTGAGTACTCATTGGTCAATTATACAATCCCAGGCTCACCCTCAACCAATCAGGAAGTCTCCAGATTAAATCATGAGTTTGGAAAATGCCACTCATATTATTACATAAGCCTTTGGTCAAGGAGGAGGATATAGGGACTGCTGGTCACTTGCCCGATCCTTTGCAACAATAAGGACCAGACACTGGCAGTCCCATGCTCTTCCTAAGGTTTCTGCATTCCACACAACACCAGAGGACACTTAATGGAAATGCCAGGTCAACAGTATTTATTAAGTGCTTGCTTCTGTGCCAGGAAATGTGTAGTTTCTTTAAAGCTCTCAGAGAGCTGGTTCCCACTAACCCCTAGCCCTGACCTTTTGTAGGGGTGGCAGTACTCATCTTGTTAGTCTAGGAGTTTGCTTGCTCTGTGTGGATTTAACCAAATGAACACTTGGCTCAGCTCCTTCCCACAGAGTTTCAAAAAATCACTTTAGTATGGTATAATGGATTCAATCATACAAACATGACTTAACTAGGTACAATTCTTTACTCATTACATTTGGTGTTGTTTGGTCATTTTCCAGGCATTTCTGACTCTTCATGACCCCATTATTTTCTTGGCAAAGATACTAGAGTCATTTGCTATTTCCTTCTCCAGCTCATTTTATAGATAAGGAAACTAAGGCAAACAGGATTAGGTGACTTACCCAGGGTCATGCAGAGAGTAAGTATATGAGACTAGATCTGAATTCATGAAGATGAATCTTCCTGATCCCAAGCCCAGTGTTTTATTCATTGTGTCACCTAGCTGCTCATACTCATGACAAGGAATATAACCCTAAGAGTATATTTGGGGGATATAAAAATAGTGTTATTCCAGATAATGCTTAAAAACTTGCTCTCCAACAAACCATATGGACAGCACACTGCATTTAATCTGCGTTATTACCACTTTTTCTATCACTTTCTTAAATCTAGACAATCCACAGAATAATAAATCAAGCCCTGATTCACAGCATTTGCTGATTTCTAAGTTATAAGTTCTCACAATAGCAATTTAATTGTTGGTCTTTCCAAGCTATTTGAGCTGGCTCCTGCCTGCCACTGTATAAACAATCAAGATATTAAAATAACTGGGTACCTACAGCTTCCTTCAAAACTAATCTATAGGCATATTCCAAAACCAGGAGTGATAATAGCCCAATTTAGGTGATAGAGTCAGTCCTCCCTAATATAGTATTTCATAGCTCCCACTGCTCTGACAGCTCTCCAGAGGGTCAATCTCTATTTAGTGGGAGCATTTTTAATCCAGAGCACAGACTTCTGCTGCTGCTTTTCCTTGCTCACCACCCTTGGAAGTTTTTGAGTAGCTCATAGTCAGACTCTTGTGATCACTCCCAAAAGAGGGAAGTCTCTCAAATACCTGGAGGCAGCTTTTGAAAAATCTTTCTAGAGCTGTCTAAGGTCTCTTGTCCACAGGCAGGCAGTCATTAAATATTTATTAAGCAACTACTGTGTGCCAAGGACTATGCTAAGCACTTGAGACACAAAGATAAGGCAAAGAAAATCTTTGCCCTCAGGGTTCTCACAATCTAATGGGGAAGACAGGATGCAAACCCCTATGTACAAACAATACATGTATGCATACACATATACATGCATATATTCATGCACATCGACATATATATTGTGTGTATATGTGTGTGTGATAGGAAATAATCAACAGAGAGACAGGGAAAGGCTTCTTATAGAGGGTAGGATTTTAGCTGAGACATGAAGGAATCCAGGAAAGCTAGAGAGAGGCAAAACATTCCTGGCATGATGGACAGCCAGTGAAAGAGCCCAGCATTGGGAGATGGTGTATCTTGTTTGAGGAACAACAAGAAAGCCAGTGTACCCAGATCAAAAAATACACAGGTAGAGTTTTAGATACAAGAAGACTGGAAAAGTGGGATCAAGTTATGAAGTGCTTTGAAGGACAAAAAGAAGATTTTATATTTGATCCTGTAGGCGATAAGGAGCCTCTGGAATGTGTTAAGTAAAGGGCAGTGACGTGATCAAGAAGATTACTTTGACAACTGAGTAAAGGATAGGATGGAATGGGAAGACACTTGTGGCAAGGAGACCAACCAGCTGGCTATTATCCAATGAAATAATATTTTTAAAGCACTTAGCAACAGTCCTGGCACATAATAGGTGCTTAATAAATACTTGTTCTCTTATCCTTTCTCCTAGTACAGTAGTTCATTGAGAGCCTTTATATCAGTATCTTCACAGAACAGCTGAATAATGATATAGAACCCTATATTTGTCACTTCATAGTCATCACTGATGCAGCTGTGGTGGAGACTCAAGGACAGGTTCTCTAGGGAAAGGGACCCTGGTTACTATTCTTCTACCTCCTCCCTGAATTCCCTATAAATGGACACTCCCTTCTCTGTTTCTTCTGTTCTTTGTCTTGATTTTATGAGCAACCCCAGAGTGACAGCTCATTCTCTCCTCCTCCTCCCTCCCAGGGGAGGAAACAGTTTAAAGAAAGATTTACATTTAACTTCTAATTTTACTTGCCCCTGAACCAAGAGAAAATAAGAAAATCCAGAACAGTTACAAGCAGTTTTTTCACCTTTATCTTCTTAAAAGTCAGAGAAACTCAACCCAACATATTGGGTACCCTCACAGTTAAAGCCCAGCACTTTGCCTATTAAGTGATGGATTTTGTACAGCTTTCTTCTCTTTCAAACAAATCCAGTCTTTTTTCTGAGTCAAATAGACACAACAGAGTACTCTCTTTTAGAGCTAGAATTAGCAATCTTCTAGTACAAGCCTCCTCCTTCATTTACTTATAAAGAAATTGATGCCCAGAAAAGAGAAGTGAATTGTCCAGTTCACACAGGTATTGGGTAGCCAAACTGAGGTCTGACCCTAGATCTTTGGACTCCAGATCTGGCACTGTCTCAGATATACCATATTCTTTTGGTTAGATGACTTGCCCCAAAGTCACCAAACAATCAGAGCCAGGATTCTTCTAAGAGGTCCAGGACCCCTTCCACTTCACTGCTTTATTTTCTCCCCCTCACAAGGGTCATTATGCCCTAGAAAATGACTCTCCAAGATCTAAAAATAAAGAAAAGAAGAGTTTTGCATTCTTTCACGAGTCTCCAGAAACCATGGCTACAGCCAAGGAATAGAGGTCCAAGTGCAAGCTCATATCCCTAAAATCCACATGAGTGGCCTTTTCTATTTGTTTCTCTACTCAGTCCCAGCTATTTTAATCTGGATAAATAGGAAACAGCTTGAGAAGAGACTTAGAGGGATGGTATAAGAACCTTCAAACATTTGAAGATCTATGATGGGGAGGAGGGAATAGGCTGTTGCTCCTTAGCCCCAAAGGGAAAAATGAGTACAACAAAGAAGTGGAAGTTTGGAAGAGCAGATTCTGCTTCTTTCCAGTATTAGAAATTTCTTTCTAACAACCAGAGATGTCATGAAATGAAATGGGTTGATTGCCTTGAAATGGTAATGAATTCTTCATCATTGGACCAAGTTACCTCATGACGTAATGAGTTTTCAATCTCTGGCCATGTTTAAGGCCATTGTAGAGGAATATTGTAGAGGAAATTCCTGTTGTAGATAAGGGTTGAATTGAGTGGTTTCTGGGTACCTTTCACTTCTGAGATTCTGGGATTCTTTAAAATACTGAAAGGATTATTCTGGAGAAAAGGAGTTAGGAAGGCTCTACCCGACCTCAGAGGGAATAACTAATGATAATGATTAGGCGTTGCAGAGCAGGGAATTTCAGTTCAATATGAGAGAAGGCATTTTAAATATCTCAAAGTAGAATGGAGCTATCTCGAAAGGTTGAAGTCTTGAAGCAGAGGCTGGGTGACTGCTTATCAGGTATATGGTAAGAAGGGATACCTGTTAAACAATAGATTGGACTAGATGAACTCCAAGAACCCTTCCAACTTTGAAATTTGGTAATTCTGTCCTATCTGAGCAGAAAATGGAGAGTCATCTGTCAGAAATGTTAAAGATGTGACCCCTGTTCCAAGGCTAAAGCTGACTTGATCTCCAAGACTCCTTTCAGAATAGCTTCCCTGACTCTAAGAACTATGGTTGGAACCCTTCTCCTGGGTAGCTATGTTTAAATGGGAAAAGGTATCATTGGGAATAAATTCTTTCTCATCAAAAAGAAACAAACCAAAGAACAGCGTATAAGAAATAAAATCTAGAAAATTCAGTTGCTGTGTGTGAAGGGGGGAAAAATAGCTTAAGGAATGTCATGGGTTTAATTTTTTCCCTGTATGTAATGTTTAGTTTATACAAATGAAATAATCTTTTTCCTTGAGAGAAAAAGGCATAAAGAACATTGACCCCAGCAAGAGCAGTGTTTTCTGTCAATTAACAATGATGCAGGTGCCTTGGAATGAAGGAAAAACTGCCAGATTTTGTTAAAGCTACCTCCACATCATTTAGCTAACTAGTGCTCTTTCTGGGATTATCTTTTCCCCACTACAGAAGAAACAAGACAAGGAGAAATGGAAAAGTCATACCTTTTATCTAAACTTCTTTGCCCTAGACCAGTGGTCTCCAAACTTTTTAAATCATGGACCCCTATCAGTCATTTTTCCCAGAATGAGAGATTTTCCCACTGGTTTTCCCACCAATGCAACTGCTGCTATATAGGTGCCTGGGTTAGAGTTAGGTTGTAACAGCCCCACGAGGCAGATGCATGACTCAGAAAGAAAAAAAGTTGGAAGTTGAGGGAGTGGAAGGAAGGTGTGTTGGAGAGTAATGGGTGGTAGATGTGATCATGTTGAAAACAAACCCTATTATTAGCTTTTGCAGGGACAATGGGATCTACCACATTCCCACTGTCCAGATGGTTGATCACACACACTGCAGGGGATCATAAGATGGCCCCTCAGAGGTCTGGCCCCTGTTTTGAATCAGACTACTCCTAACTTTAGTCTTCAGGTTTCTAACCCCAAGAAGAACTGGGTGTTTCCAACCCAGGATTCAGAATCATATATGCTAGAGCAGGAAGAACTTAGAGATCATCTTGTTTAACCTCTTCATTGTACAGATGGGGAAACTGAGACAGGGAAGTGATTTGTCCAAAGTCAAATGACTGATAAGTGGCAAAGCTAGATCCTGGGCACAGGGCTCTTGACTCCCAGTAATGATTTTTTTTTCCACTTTGTCATGTTGTTTCTCAGTAATGAGAAAACAAGAGGGCATCTAGTTCAGATAAATGAGAATTGCTTTGAAGAAACACCATGTATATGTCTTTGTGTTTTCCAGGTTGGAGAAATAAAAAGAAAGGAGAGTTCACTGACCTGATATTGATAGAATTTGGATAGAGCTATGATTCCCTTCACATGGGTGCTCCCTTCATCAATTTAGATCCCAGCCCTTTCATAGTCATCCTATGTCATTCCTGACCACTGCTCTTTGAAAATATTCCATAGAAAATATACTCATTGTATCAGAAATTTTTCTTTCCATTTTTTTAGAATTTGTTTTTAAGGATTAACTCAACTGTGCATTTTTTTCTGTCTTAGCCAAGGCATTTCTTTTTTTTTTAATGTTTATTCATTCCCTTTTTTATTACTACATCAACACATTAAAATCATATAAGAACCACATTTTAATATTGTTCAGGTCACACAGAGCTCTCTGTGTTTGACACTTCTGCTCTTAACCAATCAATCAATCAAGAAGCATTTATTAAGCATTTGCTGGGCACTAGGCACTGTGCTAATCACTGGAGATACAAAGAGAAACAAAATCACAAAAGCAGTCCCTGCCTTTGAAGCCTTATATAACTGGAGTCATATAAAATATATATTAAATGGACAAGAGACTTCAGAGTGGAGTGCATAAAGGGCTGGGGAAAAGAAGGTCTCTGCTGACCAGCCTTTTTTTTCCTCCCTCCATCATGAATTAGGAGTCAGGAAGACTTAGGTTCATTCATTGGGTTGTATTGAGCAAATCATAGGGTGAGGTGGGAAGAGCACTGGTATGGATTTAGAGGGAATAGGTTCAAACATTATCTCTCTAATTTGCTACTGTTCTTAGATGTCCCTTCCAGCTCTAGAGCCATGATTTTTTAGTAGAACTGATTCCATATAAATACATTTCTTTTTTTTAATATATTTTATTTTATCATTTCCAAGCATTATTCGTTAAAGACATAGATCATTTTCTTTTCCTCCCCCCCACCCCCCATAGCCGACGCGTAAGTCCACTGGGCATTAGATGTTTTCTTGATTTGAACCCATTGCTTTGTTGATAATATTTGCATTAGAGTGTTCATTTAGAGTCTCTCCTCTGTCATGTCCCCTCAACCTCTGTATTCAGGCAGTTGCTTTTCCTCGGTGTTTCCACTCCCATAGTTTATCCTTTGCTTATGAATGGTGTTTTTTTCTCCTGGATCCCTGCAAGTTGTTCAGGGACATTACACCACCATTTATGGAGAAGTCCATTACGTTCGATTATACCACAGTGTATTAGTCTCTGTGTACAATGTTCTCCTGGTTCTGCTCCTCTCGCTCTGCATCACTTCCTGGAGGTTGTTCCAGTCTCCATGGAATTCCTCCACTTTATTATTCCTTTGAGCACAATAGTATTCCATCACCAACATATACCACAGTTTGTTCAGCCATTCCCCAATTGATGGGCATCCCCTCGTTTTCCAGTTTTTGGCCACCACAAAGAGCGCAGCTATGAATATTTTTGTACAAGTCTTTTTGTCCATTATCTCTTTGGGGTACAGACCCAGCAGTGCTATGGCTGGGTCAAAGGGTAGATATTCTTTTGTCGCCCTTTGGGCATAGTTCCAAATTGCCCTCCAGAATGGTTGGATCAGTTCACAACTCCACCAGCAATGAATTAATGTCCCTACTTTGCCACATCCCCTCCAACATTCATTACTTTCCTTTGCTGTTATGTTAGCCAATCTGCTAGGTGTGAGGTGATACCTCAGAGTTGTTTTTATTTGCATCTCTCTGATTATAAGAGATTTAGAACACTTCTTCATGTGCTTGTTAATAGTTTTGATTTCTTTATCTGAGAACTGCCTATCCATTTCCCTTGCCCATTTTTCAATTGGAGAATGGCTTGATTTTTTGTACAATTGATTTAGCTCATTATAAATATGAGTAATTAAACCTTTGTCAGAGCCAAGGCATTTCTTATTACTTGTATACACAAGGGGAGACCCAGGAAAGGCATGCAAATTTTTCAGTGAATTGGTACTGCAAAGGCCATTTAGTCTAGTCACCTCATTTTATACATGAGAGAATTAAACTCCAAGAAGGCTAAGTGGTCAAAAGCATGAGCAGTAAATAACATTCAGATATGTAATTCGAACCCAGGTCCATGGATTTCAAATCCAGCCATCTCCCCTGTTGCAATGTATTTCAGTGTATATAATCCCCTACATCATACAAGCATCTCACCCCATCTCTTATATTAGGAACTGTAATAAAATCACTAATACTCTTGCTTTTTGAAAAGACATGATGATCAATTGCACAATACACTCATCTCTTTATCCCTGCAATTCCACAAAACAAAACTCCCTTCCCTGGCCATCATTCCTGAATGTAATTTCCTCCCCTATTAGAATAGAACCTCCTCAAGGATAAGGTCTGACTCACTCTTGTAATTGTAGTTGTATTTGTATCCCCAGGATCAAGTACCAGGTTTCGTATATAGTACCATAATAAATACTTTTTCAGTCATTTATTTCTACCATGACTCATTTTCTACATGATGTTATGACATACCTCCAGAGACAGCCCTTTCTCATTAGGGACAGCAGATCTAACAGGGAGGGGGGAAGAGAGAGAGAGAGAGACAGAGAGACAGAGAGACAGAGAGAGAGAGAGAGACAGAGAGAGAGAGAGAGAGAGAGAGAGAGAGAGAGAGAGAGAGAGAGAGAGAGAGAAAGAGACAGAGACAGAGAGAGAGAGACAGAGAGAGAGAAAGAGAGAGAGACAGAGGCAGAGAGAGACAGAGACAGAGAGAGAGAGAGACAGAGAGAAAGAGAGAAAGAGAGAGAGAGACAGAGAGAGACAGAGACAGAGAGAGAGAGAGAGAGAAAGAGAGAGAGACAGAGAGAGAAAGAGAGAGAGAGAGAAAGAGAGAGAGAAAAAGAGAGAGAGAGAGGAGAAGAAGAAGAAGAAGAAGCTCACAACACAAAAACTCTGTGAGATAGATGCTATTGTTATTCTAATCTTATAGGTGAAGAAACTAAGGCAGAAAAGGGTTAGGTAACTTGCCCAGAATCACACAGCTAATAAATTATCTAAAGTTCCATTTGAACTCCTAGCTGCCTGACTCTAGGCCTACCACTCTATTCATTGAATTTCTTAGCTGCCTCTGTGATCTTATGATCTATGGTTTCTTAAATTCAAGAATCATCAGTGACTGGCCTTTGTCTTGAGAGGACACCCTCAATGCCCAATATCCTTTTGGGAGGAAGAAGGGAAGAGATCAGCACGGGAAGCTTATAATGGACAACAATCCAGGGTTCTGAACTTTAGAGAAGATATTGGTGCATTGAAACTAATGTCCAGAGATTGAAATATAATCCTGACCTCAGAAAGTAGTAACTGCATATGAATGAGACAGAGAAAGTGATTTGGTATATGGAACATGGGGACTAATCTTGTGATTATGCCTGGAGGTGAGAGTTGGCTAATTTGAAAGGAGTCCAAATTGGGGCAAGGTAGGGCCAAATTCTTCCCCAAAACAGGTGGGTCCAGTGGGTGGAAGAATGAGTAAAAAGAGCCAAGAAAGCTCTCTCAAGACAGATGAGTGGTGAGGTCAATATCTAATTCTCAGAGCCTTCCTTTTGGGATTGAAAGTCAAAGGCATTATTGTTTCCTTTGGCCATCTACACATGATGAGAATTTTCTCAATTGTTTGTCCAAGGTGGTATACAAATGTAATGGAATATTATTGTGTAGTAAGAATGATGAATATGACAGATTCAAAGAAACTAGGAAAGATTCATATGTACCATTATGGAGTGATTTATATTAGCATCAAGAGAACAATATGCCCAATGACCACAACCATGTGAATAAAAAGATCAGTAAAAAAAAAAAAAACACTCAGTTCTGAAGAACCCAATAACTAATAAAGGTTCTAGAACAAACAATAAAATACACCTCCCTCCAGTGTACCTTGAATAAAGTGATCGCTGTATCAGGTGTTTTTGCTTAATTGTTTTTACTTGCCACATGGGAAGTTCCAATTTGAAGGGGAGGATTTTTTTCCAGAAGTGGCCATGAGATAAGGACATCAGTAAATGTATTTTAAAAGTTTGTTCAAGGAACCTGGTTTTGACAGAGATCCTTTGCCTCAGAAGCACTTTTCATCTTTAATCACTCATGTGCAGAGGCTGTTGGAGATCCCTGCAATCATTTTCTTACTTTTTTCTAGACAGCCAGTACTCTTTTTTTCTTCTGTATCGTGCTGGTTACTAGAGAGAAATGTAATGAACCCCTGCTCTTTTCTTCAGCATATCTCTTTTCCCTCCAGAGATCTGAGGGGCTCGTGTGATCCAATAAAAACAGCTAAAGTAGCATTCATTTAGTCATTATTCATGGAAAAATGAGTGCATTCCTTGGGGATGGTCCTGATCCATGGTCAGTTTTTCCAAAGGCCTGTGCCCTTAGGCAGTGTGGGCTGTGTCATCAATATCTCATTGGAACCTCATTATTATCAAACACACATGAGAAATAACAAAAGCCAGGCCAGCCAAAAGACTGAAGTTGAAATGGGCATGAACAGATTTTGTCACTCCTAGAAAAGAGAAAAGCCCTCAGTACTTGGAGCTCCAGGACTCCCAGGGGGTGAAGTAGGAGGACATAAAGAGGAGGGATAAAGAAGACTTTCTGGAGCAGAGCCTGTTGGCAAGAAGGCACATGGCACTTTGGCTCTCAGCTAAATGGGGGATCTTAAGGTGGGGAGAAGGGGAAAGGTCAGAATCCAGCTGTTGTTCTCTAGGGCCCTTACTTAATAAAAAGAGAACCAGAGGACTGTGTCGTTTGAATCCTGCTTCTGCTACTTCCTATCTGTGTAACTTTGGATAAGAATCTTTCCTTCTCTGAGCCTCAATTTCCTTATCTATAAAAATGAATGAATTGGGCTAGACAGAAGACTAGAAAGGATAAAGCTTCTTTCCAATTATAAATTCCATGCATCCCATGAAGAAATGGGATAGCAAGATCGGCTTTGAAATTAGGCCAAGGGAGGTGATGCTTAGTTGTCTTAATTAATTAACTCCTACTGGGACTTTGTGTTTATCATAAAAAGGTCTATTAAAAAGGGAGAAGGGAACTGTAAGAAACATGTGGAGCCAGAAAAGAATTGGAACACTGTTTCATCTATTTCCCACCCTCAAGATCCCACTCCAACTCCATCTCTTCCACTCAGACTTCCCTGACTACAGTGTCAGATTAAGAGCTTCAGGAGCCTTTAGGCACACCAAGATTTGGAGAGTTGGAAGGTGAAGGGAGTCAATCATAATTTATGATATAGGATTTTTTGAATTATGATCCCCTGGGGCTTCTAAACACATGTCCATTTTTAATGCTGGTATAGGTACTAGATTTGTGATTTCATTGATATAAGAAACTCAAAATCCAGAAACTTACTCTACCAATGCACCTTAGCACTTTTTCTCAAACTTAGTCTTTGAGAGTTACCTAGAATACTGAGGTCATCAGGGTACTTAGAACACTGAGAAGGCAAGTGACTTGCCCAGGGTCATACAATGTTCTTTGCAACTATTTTGGAGGGCCTATATGTTGTTTGAAAACCCATCCTAGTTGTCTTTCTCTAATCTAATTGGTAGAGAATCTTAGGAATCAGTTTTCTGGGTGAGACAGCAATCAAAACTGACTCTCTCTGGTTGACATAATTTCCCCCCTGAATTGTGAAAGAGATAACCTTTCCTGGCATCTCCATCCCAATTCCCAGTGCTTCCATTGTTTGCATTCATGCTTTCTAATGGTTCTGACCTTGCTAAGGTTTTAACTCCTTCCTTCAATATTCATTCAATAAACATTTATTAAATGCCAATTATAAACAGTGCAGCAAAATGCCCAGCCTGGGGTCAGGAAGACTGATTTTCCTAAGTTCTAGTCTGACCTCAGACTTTTGCTAGCTATGTGTCTCTGGGCAGATCACTTAACCCTTTTCTTCTCCTTTTTCTTCATCTGTAAAATGAGCTAGAGAAGGAAATGGCAAACCATTCTATTATCTTTGCCTAAAAAACCCCAAATGGAGTAAAAAAGAATTGGACACAAGTAAAAATAATTGGACAACAATAAATAAACAATGCATTGTATTGAGCACCAAACTTAATTATTAATTAAGATGTTTGGAGTTTAGAATCATGGAAAGTCAAAAAATGAATGGACTTTAGAGATTTTGTGTGTAAACCTCTCATATTACAAAAGAGGAACCTGAGAAAGCTAAAGGGCTTTCTCAATGTCACACAGGGAATTCATGGGTAAAGCCTAGAGTTCCAATTCAGGTTATTTGATTTCCCATCAAATGTTATTCCCACTAAGCTGTGATACTTCTTAAACGTATTCCATATTTTTAGAGGATTTGGGGGATAGTTGGTAGCTACACCTCTCCCCACAAGAAATAGTTCCTTACATTCTCCTCTCCCACCCTTTTCAGAAGTGAATGAGTGAATGGCAGGCCAAGAGTTGTTCTCTCTAGGCAATGTGGAAAAGTAGAATGATTCCTGAACTAGGGCAGTCAAAGAGATCTCATCTGAGTACTGATCATATGGCCTAGGGACAAGTTAGTTGTTTTGCCTGTCTGTAAGCCTCAGTTTCCTCATTTGTAAAAAGAGGAGTTAGACTAGATGATATTCCAATTCTAAATCTAATGATTCCTTCTTGCTCTAACATTCAGTGATTCAGAGATTATTCATTTTAAGTCATGGAACTTAGAGCTTGATGACATTTCAGAAATTGATTAGGTCCAAGTCCCTTCAATTTTCACATGAAGAAATAGAGGCTCAGGAAGATCAGGTGCTTTGCCAGAGGTTTTACAGATAGTAGGAGGTGGGGCCAGGATTCAAACCCAAGTTTCCCAGCTCTGAATGCAGAGTTCTTTCCACTACTCCAGCGGAAGAGGATGCATTTACTACTTCAAGGGTTTTACTATGGGTCACACAAAAACAGGAAGGAGTCAGTGACCAAGAAGGGACAGAAAATGAAGAGGGGACTCTCCCCCTTCTGTTTACATTTAAAAAGACAAAATCCTCCCTTGTTCCAACACCTCTGAGGGAGCATCTGTTTTTGGTGTGGGCTGTTTCAGTTCAGGATCATCTGGGAGCAGAAATGCATGTTGACCTTTAAGAAAAGGCCTTTACTGAGCCCAGCATGCCAGAGTGACTCACTCTGCAGGAGTCCTAAGCACCAGCCTCACGCATTGTTGTCAATGTGATAAACAAATCAAATAACACACCCCATATGGTGGGTTCACTTATTAAATATGGTGTGGAAAACAAAAACAAGCCCCAACCCTTTAAAATTCTACACCTTTTTTTCACTTTGGAAAAGGCAGTAACATGACTTTCATGACCTGCAGTAATTTTTTTTTGGGGGGGAGGGGGTGGCTAATAAGTGACCAAGGCACATCT
Source organism: Monodelphis domestica (assembly GCF_027887165.1). NCBI lineage: Eukaryota > Metazoa > Chordata > Mammalia > Didelphimorphia > Didelphidae > Monodelphis > Monodelphis domestica. The sequence goes on from NC_077227.1 coordinate 430,132,540, forward strand.
CCTTCCCCAGGATCTCCATTTGGGCAGGCGCATTGGCAATGTCTTTTCATTCTCCTCATATGCCACAACTAGGTCTCCCCCAAATATAGGAGGAGAGGGTGAGCAAGCATATGGGGCCAGCTTCCATCCCAGAGTAGCAAATCCTTCCTCCTCCATGTTCCAGCACTTTGCTAGGAAAGTTGCAATTTCATAGTATGTGTTAGTGATGGGTATGGAAATAGAAGAACACATCTAGGCCATAGAGGAGAGTTGAAGTCAGGGGTTCCCCCTATCTTAAGCTGATTGTAAGCATCTTTCAGTGTTGGTATACCCTTCTTAGCCCTGCCCATTTTTTTGTAAGGTCCACAGTGCAGTTCATGGGAAAGGACTAGTAACAATAATCACTGCAGATTGCAATATTTTGACACCAACTGAAAACCTAGCAAGATACATCCTGGTGGCTAGAATCAGATGTTCACTGTCTTTCATAAACTAATAAGTAACAAATCCCAGGACAAGAAATATAGACTTCAGATTATCTTTGAGGATTCAATAAATAAACTGGAGCGAGCATGATCATAGCCAAAAATTGTTATCCTCAATTGCCTGCACAGAACATGAATTCATAAGAATTTAAGAACAATATTTCTAGTAGATGTCACTGTGCCAGGGACTCATCATCTTTCATCTATATGGAATGAAAAAGCTTTCAAAATATATAGACCTAACCAAAGAAATCAAAACCATGAGGGGATAAGATGAGGTCGATCTCCTCCCTGTTGCCCTGTCTGCTCCTGGAGTTGTCTCCAATTGTTTTCATTGAGCCTACAGAAAATGAGCTCACATCTCAATACTTTCATTCTCTTACGAATCAATTGTTTTATACTCTTGGGTAACCATACACAGAATGTTAAATCTAAAAGAATGATAACAGGATCTTGATTTGTCCCAGTGCTATTTCTTTCTGGACTCCATCAAAAAAGAAGAGAATTATCATTACAATTCAGATTGATCATTTATAAAATGATCATTACAATTCACATTTGTACAGCCCTGTAAGTTTTGTTTAGTCTTCACAACACCCCTGACAGCTGGTATTATTGTTATATCTGCTTTATTTAAGCCTGGAAACATCAAGTGACTTATCCATAGACACATAACTAATAAGTCTCTGAGTTGGGATGTGAATCCAAGTCTTCCTGATTCCTCCAGCACTCTGTCTAATATGTTACACATCTTTTCTGTATGCAAGGAAATAGATTTCATTCATAGAGACATGGAGTACAAAAGGCTCAAATATAGCAATTTACATTTTCTTTCCCACCTTTCCTTGGCATTATATGTGTCCCTAGTTGCTATACATTTGGGAAAAGCATTCAGAATCATATGCTATAACTTTCAAGCTTTAAGGGACCTCAGAGGTCATTTAACCCTGATCAACTCATTGTACAGATGAGGAAATTAAAACTCATAGAAATCAGGTGATTTATCCAAGGTTACCAGATAATAAATGTTAGGATCAGGATTTGAACTTGGTTCCTCTGACTACAAATATAGCATTATTCCCCTATCACCCACTGCTTCTAACTCTTGTAGTCTTTTATGTGATCTACAGCTAAATTCTGCATGAACTGCTCTAGAGCAAAGACAAAGAATACATCTGTATGATCATGAATCACTTTCTCCTATAAAATGAGTAAAATAAATAATTGCATTACTTGGCTCAGGGTTGTTTGGAGGAAAGCACTTTGTAAAGAATAGAGCATTGTACAAATGAATGTTGATAATAATATGTCTTAAAAATCAAGAACCATCTATTCTCTCCTCCATCACTAAGGTCAGTCCCCCATCATAGGAACAATTTACCCAGTAGCAAACATCTTTATAGTCATAATCATAAGTCTCTGTGCTCTTTCTTCCTCCTTCCTTTTCACCCCAGGTCTATCCTTCCCATAGCTTTGTTCAGTGAATGACATTCTTGTGAGAGATGGAGATGCCCACACACAGTTTTCTCTTTCTCTACATCCCACAGAATTCAGATTCACACACAGCCACAGTTTGGGGAACTCTGTGTGCTTTCCATATAGTTTGATAGTTGTGTATGCTCTTTGAGACTCTGTGTGAAGATACAGGCTTAAGACTGACATTTGGAAATGGAAAGGACCTCAGAGATTATCTAGTCCAGCATCCTCATTTTGTAGATGAGGGAACTGAATCTTAGAAAGGGAAGTGATTTACCCCAGGTACCACAATCATGAGGCTAGGATTCAAATTCACATCTTCTGACTCCAAACCTGTTGCTATTCCCATAAGTTTCCATTTTTCCAAGAACAAGACTGGGACTATTTTCCACCCCCACATTTGAGTTCCCATCATATGTAGTGTTCAAGTGATCTGGAATATGAGAATACTTTGCCCAGATTCAAAGCTTAACAGAACTCATTGATTTGCCAAACCAGAAATAATTCAGAACCTGACTGTCCAGAAAAGAGAATACTGGATGGATGAGATTGTGTTGTTATGGATTAGTTGGTTCCTATGAGTTTCCCAGTAGTGATGTGTGGACAAGGTACATTCTAAGAGTGTAGATGAGTTAGGTTCACCCAAGTTGTGTTGTCATTTTTTTTTAAGTATCTTCGCTTCCTATTATAACGGAGTTAGTATTTTTGGTGGGATTTTGTCAGAGAATGTATGAGGTAGATTGGGAGATGACTTCTGTAGCCCTGGTATTCTACTACCTTCACCAGGAAATAACCAATTTCAATAAATATTTTCAGGCCAAGTATACAACTCTCCCCCTTCAAGGTAGAGAATTTGCATCTGAGTCTAGGCCTTTTCCTGAAGAGGGATTACATCTACAAAATCACAAATCAAGAGATGGAAGTGACTTCATCTATTCTAGCCCCTTCATTTTACAGATGAGGAAACTGAGGACTAAAAGATTAAGTGACTTGACCAAGACCACACAGGTCGAAATAATCAGAGATAGGATTTAAACCTAGCTCCCCTACATCAAAGCCAAACAATTCTCCTTCCACTGTGCCACAATGTTTATGATCATTGGATAGAGGGTAGAAGGAGAGAAGGAAATGGAGGGGAAAGAGTTTGTCCCATGTGATTTCATGCTACCCGAAACACTCTTCCCTACAGGAACTTCCCCTATAAGGTGTAGAGAGGGCATGTAGCAGTGTGCCTACATGTTGACTCTTGAGATGCATTGTCTGTAGAAAATCCAGGGAAAAAAACTTACTAATTTTATAGGTAAAAGGAACTATTAAATGAAAATTTCAGCCAGTATATTGTTCAGCACTGCCAATAATTGATTGTCTTTCTAGCATGGGCAAAGCAGAGAAGGAAGATTCATTCACTCATTCTCAGAATCTCATTTAAGATGGATCTCAGAGGCTAAATTTTATTTAATTCATACCTGACTGAGAAACCCCTCTACATCACCCCCAACGAGTGATCATCCAGACTTTTCTTAAATTCCTCTCAAGAGAGGGAACCCAGGCCCTCTGGAGGCAATCTATTCTACTTTGAGATGTATTTGAATCAAAAGCTTTCTCTGCAATTTCCACTCACTGCCCCTACTTTTTACCTTCTGAGTCTAAGCAAAACAAATGGACCCTTTTCCACATAATACAGTAGATCTTCAAATATTTAAAGACAACTCTTCTATCCCATCCACCATCTGTAACCTAGATCCCCCTGCCAAATTTATTATTATTTATTACTGTGTACAGATGCTATATGTGGCACTGGAAGGTAGATCTAAAATTAAGATAAGAAATAAGCCCTGCCCTCATGGAGCTTCTAGTCTAGAAGAAAGACAAAATACAAATAATTAATTCACAGCATTTTGTAATTGGGCTACAAAACGAAGTATTACATAAGGTCTAAGGGGTAAAGTCATTACTAGCCAGGAACGGAAGGGAGCCCACATGGAGGGTGGCATTTGAGTGGGACTGCATAAGAGTTCCATGATATGACTAGCCGGGAAGCCACTGGAAAATTAAATCAGCATCCAGGCCAGAGATTCAGTGACAAAATGTTTTTTGGATCATTAGCGTAGACAGAGAGATTTTTTCCATTTTTCTTCATCCAACATTAATATTTAGCAAAGTGTTTATGTTACAATGGGCTTTCCTAATCAGTTGTGAACATATGTTTATTTGGACACTACCCCTGTTTGCAGGCTTGAAAGCTGATTGTGGCTTCCACAGTTGTGCTTTGGCAAATCCATCGAGAGTAAAAGAGCCAATGCTTTGGGCAAGGAATTTTCAAAGAATCTATATAGGAATATTTGGAGGAGAGGTGGGTTTAGTTTTTTCATCTATGATACCTTCCCACCTACTCTGAGAAATAGCTGGTACTCTCTAGGATTCCATCAGGTTCAAGAGCCTGTCTCTGTCCTCCTCATGTAATTAACAGAGCCCACGTCATGATCTGTCAGAGATTGTTTATGGTTTTGTTTTCCTGTTAAGACCCATAATTTCATTCATGTTGGGGATACCGAATGTTGAAGAAATGCCCTCTACCAATATTATCTGGTCTGCCAATTTTTCTTTTGCCTTTTAAAAAATTATTTGATTCCATATTTTATAAAGCCAAATAAAAGAAGCATTTACATATACAAAGAAAAAGAAGATTGTACATAAATGAAATCACAAATCTCTTATATATTTAACTTTCTTTTCTTCAAATCTACAAAATAAATCCCATCTACACATTTCCCAGCCTGTCACCACCCTCCTCAAATCACAAAAGGTATCATCCAGGAGACGGGCATGTTTGATCAAATTAAGTCTTTCATATTTTTACTTTTCAATTCACAGTATGGAGTAGGTCTACTAAATATAAAGGCATAGAGAATTGCTAGGGGCATTAAAGGATTAGATTATTTGTCTAGGCAATACACAGCCAACATATGTCAAATATAGGACTTGAACCTGGCCAGGTCTATCAGACTCTAAAGCCTGCTTTCTCTCCACTAGCCATACTGCTTCTTGTCTGGAATGGAGAGGAAATGAAAGTTTTCATGACTAGCCCCTCTGGGGGACAGCTAGGTAGGTGGCTCAGTGGATTGAGAGCCAGGCCTAGAGATGGGAGATCCTAGTTTCAAAGCTAGCCTCAAACACTTCCTAGCTGTGTGACCCTGGGCCAGTCACTTAACCCCCACTGCCTAGCCTTTACCACTCTTCTGCCTTGGAATAAGTACATAGTATTGATTCTAAGAGAGAAGGTAAGAGTTTAAAAGAAATAAAATAAAAACTAGTCCCTCTGCTCCCCAAGAGTTTCAGCATCTAATGTGCCCTAAGCTGGGATAACACCATGGTCCAAAGAATATCCTAGAAAGCAAAAATTACTTGGAGCCAGGAGGATATTCCCCCTTTATCTGCCCCTACCTAGAGATGTGCCTCCCAAGATGTTATTACTAACCACCTCTACTCTGTCCTCAGGTCCCTCAGCTGTGTCAGGTGCCCTGAGGTTCAGCCGGAGGCCGACCTGTCCTGATACTTCAATTGCCGCCAGCCTCCCCACGCCCCCTGTCCCGCGTCACAGGAAGAGCCACAGCCTGGGAAACAAGTGGGTGACTGCTCCAAACTGGTCCTTGAAGTTAATTGCAGTGCCCTTTGGATTAAGCAGCTTGTACCAGTCGAAAGCTGGGGGATATTGTCCTTTGCCCACTCTTTTCTCATTGACTTTTAGTGACTTCTTATAAAGGTTCTTAAACTGGGGTCTATGAACTTGTTTTATAAAAATTTTTTTTCATTATTTAATATTTTATTTATTTTTTTCAAATTGTATTTTATCCATTGAAAAGCATCATTCTGAGTAGGGATCCATATATTTTCAAGATTGCCAAAGGGGTCTGTGACGCACAAACAGATTGAGAAGCCATGCTCTAGGACTTATCAATAGTTCCTGATTCCTCAGAGGCTCATGTATGTTGTCTTCACCATCCATGGATATAGACCGTAAGATTTAGTGCTATAAGGACCTCAGCAGTCATCTTGTTCCCTTATTTTAAAGATGAGGAAACTGAGGCCCAGATTGGGGAAGGGACTCGCCAGCTTCTCATATCTATTAAGGAACATCGCTAGAATTCACAGCCAGGTAGCCCGAGTAAATTTTGGGATATTTCTGCAACAGAGGGCGCATGAACAGAATGTAGATTGTTTCATTTGAATAGATTCGTGATGGATACCATGACCATAATATTCATTTACCATTCGGAAGAGCCTGGAGTTTCCTCTTGGGAATTCTTCTGACCCTCACCCACCTTCTTCTGCTCTGAACTCACCGCAGGAAAGGGTAGAAGGCTGTGTAGCCATCCCCACAAGAGGAGCGACTCCGAGCTTTCATTGTGGCTTCTGGCCTTAGCAATCTCCTTCCTGGCTTAGTAAAAATAATCGGATTCAGAGATTGCAGCAGGCCACTTAGAATCCGCAGACCCTGTAAAATATGAGAGTTAGAAGAGGACCTTCGGGGCCACCTAGCAGATGTCAAGCCTTCATATTGGATCCATCAAATGTCTTGGCTCTCTGAATTCTTCAACAATTCATTTATCCAATAAACATGACTAAGGACTTGTGTGGAAGGTCCTATACTCTGTACTAGAGCCACAAAAGAGAAAAGTAACAATCCTTATCCTTACAGAGTTGACCGTCTGGTAGGCAGGCTAGGAAAGTATCATCTAGCACTGGAGCTCCTCTCCTTGCTCTCGGTACTCCACCATGTCCTGTGGGGTCAGCACTGAAGAAGTGCTAACGGACTTTATCTGCAGTGCTCACAACTGTCTCCCGGGGCCAGAGGATGCTCTCAGTAGGTCGTTAGCAGAAGAAAGGATGAACAGGGTGAGAAACATCTTCATCAGTTAGCTGGAGGATCCGAGCTTGTTGGGAACAAAAAGATAGCAAGATTTAGGTTTAGAGGATCACGGGATATAAGAGACCTTAAAGATCATCTAATCCAAATCCTTTATTTTACAGAGAAGGAAACTGATGCCCAAAAAGAGAATCAGTGTCCTGACCAAGTATTGCAGGCAACCTTTTTTTAAACCAGTGCTGAACCTTAAACCCTGGCCCTCTGAATTCAAATCTGGTGCTCTTGCCACTATATTGCAATTCAGATTGATAAAGATTTCTACACTAACTTTGTCCTTTTGCAAATGAGGAAAACAGGCCCTGGCAGGTAAAATAACTTAATAAAAATATCTAGTATTTCCATGGCACTTTAAAGTTTGCAAAGTGCTTTGTACATATTATCTCAGTTGATCCTCACAGTCCTATGAGGTAGGTGCTATTATTATCCTCAACTTGTGGATAAGGAAACTGAGGCTGAGAGAAGTTAAGTGACTTGCCCAAGGTCACATAACTAGTGTCTGAGGCCGGATTTGAACTCAGGACTTTCTGGTTCCTAATCCAACATTCTACCCATGTATCATTTATATACCTATGACTTTTATACAAGGTCACACATCTATTAAATAGCAAAACCAGAATACAAACATATGTCTTCTAAGTCCACATTATAAGAACTGAAGCTAGAGGGTACAACTAGACCCTAATTAATGAAAAAAAAAGGAAGCCTCTGAAGTAGTAGCATTATTAGAATCCTGACTACATATTTCCTTTGGGCTAGAACTAATTCCCATATTTCACACAATTCTAACTTCAGATAATGCAGATTTAGGCACACAGAGCTACTTCAGTAGAATTCCAAGTCTGCACAAATTGGGACCTTGTTGTTTTTATTCAGCTATTTCAGTTGTGTCCAACTCTTTGTGACCTCATTTGGGCTCTTCTTGGCAGAGATAATGGAATGGTTTGCCATTTCCTTCTCCAGATCATTTGACAGATGAGGAAATCAAGGCAACAGGGTTATGTAACTTGTCTGGGTTTATCCAGTTAGTATCTGAAACTGAATTTGAATTCAGGTCTTCCTTAGTCCAATTCCAGCACTCTATCTTCTGTGCCACCTAGCCCTAGCTGTATCTTAAAAGGGCTTTAGTCTAATCCCTAGGCTTCAAACCCACATCCTCTAATCCCAAATTATAGGACTATGGATCTAGAAGGTAACTAAAAGGTGATGTAGTTAACCCCCTCGTTTTACAAAGGAGTAGACTGAGGCCCACCTATGATAACTGATTTGTCTTAAGCAGCACAGCTAGAATTCCAGCCCATACCTTCTCACTCCAAAGTCAAGGAATAAGAGCTAAAAGTTACCGTAGAGATGATCTAGTCTGATCTCATTTTACATCGGAAGAAACTGAGGCCCAGGGAAGAGATGTGACTCGCCCAAGATCCCACAAAGAGTCAGGAACAGATTGGGGATTAAACCCAAGTCTTTTGACTAGGCTCTGTCCCTTCCCAGGAAAGGGCCCTGTGGTTTCTAGGCCCGGGTGCCTGCACCAATCTTAATTAGAGACCAGAGAGAGGACTGGATGGTGATGCTACTGGATGTAGATGAATAAGGGCTTGTGCCTTTTTTCTCCCTTTCCAGTATGATGTGTCAGTTCAGTGTAGTTGAGAGTAAAAGTGCAACGTTCCCATCGGAGAGACCTCGTCACCTGCTGGATGACAGTGTTCTAGAGCCCCAGAGTCCAGGCAGGGGCCAGGGCCGGGGCCTGACCCTCACCTCCTCCGCTGTCACCAATGGACTCTCCTTAGGTAAGACTCCCCCGGCCTGGGGGCAGGCGGGACGCAAATTGTTTGCTCCGTGTCTGTCTCTGTGTGTCACTGTGGAAAGCACAATGATGCCTGTCCCTTTGGCCCAGCTCAGTCTCCTGGCCCCAATGTGTGTTCCTTAGGGAGCATTCTGGCACCCCCTTTCTCGCTTTGCCTGGGAAACAGGTGAGGCGCCCTGTGCCCTCCTTCCTGAGCTCTTCTCCCACCCGTTATGTTCTTCTGGGCTCAGGCTAGACACAGTGGTGAGGCCAAAATACAAAACCAAAAAAGTACTAGCCATAAGAAGCCAAGAAGTCATTAAGAAGCAACTAGATTCCATAATATCGACCAGACTGGCCAGATGCCAAAGGACTGACAACCCCAAGCAGAAGTCTTGGAGGAACCATCTCCCAGAGGGTAGTGGGAGATGGCCAGATTCTCCCAGAGAGCTCTGGGCTCAGCTCACAGACTTGGCCATCAGTAAAGCCCAGCAGAGCAGCCATGGCCCATTCTTTGGAAATGTTCTCTAGCTCCTGTCCCTTCCCAGGAATTCAGGCAACAAACCATTATTTTCAGAGCTCTTAGTGAGCATTCTTAGCAGAATGTAGGGGACTGACCACCCTCAAAATTCTATCCCAAGAAGCTGCCCAAGACCCCAAAGTTCAGGGTCTGAGCTAGAGGCAATCTCAGGAGGGCTCTGTGCAAAGACAAGGAGGGAGGTATCCCTGGAGAACTAAGAACTTCCCATGGGCATCTGACTCAGAAGTCTGAGTTTTCCATAAATAAATATAATTTAAATTGAAGTCCTTAAGCTTCTACTATGTGTGAGGTGTTGTGCTAAACATTGGGGATGCAAAGAAAGACCCCAAAAAAGCCCCTACCCTCAAAGAGCTAACAATCTGATTTAAAGGAAGATTTTTCAAGTCAAATACTTTCTTTGAACCTACTCCTCGAAGATAGCTGCTGTGCCAACAGAAAGGAAGGTACATATTGACAGGGTGGAGATGAGGCCTGAAAGCAGAGTGGAAAGGATGTCTAGATAGTAGTTGACTGGAGTCTGTGGCCTAAGAACTGGGTGAGGACTGTGTGGTTCCGGATTCAGGCCACGGGCCAGATGCCCAGGCAGAGGTGGTTTGATCCGATGACAGAACCTTTCATTCAGAGCCTGCCAAGGGAATTTGAATTAGATGAATCTTAACTGAAGCATCATTTGCTTTAAACAAGTGACTATCTTTTAGCTGTTTTTCTCCCTCCTTGTCCCTGATGCTTCAAAATCTGTGGACGTGCCCGCCCGTCTGTCTGTCTGTCTGTCTGTCTGTCTGTCTCTGCCTTCTATTCTCCCTCAGTGACCCAGCCCTCTAGTGAATAATTTCCCCAGCAGATAGCTGGGATCTGGGTAGTTGCATACCCAAGTCTTTGCTGGGCTGAGAGCTGAGGGAGGGCTATCAAGAGTAAGAGAATCTAAAGTCTGATCAAATATATGAGTCCAAAATTACCATGCCAGATAATCTTGTTGGTGCTTGAAGACTTCTTTACAGAAAAGAATCAGATTCCAGCAGTAAGACAACAGGCCCCCTTTTTATCATTCATTCTGAGGGGTAGAGCCCATCATCTTCAGTGCCACTTCTAGACTGCTGCTCCCCCTTGCCTGGAGGGAGAAGCTAAAATATTCCCACAACTATAACACATGCTCTATGAGCTGGATATTGTCACAGGAGTACAAGCCAAGAAGATTCCTTCTTAACTGAACTGAGAAAGAATGAATCACCATTTTAAAAAGTCTGATTAATTGATTTAAAGTATGTTATTTTTTGCTCACTTCAATACTTCTTCAATCGATGATTTTGATTACCTTGGTATGGCTACCTCTTCATCTCTTACAGACTCCAACACACTGTGCTGTGTCTTCATAAACTGTCACAGCCAAACCCTCCAATAAGTCCTTCCAGGTTCAGCTAAGTCAGCTGCTCCTCAGATGGCAGACAGTCTCTCACTGGCTAATATTTAAATATTTTTCCAGCTCAATAGGACCTAACAGAGCTTGTTTTCTGCTAGCCTAATCCTTTGAGAACCCAATCCATCATCAAATGATGCTGCCATCAGGCATCAAAGGAGGGCAAGATTGTTTTTGAGACCAGAAAGCATTTTGCAGGAGCATCCTTTCTTCCCCAAATTACTCAAAGGAAGTATGAAGATAAGCCATGATTTTCCCTTGTCTGCCCCTATCTGTGGGCTCTGTTCTGTTATCAATCATGGTTTTAGAATTCTGAGTAGGATTAGGAACAGTCCCTCCTGATTGACCATGACCAAGTTTGAATCATTGAAATAAAAAAAATATTCAAAGCTAAGCCTTGGGCTTCATCCAAAACTTCATGCAGAAGCAGAGAATGGAGGTGCTGGGCGGCAGGGGGGGAAGGGCTGGTGCTCTGTCATAGAAGACCCTCAATTGGAACTGCAAAATTCTTTAAGAGGATGCATGAGATGATTGCTAGAGGTTCTAAAGAGTGCAGTAGAATCTAAATTAAAGAGAAATAAGACTTCCCATAAAAGGAAATCTCTAAACTGAATAAGGCCTGACCTTGCTCTTAAAATGGGCAAAAAAAGGGAGCCCTTAAGGAAAAGACTCTATAAAATGCAATATATTAACTACCTCATTTTCCTTTTCTCTTTTTCTGAAGACTTTTAAGTAGTTTTCAGTGTAAAAGGGAAATATCAAATCCTCTTCAATGCAACTTCTAGGCTGCTCTCACCATAACTCTGTCTGCTCCAGCAGGAATCATGTGGCATTTTAGTCTGGTTCTGGTTCCTTAGGTTCTAAACAAGAATCTATGCCTCCAAGATCCATTGTGAGGGCCTCTCTCTCTTCTCATCTCTATCCTGTACTCCTCTCTCTCTCCCTCTGACTTTTCCCCTTTATCTTTCCTTTTGCCCTTCTGAACCCCAATGTATGTCTCTCTCTTTCTCTGTCTCTCACTCTCTCCATCTCTCTCTTTCTCTTTTTCTCTGTGACTCCCTTTCTCTTTCTTCCTATCTCATTCTCTCTCTCATCCCTTTTTCTTCACTCCCTCCCCCTCTCCCTTCTCATTTTTCTCCACCCACCTCTCTTCTTTTCCTCTTCTGATATTTCACGTCTTCCTTTTTTTCCTTTTCCTTAATCTAAGTTTTAGATCATCCTCGGTTCCCCAAAAGCCCTACAGAATGAGAGGGAAGATAAGAACTTTGCACAAATAAGGGTGTCTTGTAATCCTTTCTGGAGTCATCTTCTTTAGCAGTCTGCCCTAAGGATCAGGTCCAAAAGCCCTCCCATCATTCCTACACTTTGTCAGCATCAGTGGTGTCCTAGAAGACATACAACCAAATGTGAGGAGGGTCTCATCACAGAGGCTGGACAGATAGCTGAAAAGGAAATTATCATTTCAGGTTGAGAAGCTTCCAGCACTGAGGCCTTGAAGTAAAGCCCCAAGTCAGACTGTGTCACAGTGCCCTCTGCCCCAAAGATTTGCTACTGCAAGGGCAAAGGAGGGGGAGATCATGCTCTTCTTATCTTCCTTCTGCTGTTTTCTCTATGCCTATTGCTTATGCTTAGTGGTCTCACTCAGTGGCTTCTAGAAGTTCTAAGTTCTTAAACAGCAGCCAGGTTAGGCCAGACAAAGCAAGTATCACATTCCCAAGGAACACAGAGGTATTTAAGCTCTGATTACCCTTGCCAATCTTCTCCTGAGCTATTAAGCTCCTATACCTCTAAGGCTTGTCTAAAAGAACAGGGAAAGACTCAGAGAGTGTTGTCAAAGGCACAGCTGTTGCTGATTTTACTGACACAAAAATCATCATTTTCTAACCCTTTGCTTATGACCACAGACAGTCCAGTTCATAGTCTAATGCCCAAGACTTTTCCCAAGGATATACACAGGAAAGCTCTCTTAGATAACCAGAATCCCCAGAGCCACACTACTTTGACGTGAAGTGCCCCAAGTCTCTTGCTCTTCTGTCCCTCTTTCCAACAAAATCACTTCTATAACCACAACATGAGGGCTAATTCATTGAAAAAATCCCAGAGACCTGAGATATTCTCTACTTTTATATGTTTCCTATAGGCAACCTCAAGGTCAGAACAAGGTTAGAATTCTCAGCAGAATTACTGCTACTCCCTTGTGCCCCTGTAACTAAAACGCCCTACCTCCTTGATTGCGGCGTACCCAAAGGTCCCCTCGCACTCAGCCCTCTGGGGGGATAGTCTAAAGCTATGCTGTGGAGATCTGCAAAGGAATAACCTAGTCTTATGGGAAGAGGAATACCAAGAAGAAGGAATTAAGTATGTATTCCTATTCACCATTGGTAGATCTCTGGGAAAACCTAGTGCCCCAGACATTGGAAATACCAAGGGAGGAAAATGAGAAGATATGACCAGAATGACAGGCATCAGTCCACCTGCCTCATAGGCCCAGAGGGAGATTTTGAGGGAAAGGCCACAAGAGAGAATACAAACTACAGAAAAAGCAATCAAACCACCATTCATCATTCTCACCCCTCAAAAAAGTAAGTGACTTCGGAACCACTTGTCTGAGTTGGACAGGATGGGTCTAGAACCCTGCCTGGAGCACCGCCCTTCAGAATCCCCAGGGCCAGAGCATTATCAGCAGCTGTGATGTGAAATATTCATTTACCTATGTTCCTTTTCTAGGCAGTAGTGAAAGCTCAGAGCTTAGCGAAGAGCTGTCTTCAGGGCTGGAAAGGTGAGTGTGGGTTGAGCACCCTAAGCGCCCCTCAGTCTCCAGCAGCAGGGACCTTCTGCCTCCTTGGTCTGTCTTTAGGAATAGCATGGAACAAGGGATGTACATGCAATACACCTATGGACTGGCTCTCAGGGACTGAAAAATGGTGCAAAATGAAAACCAACAGCAGAACTTCAAAAACTCAGCCAAGTGCCTTTCTTTGTGACTGTATTCTCCCCAAGGGGTCAACACTTGGTACCAGAGATGAGGATTCCAGAGAAATGAAACAGTTTGGTACAGTGGAAAGAGACTAGGTTCTGAAGGCAAAGGGCTTTGGTTCATATCCTGACTGACATTTGCTTCCTATGCAACCTCCCTGCAAGCCAGGCTTCTAGGAAGTAAACATTGGGGGAAACAGAGGGAAAGATTTTCCAAGATTGCTCGAGGGAAGGGGAGAAGAAAACAAAAAACTCCATTTCTTTTGGATCAAGGTTTAGTTGGCATTCCCAGATCTGTTGACAGGAGCATAGCCCAGAGTATCTTGGATTACTCTAGAAGGAATTAAGCACCACTCCAAGGGAGTCTGAATCCAAAGACCCCCCGCCCTTATCTGGTGAGCCCAGTCCCATTTTGCCAACCTGACTCTTACTGTTTCTTCTCCTACCTAGGGCAAAAATGCATGGAACCCCCCAAGGAGAAGGAGCCTCCCAAGACAAGCACTGAAATTTTTGTAGCTTAGCTTAAACTCACAGCTAGTAACAAAGACAAGAGGAGGCTTCAGGAGGAGAATTTGGCCTAAGCTCTGGTTCCATTAATAACAGAAGGTTCTGCAAATGGAACTCTTTCCTAAGACCAGTATATTACTCTCTGGTGTACTTTGTTTCCTTCAGCTCAAAACAGAGGCAGAGTATTTATACTCATCAGGTCTGTGGATCCCAATTTCCTTTGCTCTCATCAGAATAAATAGCAATATCGTGTTCTGAAAGGGGCCCTGGCTTACATTTTTAGGAATAAACATGGGCATGTTGTATAATGGAAAGAATGTTGGCTCTAAAGTCAGAGGACCTCCATGGGCCTCAGTTTCTTCATCTGTAAATTGATGGGTTGGATTCATTGAACTTCAAGGTCCTTTTCTGCTCTACATCTATTCAATTATTAATTTTGGGGAAAAAATCAGAGCAAGGAAATCAAGATAGCTTAAAAGTCTGGACTCCCAGCAATACCAGGATCAGGTGAAGGAACTAAGAATGTTTCATATGGAGGAAAGAACACTTAATGGAGAGTTGGAAAACACACAAATTGTCTTTAAGTATTATGGAAGAATATCATATGGGGAAGTCTTTTTGTTCTCTCTGGCTAAGAAGACAAAACTGAGAACAATGGGTAGAAATTGAAGAGACAGGGTTTGGCTATCAAAAGAGTTGGCAAGCGAGATAAGCACAACTCTAACACCATTAGTACATGAGTAGCATTTTCCAGATGCTGGTGTGTGGCTTCAAATCATGAAGTGCCAATGAATCCAAATGAAAATCCAAAGGATAATGGGAAGACACATGGTGGGTGAAAACAGGCTATAGCACGTTACCAATGAAAACTTGCCCATGACAAGTGATATGTGTTTGTCCCAGACAACACAAGATGGCATAGTGAGGGAAGAGGTGAGGCTGGCTCACTGTAGCCTTAAAAGAATGCTGGCAAAGGTAGAGAGACCTCATGAGAATTAACTACCACTTTTCATTCTAAATCTTGAATCTGAGATTTTAATTCTTCTTTCCACCTCTCCCTTACCTCTTCTACACTTAATATTCTAGACCTCATTGTCTGGGCCCAATAAAACCCAGATTACTTTCTGGGATGTTGACTCACACCATTACCTCTTTCACCCAGTGTCCTCTTCTTTAAGACTCAGTTACTTTCCTGTTGATTCCCACTTGTAAGCATGGAATACACCAAAAGGATGTTATCAAAGATATGGATGACTAGAAAAGAAGTTGGGCCAATTATTAAACACAAATGAGAGAGAAAATATAGTCTCGATAGAGCATTGGTCCTTCTTCTGAGATATGAAGTGAACCAGAGGAATGCCTTCAGGGTGGAAGGTTGAGTTTCTATGAAAAATTACATAAAGACATATCCAGAATTATGCAGGATAAGAAATGTAACCTGGACTTACATCTATAAGGTAGACTCATGCCCAAATTCATTGTGATTCTGCACTTAGAAAGGCAGTTAGGAAATGATTCATGCTTATGCCCCCATTTAGAGGGCAAAATTCTCAAACAATGAACTAGAGGTTGAGCTCCCAGCCCTACCTTAGGAAAAGCACCTCTTTCGTATGTGGATCCCATTTTCCCCCATATGAGAAATAAAGGGACATCTAGCAACAAAAGGACAGGATTGACCATGAGTAAGGTTCACAGTTATGAGAAATAGCACAAAACCCAGCAAATTCTTTTAACAGAATAAATTTAAGAAACAGACGAATGGAGATAATGTTGGGATCAGGCTGGGCCCACCCAATGTTTCTCTCTCTGCCCTTTGCATAGCACTATGTACATGCTGCTTCCCCTTTTTGCCTTGATTTGGCCTCACACACCCATACATCAAATGACACTGAGAAGGTGGAAGCCATGTGCCATAGATCCCTCAAATCCTCCCTATCATTTCTCAAACCATCAGCAATTCTTTCCCTCAATCCTTCTAGGCTCAGAAATAGAATCTCCCCCTACTACTGACCAAAATTAATATACCAGCAACCTTCATCCATTCCCTCCCACCTCCTTTAAGATCTTAGTCCATCAGTTGTCCCCTCTTTCTCAATCATCTTAAACTTCTCCTTTGTCATTGATTCCTTCCCATATATCTACAATTGTGTTTCCATTGCCTAAATTCTAATAAAGCCTTCCTCTGATTCTTCTTGAAAAATCATCCCAAGTTTTGTTTTTTTTTTAATGGGAGATCCAACTACAAGCTAATGAGCTTGACTCTGATTCCTGGGAAATTTTTAGAATGTATCATTTAAAAAATGGTTAGTAACACCTAAAAAAAAGAAGTAATTATTACCAAAATCTGGCATGACTTTATCAAAAATGAATCAGGCTGGACTTATTTTGTACCCTTTTGTTTAAGAAGTTATAAAAATGATAGATCCCGGGAATGCTGTAAATATAGTCTACCTAGAATTTTGCAAGGCACTTGGAGAAAAGTATCCCATACTATTTTTGTGAGAAAGATGAGGAGATGTGAACTAAACAACAGTACAGTATACAGTTTCAGAAGTGATTGATAGACTAGATTCTTAGAAGGCTCAGGTTTTAATGATTTAATGTCAACTTGCTAGGTATACTCCAGGCAAGTGTACTAATGACCTGAGGATTGGTCCTGTGTATTAATAACTTGGATAAAATCAAAGATCAACTAATCAATATACATTTACTAAGCACATACTACTGTATTTCTGAGCACTGCAAAATGCCCAGGATTTGATTTTACCTCAGAGACTTTAAATTTTATTGGGGGAGAAAACATGTAGGTATATACTAGATATGTTTATATGTATAAACACATTTATTTAGATATATACACACATATATATTGATATAATAGATTCAAGATGATGAATAAGCATTCATAGTCAGTAGGACCATGTAGAAGGTAGTATTTGACCCTCTTAAGATTTTTGAGAGTTTTAAGAGGTAAGGGTGAGAAAGAAGAAAATTCTATAAATGGTGGATAGCCTAAACAGAAGACACAGAGAGGAGAAATATATAGATGGCATACTCATAAATTTTCAGATAACACACATCTGAATGGGATAGCTAGCAAATTAAATGACAGTCATGATTTCAACCATATTGACAGTCAAGAGTATTCAACTTAAAAAAAAGAAAAGGAAATAGATTAAATATCAAGTCTTACACTCACTTCAAAAAATCAGCTCGACAACACGTTTCTCTGATAAACATTTCATATCAAAGTATATAAGGAACCAATATAAAGTATAAGATTAAGAGCCATTCCCCAGTAGAGAAATAATCAAAGGATACAAAGAGAGAGTTTTCAAGTGAAATAATCCAACTATATGGGGCAGGGTGGAGTGGGACTCCAAATCTAGAGAAATGCATATTTAAGCATCTTTGAGATTCTATTTAATATTCTTCAGATTCACAAAGATAACAAAAGAGAAAAATTACAAATGATGTAGGGACTATAAGAAAAATAGAAACTAATGCACTATTATTAAAACTTTGAATTGATCTAATTAGTCTGGAAAGCAATTTGGAACCAAGGCCAAGAAGTTATTAAACTCTATATCTTATGATCTAGCTATACTAATACTAGGCTTATTCCATAAGAAAGTGGAAAAGAACCTATATGAATAAAAATATTTATAGCAGTTCTTTTCATTGTAGCACCACACCACAAGTTAGAAGGTGCTAACCTATGGGTGAATGGCTAAACATGGTATATGAATATAGTGGGATATTATTGTACTATAAGAAATCACAAAGTGGATGGCTTCAGAGGAAACTGTAAAGTTTTCTATGAACTAATACAGCATGAAGTGAATAAAACTAGGAGAACTATTTATACCATGACAATATTATGGAGAAAAATGACTTTGAAAGACTTTAAAACTCTCATCACTACTATGATAAACAATGAGTACAAAAAAATGAAAATAAAACCCACCTACTTCCTGCTTAGGGATGATGGACTTAAATGAAAATGTTACATGCATTTTTGGATATGTTCATCTATTTTGACTACTCATGTTTATTGTGAATGAAGGTTTTATTTTTCAGGGTTTTAAAATGTATTTATTTAGAGAGCAGTGGAAGAGGGATAATAAATGATTAAAACATTTTTTAAATAAACCCTACAAGTGCAGGATGGGGAGACATAGTTACATAGAAGTTTGTCTGAAAAAGGCCAGGCAATTTTAAAAGTCTACAGATCCAACATGAGTCATCAGTGTGATGTGGCAGCTAAAAAAGCTAATTGAGAGGTAGAGCATCTAGTCATAAGGACGTGATATTCCCTCTTTATTCCGCTCTGAACACACTCTCTGAAGTACCATGCTCAGTTCTGGACAGCACAGTTTAAAAGGGACATTGACAAGCTAGAGAAGATATTCTGGGGAAGGACCACTAAAAAGGTGAGGATCCTTAGCTCCGTGTCATACAAAGATCAGTTAAGGAACTAAGGATGTTTAACCTGGAGAAGAGAACACTGGGGGGAGGCATGGTAGGAAGCAGTAGGAGTGGAACATAGTAAGTATATTTAGTATTTGAAGGACTGTCATGTAGAAGAGAAATTAGACTTATTCTATGTGGTCCCAGAGGTCACAGCCCAGAGCAATGGGGGAATTTAACCAAGAGGCAAATATGTTTGATCTGAAGGAAAACTGCCCTCATCATTAGAGCTGTCTTCAAAGGAAATGATCCACCTTGGGAGTTGACAGTGAGTTTCCCCTCACGGGAGGTCTTTCAGCAGAGCCTCAAAGAACACTCTCTGGGTAGGTTGTTTGCTTGGTTTTATGTGCATATATCTCTGTTTACAAGTACACAAGAAAGTAAATTCAAGACACCATTAAGAAATAGGAAGAGTGGTGTTGTCAGCCATGCCACCTGAGCATGCCTCTCCTGTATCCAAGATGCTGGGCAGTTCTTAGTGGGTATTTCTTTGGCATATGGGTGAACTAGATGGTTTTGGGGTCCCTTCCCACTCTAAATTATTAGATTATGTGATTCTCCCCATCCGTCTAAACATTCCATCTCTTTCCTCCATTGCTAAACTTCGGGGAGGACAGAGTGGGTATCTCTAACGATGTCTTTACTTCCCCACT
Source organism: Monodelphis domestica (assembly GCF_027887165.1). Classification (NCBI taxonomy): domain Eukaryota; kingdom Metazoa; phylum Chordata; class Mammalia; order Didelphimorphia; family Didelphidae; genus Monodelphis; species Monodelphis domestica. The sequence goes on from NC_077227.1 coordinate 430,151,748, forward strand.
GCCTGCTTCCCCTCAATCCCTTGCAGTCCAGCTTTAGCTATTATTCAGACTGCTCTCCCAAACAACTTCCGAATGTAATGGCCATTTTTAAGTTCTTATACTCTTAAGTGAGACAATGGATAGAGCACTAGACTTGGAGTCAGGAAGACTTGAATTCAATTTCAGCTTCAGACACATACTGACTTTGTGACCCTGGATAAGTTATTTAACTTCTCTCAGCCTCAGCTGTAAAATGGTGAAAATAATAACACCTACTTCATAGAGTTGTGAGAATCAAATGAGATAATTGTGAAGCACTTTGAAAACCTCATTATGCTACATAATGAGGCAACTAGGTAGTTCAGTGGACAGAGAGCCAGGCCTGGAGATTCAAGGTTCTGAGTTCAAATGTGACATCAGATACTTTTAGTTGTGTGATTCTGGGCAAGTAACTAAACCCCTATGGCCTAGCCCTTACTGCTCTTTTGCCTTGTAACCAACATACAGTATTGATTATAAGATGGAAAGTAAGGATATTTTTAAATGCTATATAAATATTAGCTATTGACCTCTCTGTAGCTTTTATACTATTGGTCACCCCCATTCTGCCATATATGTTTTTGTCTTTGCTCTTGGACTCAAGAGACTTCATATTCTCCTGGTTCTCCTACATGACTGATCCTTTCCCTGTTTCATTGCCTTCTCAAGCTCTTCCTAAAGCCTTATAATGGGCATTATTTAACTGTTTGCCCTTAATCTCTGATTGCCCTCTCAATCAGCAATCTCATTCAGTCCTATGGCTTCAACTACAACTTCTATGGAAATGATTCTCAAATCTGTATTTCCAATTCTGCAAACAAGACAGCTCCACTAAGGTGTGCCTCCACCCACCATAAAGCCAACATATCAAAAAATCCAAGCTCTTTATCTTCTCTACAAAATCTGCTCATTCTTCCATCTTCAATGTTTCTGTCCATTGTGCCTTCATTCAGCCCATGACCAGTCCTTACCTTTCTAACCTTGAGATTATCCTTGAATCATCTCCTCACCTCTCATATCCAACCTAGGTCTGTTGAAACATCTCTGAAACATCAATCCAGCCCTTCTTCTCTCTTCCCACTGCAAATACCCCAGATTCTACCTTTTCTAGATTATGCCATAACCGTATTTCAGGCCTTTCTGCCTTGACTCTCTCTCACTTCTAATCTAGCCTTGATGCTAGAAGAATAATCTTTCCCCTATATAGATATGGTCATGTCCTTTCTCTTCTGTTCAATTGTTCCAGTCACATGTGACTCTTCATGACCCCATTTGGAGTTTTCTTAGCAAAGATTCTAGTGTAGTTTGCCATTTCCCTCTACCATTTATTTTACAGAAGAGGAAACTGAGGCAAACAGGATTAAGTGACATGCCCAGGGTCACACAGCTAGTAAGTGGCTGAGGCTAAATCTGAGCACAGGAAGATGCGTCTTCCTAACACCAGGTCTGGTACTTTATCCATTGTTCCACCTAGGGACTCTTTATCACGCACCAAGTAAATTGAAAAGCCCTCTAACTGGTATTTGAGTTTCTTCATAATCCAGCGTCATCCTTCCTTTTCAATCCCATCTCAAAGTGGACTCCAGCCAACCTGAACTACTCTTTATCTTTCCCTCTCCTTTGGTCTCTCCCTCCCCATGACATTAATTCAAGCTTCCTCCCCTATACATTTTCTTAAGCTGTTCCTTATGTCTGGAATGCCTTCCACTGAACTATGAATTCCTCTCCATCCCAAAACAAATGTCATATCTTCTAGGAGATTTTCCCTGATTTATAGCCTCCTGCTTCACCCTTCTCTTCCCCTTAACATAACACTTCGGTCTTTGTTTTATAATTCTCTAATGTACTTGATTTGTCATCCATTTGATATATAACCGGGATCTGTATTGGTGTCTGATCCCCCTACTTGACTGAGGGCCCCTTCAGGTCAGAAACAGTTATCTCAAATTTATTTCCCTTACATAGGACACTGTGTTCTGTACCACATGCAGGAGATGGTCATTATTTGTTTTGTTTATTTATTGGGGGGGGGGCAGTAAAAGAGGAGAAAAAAGGTCCAGGAAGAGGGAAGGAAAATGGAGGGAGAGAAGAGATGAGAAAGGAAGGAAAGTGAAAGAAAGGGGAGGGGGAAAAGTAAAACAGGGAAGAAGGGAAGAGAATTCCCTTAAAGGAAGACATTTTATCCAGGATCAGCATAGTGCAGTAGAAAGACATCTAGACTTGGAGTCCTGAGTCAGTTCAAATCTGGTAAAAGAAAAAATGACCAGCTGTGTGACATTGGATAAGTCACAATCTCTCTGAGCCTCTGGCTCTAAATATGTGCCCAATGTACTGCCTACCTGGCAGGATTATTTTGAAGATCAGTAAAAAGAACCTGAAGCTAGATCCAGGTTAGGTTTCAGGTCCTGGCTCTTTGACTTACTAGGTATGTAACCAAGAGCAAGTCAGTTTCCCTCTTGGAGTCTCAGTTTCCTTATATGAAAAATGAGGATGATGATGCTTGCACTCCCTATTTCATTGGGTTATTATAAGGAAAGTCTATTTAAAATTATATGCCATAGAAATGTGAATATTATCTGTTTTCCCTGATATAAGCTACTAGGACTCCCACAGGTAAACTTGGGCAAATTACTTCTGATTTTCTCATTTGATGTAGAAGTGCTGATGGCTGAGAGAAATTGAAAGGTTTCCATGATAAACAATAAGAGATACAGTTATATGAGGGAAATTATTATATGTAAAATGATGGAAGGAACTCTTTGTGTTAGCCCTGTGGACAAGATGCAGCATCCTCCTCTGTAAAAATGGCGGAGGTGATCAACTGTGCTTTCTTCCAGCTCTGATGTTCTATGAAGTTTAAAGTGATAGAATTAATCATATCCCAGATTGAGATCTAGAAATATCCCCAAATGGTCAAGCAGTTTATTGACCCCAATATACGGGCCTGCTGGTCCAATGTCTCTGCAATAATGGACAGGGTGCTGGTTTTCAAGTCAAGAGAGACTATGCTTGAATCAGGCTTCTAACACTTCCAACTAGTGACAGGTGTACAGGAGTCATCTCATACTGGCTTCTAAGAATGAACTGTTAAATTTTCTGTCTGAAGATTTGCACCTCAGAAATCAGCAATACTATAAATCAGGACTTGGTTTAAGAAAGTGATGGAGAAAAGATTCATACTGCAAATTAAGCTATACTTCAATCCAATAAACATTCATTAAAAACCTACTATGTGCTAGGCACTGTGCTAAGCATTGGGAATACAAATACAAAAGATAGCCCTCGCCCTCCTAAAACTCACAATCTAAAGGTTGTCTTTTGTACATTTTTGCCTGTAGAACTGGTTATTAAATATTTACCAGAACACTTCTGTGTGACCCTGCACAATCACCTTAGCCTCTCTGAGCCTCAGTTTCTTCAGTCTGTAAAAGGAGAACAATATCTGTTGTGTGTGCCTCACAAGGCCATTAGGATGAAATGAAATAATAAATAAAAATTTGGAAACTTTAACTTTGCAAACCTTAAATCCCTACATGAATGTCAGCTATTATTATTAACTCTAATTCAAGTAATATCTATGGATAAATTTTAAAATTTATATTTTAAATGAAATTACTTCAAAGAAGAGATATGAGAAAGTACCTCCCTCTCTTCTATGTAGTGGGGAACTGTAGATATGGAACACCAAATACAACTGGTTTAGGATTTGGTTGGTATTTTTGGTTAGTTTTACTTAACTATTTTTTCCCCTTCTTTTCTTGTAAAGGATGGTTATCTAAATGAGGGAGTGGGGAAAGATTAGAAAAGGTAATGTGAAGACAAAAGTTATAAATAAAAAGTGAGAATAAATAAACTTACTGCTTCTCGAGCCTTAAGTGGGAAACCAGCTTCCCCAGGTATATTGGTTATTTAGCAAAGCTCCCAAGTGACAAAGGGGGAGTGCCAGTGACTTTCTGATGGACTCAGTACAGGGTCTTTCCTCCTGATGTAAATACCTGGAATCTTTTTAGTATGATATTGAATCAAAATCCATTTCCATTTGTCAACAGGGGTCGACTCTATGCTACCTTGGGACCCAATTGGAGGGTTCCAGTTCGGAACTCTCCCAGGACCCGGAGCTGTGTCTACAGGTAAAAGATTCAGGGGATGGGAGAGTCTCCATCTGGCCATTTATTTTCCCAGTACCTTATGGGTTAGTCACTTTCTTGAGGGCTCCCTTGATCTTGTAGTTATGATGAACACTAGTGCTAGTCTGTGTGCCTGAAAGTTATCTATAGTGCAGGAGAAACAATGAGTGTCACATGGCTCCTCAGGTCCAAGGTCTGTTTGCTTAAATCCCAGTGCCACAAGTCCTCTTTGGTCAGCCCCTGGAGCAGAGCCCCAGGAACTCAACTGTCCATCATCTTAGTGAGAGATGCAGATGAGAGTTTTATGGTAAAAAGAGCTCTAGATTTGGAATCTGAACACCTGGGTCAGGATCCTGACTACTGTCTGAGTGATAGTGGACGAAGCAATGAACTTCTTTGGCCTTAGTTTCCTCTTCTGTAAAATAAAGGAGTTTGACTAGATGATCTCAAAGATTCCCTGTACCTCTAAAGTCCTATGATACAATAGACCTAAGTGGTGGGTGGAAAATGATATAAGATTGCAAGGCTGGCAGGATGGTCCCTGAAAACAAACGAGGTCCTTTATGGGGAAAACATTGCTGACCAGTCCTGGATGTCTGCAATAGGCCCTTCCTCTCTTTGTTCTAATTTTCCTTCTGTTTTTTTACTTATGCATAGCCTCAAGCTCTGGGCTTTCCATGTGAACTGAGCCTCTGTTCTTTCCAAGCTGGTTCACTAAGAAGGATCCAATAGCAGCCAGTCCAGAAAGTTCCCAAAGCAGACTAGAGATCTGCCCTGACTCTTGGGATGGGGGAAATATAAAAGTCTGCAGGAAGAGGAAGGTCTGAGAGAAACTCAAGAAGCCACATTCTCACCATCCCTGTGGTCACACCACTGACCTAGGGCACTGTGAGCTGCAGAGAGCATGGCCAGGAAATTCTAATAAGACAGTTCATTGCTTAGAGCTGGAAATCTCATGAAGACTAGCCAAAGACCACCTTCTAGAAGTTTCTGCTCCATTGCTTTGGAGTTACAAAGAACCCGAAGAAGTTCCTGCATGGGTTGAAGTGTTCCATGAACAAATAGCACCTACTCCCAGGGTCATCATGAGAATTCAGTGAGATAAAATATATGAAGTGCTCTGTAAAACCTTAAAGCACTCCATAAATGCTAGCTATTATTTTTGTTATTTATCTTAACCAAGCCTCATTGTTGGGCGCCACTCGCTACAAAGGCACAACCGGAATTATGTAAATACTTAAGGCATTCATATTGTAGAAGTGAGTAAAGGTTAGTGGCTCCCCCTATCTACCAGACCAGGAGGACTCCTGGGAGATGTCCAGAGGTTCCTATAAGGCTGGATGGTCTCTCATCCTCTCTGGGAAGAAATCTTGATGATTATTTCCTCTCACCAGTCCCACAGGGCCATGCAGCTGTGCACTGGGGAACTCATCAGGGGTCATTACCATGGAGGGACCTTTGAGAAGGAAAACGCTACTCAAGGAAGGACGAAAGCCTGCGGTAAGTACAGACCTAATATAAGAACAAATGTCTGCACTAAAATACCAAGTACTTCTAACTCTCACAGCCTCAGGCTCATATTCCCACACCTGTTTACCTCAGTTTCCACATCTGTAAAATGAGCTAGAGAAGAGAACAATGAACAATTCCAGTATCCTTGCCAAGAAAACCCTAAATGGGGGCCTCAGAGAGTTGAAAATGACAGAATAATGACAACACAAGGTAGATTGGTGGGTATCTGGTCTCTTACAAGTTCTTTGAAAGCAGGTATTATTTCATTTTTTTTACCACACCAAGTACCTTGTGTGGTAGGTGCATAATAAATGTTTGTTTAACCAATTTGACAATAGCATTCCTAAAGAGGATCATTTCCAGGCATGTAGTAAATTATCTCAACACCATATGCCTCCTTTGCTTTCAGAAGGACAGTAGCAACTGGCCACGTAGGACAGTAGAAGAAAAAAAATCCCTTTTAAACTCAGTCCTAATTCTAGACTGAGCTTATATGTGGTGGTCTAGAAGGATCACCAACATGAGGGTCCTGTATCCCAGGCACATGTAGAAGATGAATCATGAAGGGGTCATAAAGGATAGCTAGGTGGCTCAATAGATAAAGAACCAAGCATAGAGAGGTCATGGGTTCAAATCTGTACTCATATACTTTCTAGTTGTGTGACCCTGGGCAAGTCACTTAATCCCAAGTGCCTAGCCCTTACCATTCTTCTGCCTTGGAGCCTATACTTAGCATTGATTCTAAGGTAGAAAGTAAGAGGGAGAGAGAGAGAGAAAGAGAGAGGAGAGACAGACAGACAGACAGACAGACAGAGAGAGAGAGAGAGAGAGAGAGAGAGAGAGAGAGAGAGAGAAGAAGAGAGAAAGAAAAAGAAAAGAAAGAGAGAAAAGAAGGAAGGAAGAGAGGAAGAAAAAAAGTCAGACAATTTTTCTGTGCTTCATACCTAGGACTTTAGGCAATTTGCTCATTGTAAAAGACTTCCCAGAGGCACATGGCATAGAGAAACACAAACACAGACTCACAAGGAAGCCACCCTTAGGCCTACATTTATTCTTCTCTGGGGTAAACTTCAGCTTGAAGTTCTGCTTGATTTCTGAGAGCCAAGACTTTTAGCCTGGGACTGTCAGCCTTCTGTACGTAAATTGCTATAGCTCTTTTTCAATTAATTCAATTTTACTTTTCCCCCCACTTAATTACTAGTATTGCAATAGTCATATTTGTTACCATTATTCTTTGCAGCTGTTCTTTATTTTAGCTCTATCCTGGGGTAACTAAGCTTTTGTGGGCTATACTGGAAACCTAACCACTATTTGTTTCTTTTTCCCTCAATTTTGTTTTTAAACTTAATATAACAAAGAAACCAATATGAAACAATATTCACAGCTATTTAGAACTTTTTAAAAATGTTAACAAAAACAACTTTTCCAGTATTCCCTTCTCTGTCCCCTTTCCTCTCTTATGTATATTCCCCCCTCATATTCACAATGCAGGTGTACATACATGCACATATTCTATTTAGTGATGAGAAAGACAAATTTAAATAAAGGAAGCCATCAGAGTTAGGAAGTAGTCATTTCTTTGGGGATGTTGAGGTTCTAATTAGGAAGAAAAGGCCACATTTCAACTGCTCGGTTTGGCACATATATCCTCTATTGGAATAATAGAATGTTCCAGTAAAAAATACTTAATGGCAGTACTTTGAAGAAACATGGGAAGACATATGAACTGAGACAGTGAAATGAATAGAACCAGGAAAGTAACATAGCTACTGACTAAAAACAATATAATGGAAACAATATAAATATAAAAAGGACATGACTTCCTTCTTCCCAGAGGTGAGATTATGAATGTGTAATTGCATCTTGTCAGACTAAGTTATTGTGTTGCTGAACCATTTTGGTTCTCTCTCTCTCTCTCTCCCTCTCTCTCTCTCTCTCTCTCTCTCTCTCTCTCTCTCTCTATATATATATATATATATATATATATATATATATGTATATATATATATATATATATAATATGTTCTTTCTTTGTTACTCAAAATGGCTCACTGGAGAGGGGAGGGAATAGTCAGAAATTAAAATTATATAAAATAAAATATATTAATAATTTCTAAAGTAAAGCCTCTAGGTTAAAACAAAATAAAAAATACAAGCAAGCCTAGAATCCTAGAGCTGAAAGGGTTCTCATTGGCCACATGATCAAACCAACCACTTAGTTAAACTCTCTATCATCCATCCACTCCATCTCTCATCTTGAGGACTTACAGAATTAGCTACTGATTAAAGTAGACTGTTTCATTTTGAGTGATCTCTGATTACCAGGACAGTTCCTGAATAGAAATACAATCTACATCCCTACAGCTTCCAGTATTTCTCTTTCTTTTCCTCTCGAGTAGTAACTAATATTTGAATAATGTTTAACTCAGAGTCCTGAAAGAATTTATAAGTATAATTATCCCTATAACTTTTTTTAGTTTTTAGAAAATGAGTAAAGTTTCACACGACTGAAAAGTTCTGATTTTCAAAAAGAGAAAGTAGAGTTGTCATTACTTACCAAAGGAGAGTTTGTCAGTATTCTAAAAAGGGAAGTAGTGATCACTGTGAGTCATTGTATGTCCACAAAAAATAGGTTGTGTTGGATTAGCTTTGTTTCCTTTTCTGATAAAATGATTAGACTAGTATATTAGTGAAAAGTTGCAGGAATAGCATACCTGGATTTCATCAAATCACTGTGCAAAGCCTTTCATTATAACCTTGTGGGCACAATAGAGAAATGTGAGATGGATGATAGTACAATTAGATGGATTAGTGGTTGATTAAATAACCAGAGACAAAGTGATCATAGGTGGTTTGATGTAAACCCTGGGAGAAGTCTCTAATAGCATATTGTAGGATTGTGTCTTTGACTGTTCTTGTCAATATTCAATGACGTAAAAGATAAGACAATAAAGGGCTTGCTTATCCAATCTGCTGATTGAAGGGGGGGGGGGTGAACTAATACATTAGTTAATATAATCAGTTTCCTAGAAGATCTTGATATACTAGAAATGTAGACTAAATCTAACATGAAATTTTATAGGAATAAAAATAAATCTCCACTTCCTTCAACTGATCTCAAAACAATCTCATCTAGTGTTGCAGTGGAAGGCAAACTGAATTTTGAGTCAGAGCAGTCAAGTTCAAATCCTGGTTCTACTACTTAATAAGTTTTATGTCTTTAGGCAAGTATGTAACTCAAGGGTTTTCTCCATATATACAATGAAAATAGTTTAGCAACACTAACTTAGTCTGACAAGATGCAATTACACATTCGTAATCTCTCACCTCTGGGAAGAAGGAAGTCATGTCATGTTGTTCGTGTCCTTTTATATTTATATTGTTTCCATTATATTGTTTTCAGTTTGAAGATGATCTCCAAAATGGATTTTGGTTCAATAAGAGGAAATACTCCTCAATAATTAAAGTTGTCCAGAAATGGAAAGAGATCTTCAAGGTGGATGTCCACTTATCAGAGATGTTGTAAATTCTTACAAGAGCCTGTATGAGATTGGATGACCCCTTCCATTTATGAGATTCAATGATCCTATGAGCTAACAATCAAATCAGGGAGAAGGATAAATTCATAAATAACTACATACAAAAGAGATTGGGGTCAGAGTAAATGAGACTCCTTTGGCAGAGACTAGGAGAAACCTGAGGATGGAAAAATGACCTTCAGCTGTGGAGTCAGGAAGACTATCTAAAGGAAGTAGCCCTGGGGAGTCCTGGATACAATAAGGATTGGCAAAAAAAAAAATGCCTACCTGCACACTCCATAAGATCTTGAGGTTGTGCAATGTAATTTTCAAATTCTAAGAACAAATGTGAAAAAACTCTCCACTGAGTTTCCAACCTTGTTCTAAAAGGAACATAATTCATAAGTAACTAGAACTCCTAGAATACTCCTCAAATCTTTCTAACAGTCTTGCCATTGTTGATTGTTGACCCAGTATCTGTTTCATATGGTCTAAAGCTAAATACATAAAATTTCCTGTTATCCTTGAATCCATCTAACATAAGATGATCAGGCAATTTTAAAGTTGGTTGACAGTCACAGGTTCCCCAGTGGGTCAGCTACAATGAATAAGAACCTAGGAAAGAGAAGCTCCACTGTTGATCTCCCTGCTTAGGTGCCGTTGCTACGTTCTTGACACCATACATGTATTTTGGGAAATTGTCCTGCCAAATAAGAGCTCGAATGGTTCCTTTAGTTCTGTGACTGCTCTTCAGGAATATAAAGAACTAAAATGCCATATCCCTTTTGGAAACAGAGAATATGAAAATCTCTCTAATGGCCTAAATCTCTCTCTAATGGCTCTCTCCTTCTTCTCCTCTTTTACTCTTTGATCTCAGAAATATCCATTATTACTCCTATACTTCTGGGGATAAGGGAGGAATAATGTAAGGGGTAAAAATTATGGTTGGACTGAATATTTAAGAATTTTCTTTCTTTAAGAGTATGGTCTCAGGGGCAGCTGGGTAGCTCAGTGGATTGAGAGCCAGGCCTAGAGACGGGAGGTCCTAGGTTCAAATCTAGCCTCAGATACTTCCTAGCTGTGTGACCCTGGGCAAGTCACTTAACCACCATTGTCTAGCCCTTAACACTCTTCTGCCTTAGAACCAATATAGTATTGATTCCAAGATGGAAGATAGGGGTTTTTTAATTTTAAAAAAAAAAAAGAGTATGGTCTCCAGGAATTTAATTACTAAATTCCAAATGAATTTTAATTTTTACATAGAAAAGAAAGAAAATTCAACTTTAAACTGCATTAGTCTCTTTCTTCTACTTCCACCAATGCAAATTTCCTTTAACACCTCAGAATTTCAGACACTAAAAGTCAAGTGTCTCCTCTATAATATCTTCAACAAATTGTTATTCAGTCTTTACTTGAAGACTACTAGCAAGAGAAAACTTACTGCCTTTCCTGAGGCAATTCATTCCCTTTGGAGTGTTGTCATTTTTTTCCATTGTCTTTCCTCTTTATAATTGTTTTTAAAATTTGATAATGCTTTTTTCCCAGTTACCTGTAAAAACTTTTAAATTTTTTATTTCATTTCATTTTTCCCCAATTACATGTAAAAATAGATTCTAACATTGGTAAAAGAATTTTTAGTCTAGAATTATTTCCCTCTTTTTCCTCCCCTTCTCCTCACTGAGATGGTAAGCAATCTGATACCGATTTTACATCTGCAATCATATAAAACATTTTCCTCATTAATCCTTTTGTGGAAGGAAATTAGAACAAAACAAGAAAGTGAAGAAAGATTGCTTTTGTCTGGAGTCAGACTCAATCAGTTCTTTCTCTGGAGGTAGATGATATTTTTTTTTTATCATGAGCCTTAGAATTGTTTTGGATCATCATATCACTGAAAATAGAGAAGTTATTCATAGTTGTGCATCATATTATATTGCTATTACTGTGTACATTGTTCTCCTGGTTCTGCTTGCTTCACTTTGCTTCAGTTCATATAAGTCTTTCCAAGTTTTTCTGAGCTCTTCCTGCTCCTCATTTCCTATAGCATAATAATATTCCATTACAATTATATGTTTTAACTTACTCAGCCATTCCTCAATCAATAGGTATCCCCTCAATTTCCAATTCTTTGCCCTCACAAAACAAAAACTATACTTAACATTTTTTTTAATTTCACATCCCAAATTCTCTCCCTCTCTTTCTTCCCCTCTCACTGAGCTCTCACTGAGACAGTAAGTAATCTGATATAAATTTTATATGTGCATGGATTGCTGTAATTATTAAGGTTTACTTACATTATCTATCTATGCAACTTTCACCTAAAGCTTCTAGTTCTAGGGCTAGGTAAATCACATCTTCCCATATAGTAGTTATATCAAACATTTGAAGATAACTATCCATATTCCTCATAAGTGATTTCTTCTTTGGGTTCCACATCCTTTATTTCCTTAAGTCAATCTTCTTCATATTGCATAATCTTGAGGCCCTTACTATCCTGAAAGACATTATCTTCCCTCAGACACTTTCCAGCATATCAATGTCCTCTCTAAAATGCAGTGCCCAGAACTCCCAAAACTCCAATATCATTTGACCAGATAAGAGCACCCTAGGAATAAAATTTCCCTTTTACTGGACTTGGTATTTCTCTCAATGCAACCTAAAATTCCATTAGCTCTTTGGTCACAATATCAAATTACTGAACTGCTATCTAGCCATACCTTTCCCATCTTTCACTCAAGAAACTTCATTTTTTAAACTGTCTTTTGAACATATATATGAATATAATCTATATTCTCTTTTTTGTTGTTTAGTCAATTTCAGTCATGTCAAACTCTTTGTGACCCTTTTTGGGGTTTTACTGGCAAAGATACTGAAATAGTTTGTCATTTTCTTCTTGAACTCATTTTATGAGTGAGGAAACTGAGGCAGAGTTAAGTCACTAGCCCAAGGCCATACAACTAGTGTCATATTGGATTTGAACTCAAGACTTCTTGATTCCAGACTCAACATCTAACCACTATATTGCATAGCTGTCTGTGTGGAATTTGTTCAGATGCAATAATGAATGACTTCTTCATTGGTTTGCTTTGGAGCAGCAACAAAGGCCTCCACTCAGGTCTTGCCTTGGCATAGAAGCAGAAACCACTGAAGAGTAGTAGTTACCCCAGCCAAGTTCAACCACTTTCCCTGGCAAGGAAAAAAAGGGGGGAAAAAACTTAGTCCCAGCCACTTTCCTACCGTTACACTACCAGGGAGAGGAATATTTCTGAAATTTCCAACCCAAGATATTTCAGTATACGAGGCCAAGTGAATAAAGGAATCAAGTCTACTAGAAATGGTCCCAAAAATGCAAAGAGAAAGGGATACATACAAACAAAATAAAATATCAGACACAATAGCAAAAAAAAAAAAATTAAAACTTGCAAAACAATGAATAAAGAAAGAATCTGGAGTTTTAGAATCCTGTAGAAAAAGAGAAGTGAGGAACAATACTACAGAACTGCAAACTATAACATACCAGAGAGAATACAAGAAGGCCTGGAAGACTTAAAAGACAAGATAGACCTAAAAGGAAGATTTGAATACAATAATGACCTCTAAAAAATAAACACAATATATTTTATGAAAATGTAAAGTAATATAGAATTTAAAATGTCAGTGGAAGCTAAAGAAAGTAGAAAGGATACAGTCAAACAACGGTAATTACGGTGCATCAGAAAGAGAACAGAGTTTGGATCTGTGTTCAAACTTTGACCCTACCTTGACAAGTCACATAACCTCTATGGATCTCAAATGTCTTCAAGTGTGAAATGAACAGGTTTGACTACATTACCTCAAAGGTCCTTTTCCATTTTTAAATCTATGAATCCAACCCATAACATTTGTGTCTATTGCTTTCTCTACATTTTTGCTGAATGAAGTTCTGGATCTTGGAACTTCAGAACTGAAAGGTAACCTTAGAACAATCTTCTCCAAATTATATCTGAATGAAAATTCCCAGAACAAATATAATGGGGAAATTGTCTTCCGGCCTTTGCTAAAGACCTTGGATGAAAGGAAAAATATTGCATCCCTTGTGAACCCATTCTGTATTTTGATATATCCAATTTTGTATGTATGTGGTAGATGGGGGAAATGTTCAGTTTTGTTGTAATTATCAATAGATATATGTGGTCAATTATATGGATAAGAAGAAAATAAAGATTATACAAAGTCTTGAACAAAACCAAAAAAGTCAAGAAAATAACAAATTCCTAAACAAACCCAGTACAGATAAATGATTATGCTTTTAGCTACCCTTCTCGAATTTACTGATTGAAAAAAAGATCATATCACCCTAGTACAAATATCAATAATATGAAAATAGGTCTTGATCAATGACACATGTAAAACCCAGTGGAATTGCTTATTGGCTACGGGAGGGGTTTGAGGGGAGGGGAGGGAAAGAACATGAATCATGTAACCATGGAAAAATATTCTAAATTAATTAATTAAATAAAATCCCCCCCCAAAAAAGATAATGAGTATTAACTTTAACCAAGTAGTAGCATTGTTATCCATTGTATTTCTCTTAAGGTTCTGTTGCCATTTGATACCATCTTTCTTTCCATGGTGAAAGTATAAAGAGGACAATAGGATATTGAATTTAGAGCCAAGGAGACCTGGATTCAGATCCTACCTCTGGCACCAACTCTAACTGTGGACAAGCAGCAACCTCCCTGAACCTCCATTTAATTATCTGCAAATTGACTAAAATAAAACTTCTAATAGCCCCCACAGTTATTATGAGCCTTAAATGATAATATATTTTAAATGTTTAGCAAACTTTATAGCTCTATAGAAATGGGGTGGTGGGGGAGGGCTAATGCATATGTACGGGTAGAGGTGCAATCAGTCAGTCATCCCATTTCACTCTCCTAACACCTATTCCTTTATCAGGTGAGTGTATATCTCAAAAGAAGCAATTAAACAGAAACAAGATCTAGGTACCTCATTTGAATCAACTAATCAATCAAAAGTAGTTTAGCCAGGAGCAACCAGAAATCATTTCAGATTGATTGACAGATTTAGTCACACCTTGTGGGACCTATATAAAACCAATGAGCTAGTGTGGCAGAAAGGACCAAAATACTTCAGCCAAAATCCTGAGAAAGAATCTCTCATGGTGGGAGAAAGGGGAAGGAAGATCCCCAGCTTCAGTTTCCTTTCCCTCCCACTCTTGACTAGAGAAAAACCTTGTAAAATACTAAAGATCAAAATAGTTGGACTTTTTCATCATCATCCTAGCAATGTCCCCAGAACTACGATGATTTGTGGTAGTGTCTTCACTTGGGAGAGAAGGGCAAAATTGACATGAGGAAACATCACTTCAAGATTCTATGAGGAATCCAGCAGAAAAGTTATACTTGCAGTTCTGAGAGTATGGCCCAGGGATTTCTAGGGGTTCCTGATAACCCCTTCAAGGAGATCCATGTAGTCAAAACTATTTTCATAAAAATACCAAGACATTTTAATTTATAATACAGTAAATATTGATTGATATAACCCATGTTGACAAAAGCTCTTGGGAGGGAGGGAGAGCTGAAAAGGTGCTAGATTTCCTTAGTAATTTTTGAGAGTGTAAAGAGGTCCTGAGGAAAAAGAGTTTAAGAACCTCTGATCTATATCATGCTTAAGGGGAACTTCACAAGTATCTCGGGAAAACAATTGCTGGCACAATGGATGGAGCATTGAACTTGGAATCAGGAAGACCTGAATTCCAACCTCACCTCAGACACTAGCTGTATGACCTTGGGCAAGTTACTTTATCTCTGTTTGCCTCAGTTTCTTCAACTGAAAAACAGGAATAATAATAGTACCTTATCTTTCAGGGTTGTTGTGAGGGTCAAATCAGATAATAATTGTAAAGCACTTAGCATAGTGCCTGACACTTAGTAGGTACTATATAAATATTAGCTATTACAATAAGGGGGAAAAGGAGAAGAAAAGGACTTCTCTGATCTAGAACCTATTTTCCTCTTGAATTTTGTGTGTAACCCAAGCTTGTCTGAGTATATCTGGACTTTGTAGCATAGTTAGATTGACTAAAATGGAGGCCTCTTTGCTCCCTACCGCATGGAAAGGGGTAATGTCCTTTGGTTGGTTGCTTATAGTTTTAAAACTGATTGCTCTTTTCAGCCACCTTCTTTCTGTTACCATATAAGTAAATACTCCTTTGTTACTCATTTATATTAACCAACAATCATGAGGATAAGTATACTAGTAGGCGTTCATGAGCTATAATAGCATTAGAAAAACATCCCCCAATCTCTCAGGGCTACCTCTAGAACCCTAAGGGGAGCCATAGCAGCTACCTACTTTCTGGGGACCCAGGCTTCCTGAACAAGTAGAGATTGGGAGAGTATCCCCAGAATGAGCACAAAATAGATATTATTCTCTTGCAACTTTTTCCATTCTGCTTTACCTCCTATGTCTTCCCATATTTATATTCTTCATATTCACAATTCCTTATTGATATTTTCACTCCAGAATGGCAATGTGGTCCTATGACCTATGGTACAATTTGTATTTAATGAAGAATAGAAAATCAGAATGGCAGCAGGGAGGAGCTCAAAAGATGGATGGAAAGAAATGCAAAATAAAGGAAGAATTGGGGAAATAGATCCAGACACTCCAACATTAGAATACCCAGGATTCTTAAATAAAAATTTATAACATCACTGAAAGGATTAATTCAAGGATCCATGATATTATTGGTGTGAGCTCTCTCTCTAGTAATACAGGCCCCTCTCCTCCTTAACCAATCAAGCAGCCATGACCAGAAATAGACAACCCTGGTGGCCAACCTTCTGGTAATGAATCACTTTGCATCTAGGCTCATCCTCCTTTGATGGCACAGTCCATTAATCCCTTTTGAATGACCACAGCTCAGTAGGTCCTGTTAGAACTTATTTTCTGCTGTTTTGGCCATAGTCATCTCTGTGTCAAAATAATGCACCAGTCTTTGTTTCAAGACAATAATTATATCTTGATAAATGACACTTGATAGCATTTTAAGACATAAAAACTATTCACATTATTATTCACATATATTATCTCATATACTCCTCACAAAACCATTGACAATAACTATATCCAAATAAGAGGCCTAGTCAAAGCTAAGAGCATAACCATGTTCAGCTGCTTAAGCTGGATCTGAGGTTGGAGATTCAATAATCATGGGCTCAATACCCGGTGAGCAATAGGATGTTGAGATATAGACATAGACAGTTACTTTGTGCACGGGCATATTCAAGCCTTCAAAGCCCAGTGTTGTGTAGCTACTCTGCCTCATCCAGTATCTTCTACATTCCCTTCAGCTCTTTCACCTGCTGTTTCCATCCTCCATTAACTGCCATAGTAACCAAAGAACCTCCATGGACAGGCACAGATCTGTGGGAGGAAGCATGCCTTTGCTGTTGCTTATTTCCCAGAAGCAGAGAGAAAGGGAGAGACAGAGACAGAGAGAGCCATGCCTCTGTAAAGATTATCAGAAGTGGAAAGCAGTTATTCCAATCAGTGTTCCTTGCTTGCTTCAATTTCTGACTTCCACAGGAAGTTCAGGGGATCCAAATCTACCCCAAGCCCTTCCTTTCATGCCTAAAAGTACTTAGATCCTTCCTCAGGGGAGCAAGGCACTGGCAAAGTCAGTGGAGCGATTGCAATAATAGGGAGGCATAGCACAATAGATGAGGAACTGGTCTTAGAGACAGAAGAGTCACATTAAAATCCTCTCTCAAATAATTACTGACTGTGTGACCATTGGCGAGTTATATGGCGTGTTCCTGTGCCTTGGTTTTCTCATCTGCAAAATGGGAGATCATAATATTTGTAGTACCAGTATCATAGGGTTATTTTGAAGATCAAATGATATGATATAGATAAAGCCCATGGGAAATATTAAGGTGTTATATAAGTGTTTATCATTATAAATGTATGTAAATGACATATGCCTGGGCCTACAGTATGTAAATAACCTTGTAATACTGGTCAAGGGATGTTATATGGCAAAGTAGATAAGAGCACTGAGCCTGGTGTCAGGAAGATTCATCTACTTGTGTTCAAATCTGACCTCAGATACTTTCTAGTAGATTCTGCTCAAGTCACTTAATCCCATTTGCCTCAGTTTTCTCATCTGTAAAATGGCATGGAGAAGGAAATGGCAAACTGCTAACATCTTTCCAAGAAAGCCCCCAAATTGAGTCACAAAGAATTGGACACAACTGAAAAATGCCCAAATATAATATTCCCAGGTTATTAGTGCTCTCTTCCCTCAAATGCATTTATATATACATACATCCTTTGAGAGCAAAAACTTGTTTTCCTCAGTGGGGAGGGTCATTTCCAGCACCTACACAGTACCTGTACATAGCACCATTTAATTGATTTTTTTTAAATTATTGCTAATTCATTGATCTAGGTAAGTGACTTCCTTGGCTTTACAAATTTACACCTTCTTTGAAATGTCTGGCCTGAAACACTGAGAAGGTTAGGTGACTTAACCAGGGTCACATAGCCAGTATTTGTCAGAGATGGGCCTTAAACTCAGGTCTGCACCTTTCTTTCTATCCACTCTCAGGCTGACTTTCATCATGATCATTCTCTTTTAATTGAATTTCTCTTTATTTCATTTCATCTTATTCAGTTCCACCATTATTCTTTCTACATCTCCATGCCTTTGTACACACTCTCCCCCAGGCCTCTTAAGATTCTTCCTCACCTCTGCCTCTTAGAATCCCTAAAATGCTGTTGCCCCCTCCTCGATGAGGTCTTCTCTAGTCCACTCACCCCACCAACTAGTGATTCCCCTAGAATATTACTTTGTCTTTACCTTGTATATATTTTGTATTTGCTTACCCACATGTATGTCGTTTCCACCAATAAAATAGAAACTCTTTAGTCAAGAATTGATTCACTTTTGTCTTTGTTTCCCTCTTCCCTCCCCACCCTGTCATATAACAAGCACATTTGAATCAATTCTTATCACTTGTTTGATTTCTTTCACCTCACTATGATCTTCCCTTCAACCTTCAGGCTGACTTGTCTGGAGGTTCATCAAAAGTCACAGCATCTGCCTTCCTTATTTTCTGCTCTGACTAGAACAAAAAAAAAAATGCCCCAAAGCCTTCTCCCCCAACAGGACAGAACAAATTCCTTCTTAATCACAGTACTGCAGACATTGCTCATCCAGGCAGTTTTTCGTCTTCTGATCCATTCTCTATTCTGCATTCATGTTATCTTTATGGCGCTGGGGACTGGCAGAACATAACCTCTGCTATCTCCCTTGATATCCATCAAGATCATATTATGTGCCTTGATTGAATTTTTCATTTCATATCCTTTATCAAGGTCTGTCTCTGAGCTAATCACCTTGGCTACCCTTTGTAGCTTGGAAACACAGTATTTGCGTCTGCAAAAAGCAAGTATCCAATGGGTTAGACATCAAATATCATCCCATTTTCTTCTAGATAGTGATCCAAAATAAGTCTTCCAAGTTAACCATGAAGAGTTTGAGGGAGATTGTAGCCCTCTGTCAAACTCTTTTCATGGATACAAGTTCATCACTGTTCTATTCAACCTAACCCTACTCAGAAGATCGCAGATCTTTAACACACTTGCTCATTGCTCCCCTTTTTGAGGTTTTGGCTTTCCAACTTTATTAGGATTGGAGGGAGACTGCTGTTTCATGGAGTCACAGCTTCCAGAAGCTCAAGGAGCTTCTTTGGGCCTTCATATCAGTAGGATTTTTCCTTTTGCCACTCCTACTGTTAATAATCAGTCCTACCATCCCAGTTCCTTTAACTAATTAGTATCAATTAGTTTTTACAAAGAGATAAGACAAGTATAAACAGTATTATAAACATCAACCCTCCTGGTACTTTGGGGAACAAGATTCCTTATACCATCACATGCCCTAGAGAATGGGATTAGACTCATTGTAGCATCTACATAGTATTGGTCCTATAAATTGACATTTAAATACTGTATTTATGTTGAGTGAATATTTATCTCAGCTACTACCTGAGTCCCAAAAGCTACCCCTTGCTCCTTGGGGCCTCAAAGTTGGCTTAACTGTAAAACCCAGCACGGATTCAACTATTTGACCCCCTAGACTCCTAGACCATTGACCTTTCAGAGTATTCAAGGTCCTGCTTTCCAAATTAATCTCCTCCACCTAAAATGAAAGAACCTACATTCTTACCCAACCTCACCTAAAATGAGGCAAAGAACCAAAATGTATTTTCAAAGGGCTAAATGTCACCAGAGGGAAAGGAACATCTGAGTCCTCTTCCCTTAGAGCATTGGGTCTTACCAGACACTGTCAAGTAGGGAGAAGTCCCCTGAAGAAAAGAGGCAAAACCAACAGAAATAATCAGGTGCCTATTCAGTCAGTACTTTTTGAGAGACCCCAAATATCAACATATTCCCCAAAACCTCTCTGAAGCACTTCTGTTGCATTCCATCATGAGTCCAAAAGATTATTTCCTTTTTTTCTTTCTTTTTTGTTTTATTTTATTATTTTATTTTTTAACATTATTTTATTTGGTCATTTCCAAACATTATTCATTGGAAACACAGATCATTTTCTTTTCTTCCCTCCCCGCTCCCCTTCCACCACCTCTCCCATAGTCGACGTGCGATTCCACTGGGTATCACATGTGTTCTTGATTTGAACACATTTCCATGTTGTTGTATTTGCATTAGAGTGTTCAATTAGAGTCTCTCCTCAGTCATATCCCCTCCATCCCTTTAGTCAAGAAGTTGCTTTTCATCGGTGTTTTTACTCTATTTCCTATTTTTGCCATGGGCAAGGTCCAGCCTCACTCACGACTCCAGAAGTTCCTGACAAGTGGCGAACGATCAGTCAAAAAAATAACAAATGGAAGAAAGCTCTATCTTTATGGCCATGGAAATGCTTTGTATCTGATAGCTGTTCCGCCATCCTCAGGCTTGATGTTTATTTTTATACCCATTTTCTTGGCACACAGATACCTTACCTAACACACATGTCTACATGGAGATAATTGGAAAAGTGATACATTAACTTTTAACAAATCACTTGATTAACATTCTATATTCTTGTATTATGATTACATATAGCATAAAGATTTCACACAAGATAAATGATTTCATCACAGGTAGCTTAATTTTCTCACTACCCTGTGAGGAGTTTTGAGCTTACAAACAATCAAGAAAAATTACTTATTGCTTTTAATAAAAAAGAAATAATCAATCAAAAGTTCTTAAAAGATAATTCAACAATCATAGCATTGAGGTTGAAAGGTACTGGGAACACAATTCATATTTAATATTAGACTGACCATTTTTCAGGGTTTAGTAGGGAGTTTCCCACTGGCAAGTTACTGGTTTGTGAAGTCGAGTCACTGAGGCATATTGAAGCTCAGTGTACCTATACATGTTGTATGGGTCTTTATGATTGATTTGTGTGCTGGCTTCATGAGAATAAGTTTCTGTAAGTGGGAAAGTTCTGAGCTTGACTTGTAGCTACAGTTTCACTGGGTATTATGTACCTAAGTAAAAGTTAACTCATGATAGTCTTTTGGGATTGGGTTTGAGGGTCTGATCTTTTGGTGATGTTTTAGAGAATTAGGGTACAGGTATTTTGCTCTTGCATTATTCCTTCTGAGACTAGGGGGAATGATAGTCATGTCAATTCCATAGGTAAGGGATATTGATGAGAGAGGTCATGCAAAGGGACTGAGTGTACAATCACATCTTGCCAAGGGCCACTCTGTGGCCTACTTAGCTACCACACATGACTCTGTCAAGGTGTTGTGGCCTGATGGCTCCCAGCATATTTTCATATTATATTTATATTTGGGATGAGGAAATTTAGCAAACAAATTAGTATAGTTCTCCCACTTGAGTATTATTAATTTCATTAATGTAGAGGATACCCTTCTTTTTATCCAACTTGAACTTCACAACTCTTTATTCTACATTTTTAAAATTTTATTTATTTAGAATATATTTCCATGGTTACTTAATTCATGATCTTTCCCACTTCTCTTCCCTTCCACTCCCAGAGCTGACAAGCAATTCCACCAGATTATACATGTATCATTCTTCAAAACCTATTGCCATATTATTCATATTTGCAACAGAGTGATCTTTTAAATCCAAAAGCCCAATCATATCCCCATCGAACCACATAATGGATCATATGTTTTTCTTCTGTGTCTCTACTCCCACTATTCTTCCTCTGAATGTAGATATTGTTCTTTCTCATAAGTCCCTCAGAATTGTACTGGATCACTACATTGCTACTAGTGGCAAAGTTGATTACATTTGATCGTCCCACAAAGTTTCAGTCTCTGTGTACAATGTTCTCCTGGTTCTGATCCTTTTACTCTGCATCACTTCTTGAAGGTCTTTCCAGTCATATAGAAATCCTCCAGTTTAGGATACCATCTTTCAATATGAATCAGCAGATACTCTGCAGTTTATCCTCATAGTTGCCTTGGAGCCCTGAGAAGTTAAATAACTTGCCTAGTCACAGACTAACAATATGTGTCAAAGTTGAGACATAGAAATTCCCTATTAGCAAATACACACATGTGTGTGTACATAACTATAGTAACATATTTAAAAGATTATTCCCTGTTTTCCCATTAGAGAGAGATATATAAACATGTGTATGTATTATATATAAATGAGCATACTTATTTATACATATGTATATGTGCATACATATACACATATATTTATCTTATATGTATATGTTATATATGTATACATACATACCTGTCTATGTCTAAATGCATACACATATGTATAAATCTAATTTGAAAATAGAGAATGATCTTTTTGGTATAATGCCATCATATTACTGAGGTTGTATTCCTTCTCTTTCACATACACATATGTTCATATACATGTATAATATATAAACATACAAAAATATATGTAGCTATAGATAGAGATAATAACCAAGTGCTCTCAGACAGAGAAAGAGGGTCAAGCACCTTTGGAGAATTAGAACATATATAAGCCCAAAGTGGCCACAGAAGAGATAGGAATGGAGTAAAAACAAGCCAAAAATTGAGCAGAAGGGAAAAGGGAGAATAAAGAAGATAAAGGATATAGTAAGAATCACAGAATGAACTTCACAACTTGAACTTCAGATCTGGAAGGGACCTCGGTAACCCAAAGCTTACCTGAAAAGGAATCCCCAATACAACACACCCAACAAAGAATTATCCTTTATATAAAGTCTTCCAACCAGGGGAAACCCACCATTCTCTGGTGAGGAATCCAATTCTACTTTGGGATAGACCTCATTGTTAATATTTTCCCCCTAAATTTATTTCTTTATAACTTTAATCAGGTTGCTCTTACTTGTGTTCTCTGGACCCAACCAAAATCCTAATCCTATGTGACCTAAATCGTAAAAAATCACACCATAAAATATTAGAAGAGATTCAAATCTAGGAAAAGAATTCTCCATCAAACAGAAGCAACTGCAAAAAATAAAAAGTGAATTTTGATGACAAGAAATTGACAAGCTTTTGTATTAAACAAAATAAGGCAACTAGGATACGAAAAGGAATAGTTGCTTGGAATGAAATGTGTGCATTGAGTATCTCTGCTGAAAGTCTGATACCCACCATTTATAGGGAACTAGCATAAATAATGACACCAAAAGCTATTTTGACCTATTTGTTATTCTGCACAAATGAAACTCCATTTTCTGTCTCTATGCCTTTGTGGAGGCTCTCACATAGGCTGGAAATGACTTCTCTTCAGATCTCTGGCTCTTAGAAACCCCTTGTTTCCTTAAAAACTTAAGCACTTTCTTTTACATAAAATGTTTCCTGATCCAAGTTGCTAGTACACGCCCACCCAAGTCTACTTTGTATGCATTTTGTTTATCTTTATATATGTGTGTATTTCCTTGAGGGAAGAAATTGTTTCACTGTTGTCTTTATATCCCTAAAATTTAGCACAGTATCTTCCAGATGGGTAGGCAATCAATCAGTTCTTGATTAATCAACAATATGAACAAACAGTTCTCAAAATGATTGCTAAGTGTTGGAGATTCAAAAAAAAAAAGGCATAACCCTGTGATGGGAGAGGCAACAAACTAGTAACTATGTATATATACAAGAGTATTTGGAAAACAATCTCAAAAGAAAAATGCTAGCAGTGGGGGTGACCAAGAAAGGTCTCCTGTAGAAGGTAGGATTTGAGCTAAATTTACTTAAGCCACTATCTACATATGAGTTTTTATTGGTGTTCTCACTAGTACTGTTATTATTTATAATAAAATAATTACTAATTTTGGATTATTTTTCATCATTGCTTATATTTTTGTTCCAGCTTTCCTCATGGTCTAGATACTGGGTAACACTTTCAGGATCAACTCTGCTCTATTTTGGAGCTAAGTCCTTAAGAGGTACTGACAGAAAACATGTAAGTAACAAATGAGTTTCATGTTAAAGATGTTCCAAAGCTAAAGATTCTAAGGTTAGGAATGTCAGAATATTCAGGAACTGGGGCTTTCAAGGGTGCTAATAATTTATTAAAGTGACCCACCAGAACGTCAGAACTATAAGGATATGAAGGTCCATGACACCAGCTTATTTGTGGAGTAAGAATCAAGGGACAATGTCATAATGTATGCCAAAGAAATTTTTTAGGGATCTGAAATTTAAAATGCTCTAAGTTCTGTCTGAATGAGTGTATAGGGGAGTAGAAGGAACAGCAGGATATGGTGAGTGAAATTTCATAAGTGAGCACCTTGCAAGTGACTTAGTCTCATGAGATAAATTTAGGCTCCTATACTTCTTGTTATTGTTATTTCTCTTTTCATATGTGTATGTGGCCTCCCTAATTAGACTATGAGCTCCTTGAGAGTATAAAATCCATCTTAAGTACCTGTGTTTCACTCACAGTAACAATATCTTGAACATGGTAGAAACTCATTAGCAATACTTAACCATAGAAGGATATGGCCGAAAAGCAACTCTAGAGTTACTAGAGAGTTAAGGATAGCATGTTAGAGTTGTTATCAACATGAATCTTGAAATCCTTGAGAATAGTCTTAGCACTATAGATTTTGAGCTGGAGGAGAAACTCATGAAACTCATCTAGTCCCTCCCCTTCATTTTAAATATAAAGAATGCGAGGTCCATAGAGCTTAAATGATCTGCCCAAGATTACACAGGGAGTAAGGAGTAGAGCAAAATTTGGATGTAGTCTTCTATATTAAATGCATCAAGCTCTCAACTACACTATACTCTCTCCTTTCCCATGTGAGTCCTGGTTCTATTGGTTCTCTATTCATGCCGTCTCCCTAATTAGACTATCAGAGCCATGAGATCACAAAATACGTCTTCAGCATCTATCTCACAAGGCATCTTCTACCTAGCAGAAGCTTGGAATTTATTTGTAGATTGTCAGTATATTTATTCTAATGATAGAACCAGATACAAAGGTCATTGAAGTAGTTGAGAGAGTGACCTAAAGGATAATAAATAATTGCAACAAAGATGGGGAAATTAATTGTTGATAAATTCTCTGGAATTTGGCAGTTGGCAAGATGTGTGTTTAGTCTCCATTCTAATACTGAATTTGGTCATTTCCAGTATAAATCCACTCCTGGAAAAAAAGTTTCCATTGTTGGATGGATGGTACAGTTACCAGATGATCCTGAGCATCCTGATATTTTCCAGTTGAATAATCCTGACAAAGGTATGAAGACTGGAATATGATTTTTTTTCTTTGAATGGTTTCTGCTTTATTCAGAAGGCAGATATTTTGTCATTCAATAGCATTCAGTCAAGAGATGTTCGCTGATCACCTACTATGTGCGCTGCACAAGATGCTATAGAATAAAAAAACAACATAAGGGTTGCCAGTCAAGTTTGAGTCCAAAGAATATAGAGGAAGTTGATCTAGCTATTCTTGTAATCTGGAGGCTTATTACTAGATTTATAAGCATTTATTAGTCAAGAAAAAGAAGATCTTTTAACTTAGTCTTTCTAACTTTTGGTAAAAATGGAATCCTCCATTGCAGTTGACCTGGTGAGATAAAGGAGCAGAGCCAGCCCAGGGAATCAGTTAGTTCAAGTCCAGAAACAAAGAAAGAACTCTCTGCTTTTTGAGCTGTTTTTTTAAAAATCTATAGCGCCTATGTCCCACCATTGGGGTTCTCGGGATCAAAGCTGAATGGAGGTCCCCTAAATATTTACCTCACACACTAAAGAATTTACTAAAGGATAACTAAACACTGTGCATATACTCATACAGCAAGGGAAGAAGGAATACAGGAGCTTCACTGCCAGCTACTGTGTCCCATCTTTTCCAGCCTAGGAGAATGAGTCTGTACATGTGAACTGATCTCACAATCGTGGGTCTATTTAGACAATAGTAGCCAGACCAGCAGTTGGCTCACACATTGTAGGGGCCTTGTGGTCTTAGATTGAGTTAAAAAAAGGGAATAGAAACTATTTCAAATGCACTGATATTGAATAGATTAGATAATATTAAACACAGCAAAAGGTGTAGAATTCCTTAGGAGTCATTCAGGGACTACATAGATATTCAACATTTCTAGGATCATAGAACTAAAAGGAGCTTCAGAGACTAGATAGTCTAATTATACATATGAGGAAACTGAGGTTCAGAGAGACCTGGTCCTAATCCAGTTCCTCCCCTTACAGAGCCAGTGCTCATTCCGCCATAGATGTTTCAATCTACCTTCTCCTCTAGGCAAAGGGGTAGAAGGCTTCACAACTAACAGAAAGGTAGACTTCATGAACTTTACCAGGAACCTCTGACTTGAGTTAGAAGGAACATGAGAGATATTCTAATCCAATTTATTTATTTTACAGAAAATGAAATGAAAATCTTATGATTTTCCCATTCTTACCTAAGTGGATCATAGTAGCTCCTACATATTTATTGTTGGTTTTCTGCAAAACATTTTGCAAAGAAAAGAGGGCAAATAATTCCAGAGTCTTTTTCCATTGTTACAAAGGCTTGGAAACTCAAACCTGAGGGCCACTGTCCTCTAAAGCGTTCAGCCCTTTGAATCAGACCAAGAAGTCTTCATTAGTCAAAAACAGTAAAAATGGTGCAAGTATGTGAAATCTATGAATTTAAAACAAATATTCATGTTTGAGATTCTCTTCATGACATGTAACATAGATGGTGGTCCTGCATTTCTTTAAATCTGGACATATAATAGCAGCTCAGTGAAAATGTAAAGCCGGGGTTTGACTTTCCTATACATCCAGCTCTAATGTTTTGGAGGGGGAAGAAGGAGCAGCACTGGGACATTTTGACTGAGACTATAGAATACAGTGAAAACCAGCCTAACTTGGCCTTTTAAATTTAGCATCACTGTCTCTAGAAATGCTATTTCCAGAGAAGAGGCTCAGAGCCATGGAGCCATCAAGTCAAAGATAAGGGAGCCCCAGACTAGAAGAAAAAATTTTTTACAAAGGAAGCAATTATCTCTACGAAATGATTGCTGTGGAAACTAACCAAAATTAAAGGATTATGTTAAGGGATTATAATTCAGTTGTTATTCAGTCCTGTGTGACTTCCTAATCCTGTTTGGAATTTTCTTTAAAAAAAAAAAAACAAAAAACCCCTTACTCTCTACCTTAGAATCAATACTGTGTATTGGTTCCAAGTCAAAAGAGTGGTTGGTTGTCTCTCGAACCGAGGATGACAATTTTCTTTGTGCATTTTTGTGCACAAAGACACCTGTGCATGAAGATTTAAGTGGAAAAGTCGATGCACAGAGACAGTCCCACTCTCTCGGCGTTGAAAGCCTGGAGTGACTTGGGCTTTTTTTGTATCTTTAGCACTTGGTACAGCTCCTGGCACATAGTAGGTGTTTAGTAAATTTTCCTTGACTACCTGACTGAATCACTTCATTTTTCTGCTTGGCCACTTAGGTTATCTAGCTCCACCTGGAACTCTGTTATTTTTAACTTGGAGTCCTTTATGTTTGATCCCTTCCTAACCTGACAACTTCTTTACCTTGGTAGGCAATGTTTACAAGTTCCAGACTGGCTCCAGATTGCACGCAATACTGTGGCACAAGCACTTGGATGATGCATGTAAAAGCAACAGGCCTCAGGTAAAGTCCACAAGGTTTTCTCTGGTGACTCAGTGTTCTAGAAAAGAATATCTTTAGAAGTCAGTCATTATCAGGACCCTCTGTGCTCCTGAAGCCAACTAGCTATCATATGGGAGCTCTCCACACAATGTGAAACCCAGAAGGAACCTTGGAATGACGAATTTTAAAGCTGGAGAGATCTTTAGAACACACACACACACAAATCAAAGAATGAAGAAAACAACTGAACATAAAAATAAAAGGAAAAGGTACGATACTGCTGCCTCTGTGAAAGTCCTTAACTTTATTATTTTTCATCATAGATCCCTCTGGCAGCCTGGTGAAGCCTCTTAGAATAATAATTTTAAATGAATAAAACTGAATACATCAGATTTCTGAAAACGTACCATATTAAAATACATTTATCAAAACAAAATTATTTTTTTAGTTCATGCATGGCCCTTCAGTTAAGCATCCCAGTGAGAGATGGCTCTCTCTCTTCAGAAGATTTTGAGCTGAAGATGAATGACCACTTCTCTTCTGGGAATTCTAGTTCAGTTATGGGTCAGAGACTCCTTCTACCTCTGAGATCTTAACAAACCTTGTAATCTCTTCTTCATCAGAATGAGACTTTTATATAATAACATCTTTTTTTTTTTCAGGTACCTACTAACCTTATGTCGTTTGAATAAGCAGCTGCACAATGCTTGGTGTGACACAAAAGTGCCAAACTGCAGGATGGAGGAAAACTACACACACACACACACACACACACACACACACACACACACAAGATCATTCTTTGGGCGCTAGTCGTCTCTTACCTACACTCAGCTGTGCAATTTCAAAGTGATTCTGATCAGCGCATGAGTGGCCCATGCAGTGACTTCCTCATTCCTATTGGCTCTAAGAAACCATTGAACTCTGCTGCAGGACCCACAGATCCTGAGCTACCTTGTGGCCACCAATAACCCTGGACAATTGCTGGATCATAGACTGGGCATCCCATCTTCTGCCTGGCCTTTTATAAACAGTCCTTTTTATGGTGAAGCTGCTTTCTGTGACTGAAGAACATTTAGCCCATGTTGGGTTTTCAATTCTTTCTAATGCACAAAGACAACAGGCAGTGTTCACTTGCTGCAAAGTGTCCATTAGAGTAGAAGTCATGGAACAACATTTTTATAACCTAAGTGCACTGAGTTGCTTAGCAATGTGGCTGCCTCTGATTTTGTATAACATCACACACACAAACACACACACTCACACTATCCAGACATTTCTACTGTGTGTGAGCTATTTGGGAAACATGTATTTTGGCACCAGATTTGCAACTTAACTCACTACATTTGGTTGGAAGGAGCTGCTTTATAGACTTAACGTTTCAGCGCTGTCTAGGTAAGACAAGAGTTCATCACTGGAGGTCTTTCAGCTGTGGCACTGTATGGAAGGGATTCTTCTTCAGGTATCGGGTTGGACAAGATGCCCTCTGAGGTCCCTTCCAACCCTGAGATTCTGTGATTCTTTGATCATTGAGGTTTTAAATTCATTTTGGTTTAATGTTCCCCTTGGGTTCTCTAACTCTACACAATTAATGCCTTAAATCGCATATTGTTTTCTTTGACTATGGGTGCTATTCCTCTGAAAAGCCTGCTCCCTGGGGCATCTCAGACTCCCTCTGACTTGGTGTCCATGGAGCCTTATTATTGTCAGGTCTTCCAAGTCAGCGCCCCAGCCCCAGAAGATGAACTGTCTTTTTACCCATTCCCTTTTCTGTGGAGGGTCTGGGAGCACTTTGGGGTTCACCTTTGCCCTTTGTGCTAGAAAAGGAAGTAAAAAAGCTATTCTCCAAATGTCCCAGTAGTGCTGAGATTTGGGGGAGATAGAAGGCAGCTGTGGAGAGGCTGGGAGAGTCAAAGGAGCAGCCTTCATGGTGACAACAATTGGTGGCTTCTTTTCTAGTAGGACCACCCTGGCCTCTGCTGAGCTGAGCATCTTGCTCGCCCATCTCCACTGCCATAGTAGATGTGTCTGGAGACTTGATGGGTCAGGGTGGCTGAATTACCTTGAGACCTGACTGAGATCTACCAGAATCCTGCCTACCAAGTATTCCAAAGCAGCACTGGCAAATCTACAGACCTACCCTTCGGAAGACCCATGAGGCAGTGAACCCAGCAGAGAGGCAACAGAGGCCCCACAACCTCCACTAGGTCATGTGATGATAAACTGAGCCCTCTCTTAGGGGAACTATTCCTATCACAGGACAATTTTTTTTTTCTATTCTATGTCTCCCTTGGTCTAATTCTTTAAAAGTATTTTTTTTCATTCATTCACTGAATACATGCTAACCTTAGTACACGAGAGGTCCTTTGTCAGGTTTAGAGATATTCAAAGGTGAGTGAGATATGATATTTCCTGTCCACCAGAAAATTGCAGCCTAGTAGTTGTGTTGAAATTTGCTTTAATTAGATAAATGCATTTTTAAAAATGTAAAATCTAAATTGTTTACTGTCTCCCTGGAAAATTTTTGCAAGGTTAGTTTTCTAAATTCTGTATTGATCTTGTTAATGAAATCTTTAAAGAGCTTTTAAAATGTAATGGAATTTTTGCAACCTTTATAAAGAGTAAAGTTGAAAAGGTTTGAATTACAAAACTGTCAAGATATTATGGAAATCTGTATTCCTCATGGAGTGTACATAGAGGAAAGTGACAAGAATGAAGAGGGGAATGGAAAGCATGCCATGCAAGGATTGGATGAAGGACTTTGAGGTATTTAGCCTGAAGAAGAGAAGACCCAGGGGATACACAATAGCTGTCTTCATAAAGATGAGAAAACTGATTTACTTTTCTAGGGCCCAGAGGACAGAGCTGAGAGCAATGGGTGTAACTTTCAGAGACAGAAAAACTTCCCAGAGGCTCTCAGAGCCATCCAGAAGTGGAATAGGCTGTCTCAGGAGGCAATGAATTCCAGATCACTGAAGGAAAGATGAACCCTTCAGAAGATGTTGTAGGACTTATTCTTGCTTCAGGTTTGGGGTGGCCTGCCTAACCTCTGAAATACTTTCTAACTATGAGGTTTCTATGATTCTATGCCCAGCCTAAGTGCAGAACTAGAAGGTGGGACAGCAGCTAATTAGGGTTTGGAGCTACACATTTGTGAAAATAATCATTATTATGTGATAGCAATGTAAAAGCACTTTACAAACCTCAAAGAACCGTATAAATGCTAGCTATTACTATTATTAATTAGAAATGAAGAGCTATCATCTGTTTCAGTGAAGGAAAGGTATACATTATTGAACTATTATCCATGGAAAGATTGAAATACTGAAGCATGCTTCAAGGATCCATTTTTCGGCATGTATTGTCAGGGTGGAGCACAGTGCCTGGCACGTGAAAGGCATTTATTTATAAGGGAAGAGGATAAGGACTTATTAAGCACCTACTTTGTACCAGGCAGGGTGCTTAGTGCTTTATAAAACCATCTCATCTGATCCTTATTTGACAAATGTTTATTTAATGGAATCTGTAACCTCATCATCACAGGTATATTCCCTCTAATAGTACAGATTACAATCCAGCTGTGCCTTCTCATATAAACTCCCTGAGGCAAGGTACCACCCTGTTTTTGTTTTTTAATCCCCAGCAAATAGAACAGTACCTGGCACACATGGAGACTTGGAGAGGGCTAAAGCCTCGACTGGTGATTTAATTGGCATGGGGAACTCCTGATTTGAAAACACCTACAGTTAAACAACTTCTCTGTAATTCAAAGTCATAGAGAGCTGCCTAGAGTACTAAAAAGTGACACAGCCAGTGTGGGCCAGAGGTAGGGCTCAAACACAGATCTTCCTCACTCAAAGATCAGTTCAGTACACTACAATAACCTCTTAGAGTCCTTAATCAATTAGTTACTAAATTTTTTAAATACCTACTATGGATCAGGTGCTACAGTAAGTGCTGGGGATATAAAAAGAGGCAATTGCATTCTAATGAGGAGAGACAATAAGCAGGCAAACATATACAAACTAGCTAAATATGGAATAAAAAGGAAATAATTAACAGAAAGGTACTAAAATTAAGAGGGGTTGGGAAAGGCTTCCTGCAAAAAGTAGAATTTTAGCAGGAATCTGAAGAAAGACAAAAGGCAAAGATAAAGAGGAAGAGCATTCCAAGTATGGGGGACAGCCTGAGAAAATGCTAGTAAACATTTAATAACAGCATATTGATTAATCCAGAGTGATTCTTATCCAACTCCACCCACAAGTCCCCTTTAAAGAATCTGTCCAAAATACTGAATTCTGTCCTCTAGGGTTTTTAGCATTCTGAGAATCAGTCTTAAGTTGTTATATATTAACCTTTCTTCTCACTATCTAGCCAACCTACCTCCTTTTCTGACCCTATCTTTCCTGGCTGATATCTTTTCAATGACTTCTTGCACAAAAATCATCATTAGTAATAGATTACTATCTATTTGAACTCAACATGCATCTCTACATTATCTTTTGGGTTACCTGGGATTGAATCTTGAGAGACTCTAGTATTCCATGATTCACCGCCATATAGCTTTAGCAGAAGAATATTTAAAAAGCAGAAGTATTAAAAAAGGGGGAGGTTTGTGTCAAGTGTCTTAGAATCTTTGAAAGCACTGTAGAATTCTTAAATGTAATTCAGCCTGCTCTCTTCTTCACTTGTGATAATGGAGCCAGCTCAATGTCCATGGGTAATGCTTATTTGAGATATGTAGTACTGATCGACTGTCCATCAATGACAAATCAGAGTTTAGACAATGAGCATTCCATTTGTTGTTTTTTATTTGAATTATTAGGCCAATCTATGTTGAATGGTAATTGATCTCACTGAAGAAGCTCTGTTGTGTTCTATAGCTTAATATGATCAGCACAATGTTATCCTCACCTTCTATACGGAATCCCTCTTTCATTTGAATTCTGCACAAAACAGCTTCCATAACATTGGTGAGCATGTATCTCCCTATTTGCTGCCTTTCTTAATACTGGTAATTAGAGAATCGTTGAACAAAATTAGGTTGGTAGGTGATTCTATTCATGAATCTTGAGTGATTTTAGATTGGAGATACCTTTTTGAGAGAAGAGCCTTTAAGGCTGTTTTACTCACCCCTGAATCAAAGGCTTTTTATATCATCAGTAAACACAATGTGATCTTCTTGTATTTTCCAGACTTTACATTCAATTATATGGCTGTGAAGATGTCACCTGCTATAGAAAATCATTTGAGAAAACCTACTTTTTCCCCTTTTCACATTTCTATCAAAGATCCTTTTGATAAATTTGTAGGTCACTCCCATGAAGTTTTATAAAACTGAGACACTGGGTTTGTGGATCAGGAGTTTTTCATAGTTTAGATGTCTTTTTTGGTAACAACCGCATCCATAATTTTCGCAAACATTTTCATCCTCCCTTTTTTCAGTTATTTTGAAAAACTGTCAGGGCTTTCAAAATCATGTTGTCTCCAGCATAGATTTCTTCTGTGGTGTTTAGTCTCTTATAGTTATTTGTCCCATCTTTATCTTCTTTAGTGGCATTCTACTTCCATACATAACATGTCAGTGATTAATTAAGGTAGCAGAGTCAAAATCTAATGGCTCTAAAAACATCAGTTCTCTTTTAGAATAGTTTGTTAAGCAAATGCTAACAGATCTGTTGCAATTTTTTATTCACGTTCTACATGTAGCTTCATCTTTAAAGGCTGGATACTCTGACGTAGTTCAATTTGCTTCAGTCGATCAACATTTACTGAGAACTATGGCATTAAGAATACAAGCCTACATTATACTAAGTTGCATGCCAAACTTTCTTCAGATATGTTTTCCCCTCCATTTCTTTTTAACTCTTTTGTGAAGGGTTGCTACTTGTGATCTTTCACTCTCCTCCATAGGATTTCACAGATGAGTTTCTAATCTAAAATCATTTGCATGCGATGAAACCAATTTCAACTCTTTTATTTGCCCTTCCAACCTATTTGTAGTGTTCTGGTTTTTTACTTAACACAATATGTACAAGTGGATTTGTGATAAGGTTACAAAAACTCCAAAAGAACTCAACCAACCAATAAGCATTTATTAAATGCCACTATTCACTACATAGTATGCTAGGCAATAGGGCTACAAGGACATTTGCACTTTGGAAGTTTATAGTCCATTGAAAAGCCAACATGCCCATACATATAAACAAAATACATGCAAAATAAAGCTTGTGTGTGTGTGTGTACACAAAACAATAGTTAGATCAATAGGGATGACTTTTACCAAAAAAAATTAATTTTACTAGTTGAAATTCTCATCCTGGGACCCTAACATAAGGGTCAGCATATAGGAGATACTCATTACACTCTTGCTAATCCATCATTACCAAGTATCATTTCTAAATGTGTTCCTGATAAAGTAATGGAATCTCAGATTTAGAAAGGAATTTAGAAGTATCTGGCTTTGACTGACACCTGAACAGAAATCCCCTCAACAGCAACCTCCACAAGGGAACATCTAACCTCTCCTAGGACATGCTTAAGGGATGGGCAGGATGGGGAAGGTCACTACCACCAGGAGCACTCATTCACCTTTTGAACAGTTCTTTTTGTTGAGGTTTTCCCTTGCATTGGTCAGTGATATGAAGCTGAAATCTTCTTCTCTGTACCTTCTACCCATTGCTCTAGCTTCTCCCTTCTGAAGGCATACCAACCCAGCTTAATCCCCCTTTCCAACTACAAAAGAATTGTGAGATGGTGGAAAGAGCATTGTATTTGGAAACCAAGGCCCTGGGTTCAAATCCTAGGGGTTCGACTTGTTATCTGTATGGAACCCTGGGCTTTAGTCTCCTCAGATATAAAATGAGAGGCTTGAATACAATGGTTTATAATGTTCCTGCCAACAGCAGTTTTAAATATTTGATGACAGTGATTAAGTTCCCCAAAGCCTTCTCTTCTCCAAACTAAACTTTATTTCCAGTTTTCTTCAAACAGTCTTTCAATGGCCTGGCATCTCTAGTTCCCACACGCATCTAGGTACTGTGGGAAACATAAAAATATCCTTACCCATTAAGAGTCTATAGACTCCCTGGAGTTCAGATATATCTATAAGGAAAGTCTACTAATGAATATCTGATGATAGTAATCATGTATCACAAGAAGCAGCATGGTGGTAGGGGTTAGGACACTAGGCTTGGAGTCAAGGAGGTCTCAGTTTGGTTCCCCTATCAGATAATAACTAGCTATGTGACCCTGGACTAATCACTTAAATGCTCCATGATCTGGTTTCTTAATCTATAAAATGGAGGTATTGGACTAGATGGCCTTTGAGGTCCGTTCCAGCTCTTAAAAGAAAAACTAACCCCCTTAATAGTTTTGATGACTTCATGAGAGGAAATCTTATTACTTTCTCATGAAATCCTATGACTTCCTTTCTATTGATTTTAAAAGACAGTACAGCCGAAGCTCAGAAATTCAGTCTCTACTCATTCCAAATTGATCAAAGTTCCCATGAGCATTGGGAGTTGTGCCAAAACTTGTCTTCGCTAAGCAAAATGTGTCTTAATTATGAGGAAGATAACAGGAGTAGAGCTTGAACTATTTGAAGGAATAAACCACCCCCCAGCATTTTAGAAGTGCCTATTTGCATACCAATAATTGACATGCATTGCTATTTGAACTAGAAATCTTTTAAAACATCATCTTTTCTCAAGACCAAGGAAACTTGGGATACCCTCAATTTCCATTGCTCTGTATCCAAATAGAAAAGCAGCTAAAATGTGGTGCCGAGAATATAGAATTGAGAATCAGGCGACTTGGATTTGATTCCAACTCAGCCACTAACTCAGTGTTACCTTGAACAAGTCACATGATCCCTCTCAACTGCAGTTTTTTCATCTATAAAATGAGCAGGTTGATATCAAATGGTCTTTAAATTTTCTTTCCTGCCTTATGTGTGCCAACATTCTTTGTTCTAAGGTCCTTCGTAATCCTAACATTCTGTGTTCTCAAGTCTCCCCTGCCATTTTGTGTTCAAAGGTTTCTTCCAGCTCAATGATTCTGTGAAACCTCAAAGCTTAATTAAAATGACCTTTTAGAAAATGCAAGATATTTTTAAATTTCACCTAGATTATGAGGGTCAGAAGACTTAGAATAGAAGCCAGAAGGCCTGAGTTCTATTCGTGACAAGTTACTTACTAGCTGTATGATTGTAAACCAGTTAATTTCCCTGCTTTGCCTCACTTTCCTCATCTGCAAAGTGGGAATAAAAATACCTGTCTTGTCTACCTCACTTAGCAGCTGTGAGGAACAAATGAAATAATGGATACAAAACTCCTTTTTAACCAAGATACCCTTCTATAAATGTTAGCTAATATTATCATGGAGGGTCTAGAGAAGAAGCCAGATTCTGCCCACCTAACAGGGTTGTTGTGAGGAAAGAAAGTACTTTGTAAAATTTTAAGTGCTATATAGTAATGAACTATAATGCACTAGTAATGTTATTTTTCTATCCCATTCCATTCTCAATTCCATTCTCAACAGTAACAGAGAGAAGCATTGACATGATTGATTTCTGCTCTACTATGAGTCCTAATGATTTTCTTGGGAGACAGTGCAGGGTAGTGGATGGACAACCAACCTTGGAGTCAAGAAGACCCAGTCCTTGACATATATAATCTTTGTTACCATGGGCAAGTCCCTTGACTTCCTGGTGTCCCAAGAGACTATCTAAGATTATAAATTATAGACAAATGCAGACGGATCTGCATTTGTGGTGGTAGTTTCCACACTAGGATTCCCCTACACTGATGACATCACAAGTCTGGGTCAAAAATAAAAATGATTATCTTAGACAAATATAATTACATGGACTAAATGACCTCTAAGGTCCCTTTCAACTCTAACATTCTATATTCTAACATTCTATGTTTGAAGAACCCTTCCAGCTTGAACACTCTATGTTTTAATACTCTATAATCTAAAGTCCTTTCCAACTTGAAGATTCTATTAATTCCATAATTTCAGTATTATCCATTTACTTTCCCCTGAGGATTAGGGGAGGCAAATCAGAGTCAGAGTGTGCTGGATGGATGGTAAAAAACAATTCTGGAAATGTAATATTGGTCATGGATGATCAACCAATGAGATAATCAGAACTTCATTGTGTGTAACTGGGGTAGGGAAAGTACCGAAGCTAACATGCTGTGGAATGTTCCTGTATTTTTACTCATCTCTGATTTGTCAGTGCTTATAAAATCTTGAAGCTAACATTCCTGCCATGTATAGACGAACGTATATTCTCTCAAATACATTCTGTAAATGCCACAAGTATAAACTTTAGAATGAGAAATTGTTGCATGATTTTATGTCTTGAAAAGCAAGAGCCCTCTTGGTGGAAGAGATTCTGTAATTTGAGATTGGTCATATTGAGTCTGACATTTTCCTGAATCTGAAGGCTTCCAGGCCCTGAGTTGTCAGTCTCAGCATCTAACCTCTCCTGTGGCAACAGGAACTAAGACCCTAATGGCATGATTCCCACCATGTGGGTTGCCAGACTGAAGAATCACAGAATCCACAACCCATGATGGCATTTTATTTGTGAAATGATCTTTTTATACTTCCTGAAATTGATTATTTCCCAAATTGTATTTGTATAGCTACCTTCATAGTAGGACCATACATCATT
The DNA here is from genome assembly GCF_027887165.1 of Monodelphis domestica. Lineage (NCBI taxonomy): Eukaryota > Metazoa > Chordata > Mammalia > Didelphimorphia > Didelphidae > Monodelphis > Monodelphis domestica. Next base: position 430,188,741 of record NC_077227.1, read on the forward strand.
CTCACATCTCCCTTCCACCTCCCTGAGGCTCCCTTCCATTTACCCCAACTCTTAGTCATGAGGGGCTGTTGTGTTACCATTTTTACAGATGAGTCAAAATCACACACACACAGATGAAAAGGTAAAATAATTGACAGAAGTCCACTCACAGTGGGTTCTAAATACCTGAAGCCTTGTTACCAGCAGGTTGCAACAAAATCTTATAGCAACTCCTAAGCCTCCACATATAGTGATTCCCTCTGAAATAATTATTATTCCAAAGATATCAAAATAATTTTGATATAGGACACTTGTCTGAGAGTATTACCTGGGTTTCAGTTCTGGCTCTATCATTAAATTCTTATGGAACCTTGGACAAGTCATTTCATACCTCTGCTCCTCAGTTTACTCCTCTGTAAAGTATGGATGTTGGATGAGATCATCTCTAAGATCCCGTCTGGCTCTTACAATGTCTTAATACTCTGTTCTAAGACCTTCCAAGATTGGAGATTCTCTGAATCATCATGACTCTGTTAACCTGGTATTGCAAAGCTCATGCATCTCTCCTCCCAACAGTATTAGAAAATCTGTGCATGGCCTCACAAGAGAAATGAGCCTCCTCATAGATGCATAGAATGTCTGAACTCAGAGATCATTAGTCCAGCCTGCTCATATTTACAGATGAGGGAATTGAAACTCAAAGAAATAACATAACTTACCCAAAGTGACAAATCTAGGAAGTAATATAATTGTGAGATGAACCCAGTTTTCTCAACTCCACAAGTTTAGTACTCTACATCAATCCACCACCCCTTAAGTCATAATGTATTGGTACCTTAGTGTCTTGACGCAGAACGGGTCTTAAATCATTGTTTCTTGACCTTGTGGTAAGATTAGATTGGGAAATGGTGTGTTTGAGGTGGATGCAGCAATGAAATCTGTTGCCCTGTGGTACCAGCCAACACTCACTGCATCGACAGTATAGAGGGGATCCAGAAACAAGCAGGATGGGAGCATTATTAGTACTTATCTCATCGTTTCTAAAAGAATCTCATACTGTTAAATACAAGGAAAGTGTGAGGGAGGGAGTATGGTAGCAACAGCTGCTTTCTTCAGTTTTCAGGCATTTGGCACTTCTACTGTGAATTCACAGCCTCTCTGCAAATGATATTGCATATCAGACCTATGGAGAGAATGAAAGTATTCCCCAACTAAGCAAGGAATGTGACCATAATGTATTCTCAATCAGTTTTATAAAGACCCACTTTGTTATCCATTCTCAACATGACTTTTTTTCAAATGATTTATGCCTGTGCCAGAGAAGAAATGGTTATTTATGTATTCATGTTGCATAATCTCCTATGACTTTAGTGCCAAAATGCATGGTTTTCCACTTAGCATACAAGCATCATGTAGATGGTATTTTTCATGTTCCTACCTACTCCTCATAGTAAGTTGTAAATTAGTTTCTATATTTTAATTGGTTTCTTGTGAAAGTGGTTGCGCTGTTCGGGACTGTCTTTTCCAGCAGACCACTGCATGCCATTGGTGGAATGCCTTTCTACAACCCTTGTGAACTGTCTTACCCATAATAACCTCTGAACTTTAACCTTGTGTGGGAGGCATCTTTTGGTTTTGGTGAAGTATTTTGTTACCTCAGTCTTGTATTCAAGTTGCTGTATTTTTTCAGCTTGTTACATTGATAATGATTGTTCCACTAATTAAATACTTTAATGTAAAAAAAAAAACAACCTTTGTCTTGGAATTCAATGTATTTCCCTCTGAAGGAAACTGAATTTATTAATGTCGACTTCCACTTTCTTATGATACTTCAACATGGCATGATTCATTCATTCAATAATAGTACAGTTTGGGGTGATGCAAAGGGAAGGGGGATAAGCATTTATATAGCACCTACTATGTGCCAAGCACTGTGTTAAGCACTTTACAAATATCTCATTTGATCCTCACAACAACCCTGTGAGTTAGGTGCTATTATTATCCTCATTTTACAGTTAAGGAAACTAGGGTAACTTTTAGAAGCTTAACTCTGAAAATAAATTTGATTGTTACATTCTGGGGAAATTACTCAAAAAGCAAAGACTGTATATCTAAAGTTCAAGCAGTATATTCAGCAGAGAAGGGGTGCCATTGTAATATTTATTGGGAAAGGAAATAGGATTGGGAAAATGGGGATAAATGGGAGGTTTGTATGGGGTATGGAGGAGTTAAAGGGAGAGAGAGAATATCACTTGGTGAGGCAAGGGAGGGAGATGACCCCTGCTGAGAGGAAGCAGCAGGGGTCCAATGAGGTCTGTTTGTCTTTGAATGACTGAACTGAAGTTCAGCTTTCTCTATGACCAGAAAGATAGTCCACTTATCTGACTGTGAATTTAATAATATAAAGTTTAATAACCAGTTGGGATTGGAGTTTTTTCTCAGCTTCAGACCTGAGGCCAGGCCTCAGAGGCTGGTGGAGGGTTCTCCCACTCCCGTCTACTCTATATCAATCCAGTTTTGTTTTTTTAGAATCTTAGCAGTAGACAGAAAGCAAACAAGAACAGGTCTACCCTTCAGAAGAGATTGGGCTTGAATCTTCAGGCTGAACCAAGAAAGAGGCAGCACACCACAACAGACTGGGCTGAACAAGCTCCTCTCTCCTCCAACACCAGGAAGCAAGACCCCACACGGCCAGAAGGAAGTGCTAGTCACAAGACCCAACTGCCACTCCCAGTTGCCCCTTTCCCCCCCACATACACACACTGTTAGTCTAGTTTCCTTTCCACACAATAAAATTAATGTTAAGTTTTGAAAAAAAAAATTACAGTTAAGGAAACAAAAGGTAAGGGACTTGCACAGAGACATATAGTTACCAAGTTCAGGTCTTCCTGACTCTAGGCCATTGCTCTATCCATGGAGCCACTTGATTGCCTCTAGCTGAGATGATTAAGATACAGTTTCTACCCTTGGGAAGCTTCTAGGTTTATAGAAATGGCAGGACAAGGACATGAATGCCATAAGAGAGATATAAAACATTATATAAGGATCACTGGGAAGGATCTAGGGCAGTGATGGTGAACCTTTTAGAGACCAAGTGCCCTGCCCCTCTGCCGCCACGTGCTGGGTACACCCTGCTTCCCCCTTACCCCACATAGAGAAGGAAGAAGGCATTCTCATTGGGCTGCTGGGCAGAGGGGCAGATCATGTAAAACAAATGTCATCAGGTGTGGTGGAGAGAAGAGGAGAGCAGCTCTGTCAGGGTCCCTCTGCCTTTCTAGTAACAAACTTGGGGGGTGGCCTTGTACCCACAGAGAGTGCTCTGAGTGCCATCTTTGGCACCCATGCTATAGGTTCACCATCACTGAGCTAGGGAAACTTAAAGAAGTAAAGATTAAAGGAAGATATGCTCACTAACCTTAAGTATTCAAAGGGCAGTAATATAGAAGAGGGATAATCTGTTCCTGTTAGCCCCATAGGGCAGAAATAGAAGTATTCAAGGGTTTGTTGGAGCCAACTCCAACTGACAATTACTCATTTTTCTTCCTTCTTTTCTTCCTTCCTTCCTTCTTTCCTTCCTTTCTCCTTTTTAAAAACCCTTACCTTCTGTCTTAATGTCAATTCTAAGACAAGAGCAGCAAGTGCTGGGCAATTGGGGTTAAGTGACCTGCTCAGGGTCACATAGCTAGGAAGTGTCTGAAGCCAAATTTTAACCAAGGGCCTCCTGACTCCACTCCTGGTGCTCTATTCACTGTGATACCTAGATTCCAATTGTTAAATTTTCAGTTTGAGCATTTATTTACACTCCAGAAATCAGCAAGCTATAAGTCAGGGCTTGATTTATTGTTTTGTCTACTGCCTAACTTACTTTAAAAAGTGTTTGAGAAAATGTGAGTTGTGAAGATTAAACTTAAAATTGTGTCTTGGATACAATGATTTTTTTTCTTTCCAGAGAGCCAGCTGTTAAACATTTACCAGCATATCCCTGCTTAAGTGGAAGATGTAGAGATTGAGATTTTGGCTAATTATTGTGATTAAAGATATTCAAAAGTAGAATGAGGGGGGCAGCTGGGTGGCTCAGTGGATTGAGAGCCAGGCCTAGAGACAGGAGGTCCTGGGTTCAGATTTGACCTCAGACATTTCCCAGCTGTGTGACCCTGGGCAAGTCAGTTGGCTCCCATTGCCTAGCCCTTGCCACAGTTCTGCCTTGGAGCCAATACACAGTGTTGACTTCAAGATGGAAGGTAAGGGTTTAAAAAAAAAGTAGAATGAAATGCTTTATAAGGTAATGAGTTCCATATCATGGGATACCATCAAGCAATAGTTGAATGATCATGCATTGGGATATTATAGAGAAGATCTCTACTAGGCTATAAGGAGCACTAAATAACCTCTAAAATCCTTTTCTATGTAAGTAAGATATGGTGATTGAGAAGAAAAGATTGTTTATGCCTAGGGCTGTGTTGGCAAACCTATTGCACTTGAGCTGGAGGCCGCTGCTCCCCTCCCCCTCTCCACACATGCCTGAGGACCCACTCCTCTGCCCAGCAGCCCAATTGGAATGCTTCCTCCCTCCCCTGTCTGGGGTAAGAGGTGGGGTGCTCATATGCTGCATGAAGATTGCAGATTGGGCACTCAGTCTCTAAAAAGCTTGCCATCACTGGCCTAGGGTATCCATGATGGCTTTAAAGAAGAGGTGGTATTTTTAAGGAGCCTCAAAAAATGCATAGGATTTTAATAGGCATAGCTTGGAGGAGAAGCATTTTATGCTAAGAGAATAGTATGGGCAAAGGTACCTTGAGACAAGAAAGTCTAAGCAATGTTCAAGGAATAATAAACCATTACAACTGAATGAAATTGAAATAAAGAATAAAAGTGGGTTTCAGAGAGTGGAAGGAAGAGAGGAACTAGTGATAATATAGATTAAAAAGAAAGAAAGAGGAAAAAATTTTAATGCACAGAACCAAATATGAGAAAGGTCAGAAAGAATCAGAAGTTAAAACCTGACCTCAGACTCTTATTAGCTGTGACCTTGGGCAAGTCATTTAAGTTCTGTTTGCCTCCATTTTCTGATCTATAAAATGTAGATAATTCTATCTCCTACCTCAAAGAGTTGTAACGATCAAATGAGATAATATTTATAAAGCACTTAGCACAGTGCCTATCACATGGTAGGCATTAAATAAATTCTAGCCTTTATTATTATAAGAAGCATTTATTAAGTGCCTATAATATGCCAAGAACTGTGCTGTTATGAGGATACAAACAAAGATAAAACTCTCCCTGTCCTCAAGAAGTTCACATTCTAATGGAGAAACCACCATATAGACAGTTACGTACATAGACGATATAAACTATGTAAGTTATAGGCCATCTTAGAATGAATAGGATAACATTGAAGGGAACCAGGAAAAGGAAAGTCAAAAGGAAAAGGAAGTTTAGGGTGAACAGATGATTAGTTGGGTTTTAGTTATATCAACTCCAAGGTGCCAGTAGAATGGCCAGAGGGAAATGTCCAGCAGTTAGTTGAAAATATGGAAGTTTGGTCAGTCAGGGCTAGAGATTTTTGGCTAGAACTCAAATGAACAAACATTTACAGAGTGACTTTTTTTGTGAAAGGGATATTGATAAAAAGCAATCATTACTACCTTCAAGCTACCTAAATTCTCCTGGGGACCTACAATACATATACGACTTTGTATGTGCAAAATCCAGGTGGCTGGTAGTGCAGTGGATAGAGCACTAGGCTTGGAATAAGAAAGACTGACCTTCATGAGTTCAAATCAGGCCTCAACACTTTCTACCTGTGCGACCTGGAGCAAGTCACTTAACCCTGTTTGCCTCAGTTCCTCATCTGTAAAATGAGTTGAAGGAAATGACAAACTACTCCAGCATCTTTACCAGGAAAGTCCCAAATGGGTCACAGAGAGTCTGCACAACTGAAAAATGACTGAGCAACAATATATAAAATACACAAAAATAATACAAAGCAACTTCCAAAAAAAAAGTATTAATAATAGCAGGAAGATAAGGAAAGGCCTCATGTAGGAGGTAATAAAGCTGTGCTTTGAAGGAAAATATGAATTTGGTGAGATTGAGGTGTGGAGACACATTCTAGATACTGGGGACCATTCATCACAACATGACACCACGACATGTAATGGAATGTCATATGTAAGTAGGTCAATTTGACAGGAATGTAGGACACGTGAAAGAGTAATATACTAGAAGCCTGGAAGGTAGATTGGAGTCAGGTTACTAAGAGTGCTCAATGCCAAGTTGATGATTTTCTATTTTCTCCAAGAAGCAATTGGGAGCCATAGAAATTTTTTGAAGGGGGTAGCATGTGGCATGATGGAAATTTTACTTTAAGAGTGTCTAGTTTGACAGCTATGTGGAAAGCAGAGAGATTTAAGATTAGGTGACCAATTAGACTATTGCATCAGTCCAAGCAAGAGGGGCTGGATTAGGCCTGAACTGAAGAGGAGACAGAGAGAAGAGATGTTGATGTAGGAAGGACAGAACTTGGCAACCTGTTTGATGTGGGAGCTGAGATAGAGGGAAGCATCCAGTATGACTCCAAAGTTGTGAGCCTTAGTGACTAGAAGAATGGTGGTACCCTCAGCAGACATGAAGATGGTTGGAGGAGGGAAGGGTTTGATCAGGAATATAATAAGTTCTGTTTTGGACATCTTGAATTTAAAATGTCTATAGCATATCTAGGTAGAGGTGTCAGGAGGAAAGACAAGTTCTGGAGAGAGCTGAGGACTAGATATATAGATATGGAAATCATCACATAGAATTGATAGTTGTGGCTATGGAAGCTATGGTATCTATCTAGCATATAGAATATATACTATAGGAATACAGTATATAGAAAGAAGATCAATGAATTAATATTTATTGTGTGCTTACTCTATGTCAGGCACTGTGGTAAATTTTGGGAATGCAAAAAAAAAAAGGCAATAATAGTTCCTCCCTTTAAGGAACTTACATTTTAACAAAGGAGACAACATATAGATATAGACATAATAATAGACATAGACATAGAAATATGAATGTATAAAATGCATAGAATGAAAGAAAGTAACCTTAGAAAGGAGGGCATTAGGGATTGGGAGCACCAGGAAAGGTCTCCTACAAAAAGTGGCAGAAGTGCTGAGCCGCAAAGGAATTCAGGGATTATGAGATGTGGAAGTACATTTCAGGCATGTGGTATAGGCAATACAAAAACATGAAGAAAGTGGGGGAGAGAGAAGCATCCTGCATAAGGAACAGAAAGTGGGTCAATATAGCTGGACTTTAAAGTACATCAAGGGGAGTAATATATAAGAAGACTGAAAACACAAATAGAGGGGACTGGATTGGGAAGACCTTTGAATGACAAGGAAAAGAGAAGGAGAGGGAGAGAAAAGGGAAGAAGAGGAAAAACAAAATAGAAAAAGGGAAGCAAGATAAAGGGAAAAGAAGAGAATCAAGGCTAGAATCTTGAAGAGAGTCAATATTTTGAGAGTAACAGAAAGAGGAGACTAAAGAAAGCAGTACATCCTAGTTCTCTCCAATTCACATGAGTATTCCAACAAAGATTTAGGAAGAGCACCAGACTTAGTAATGGCCAGGAGGTTCAAGGACAGAAATACAATTTTCAGTTCAGAAAGTGGGAACAGGACTTGGACTTAGGAGAGGACCATGAAGCTAGATACAGCCTTTTATGCAAGGCTCCCCAAACTTTTTATACATGGAGCCAGTTCACTGTCCCTCAGACCATTAGAGGACCAGACTGTAAAAACCTAACCCTAACCAGGCAGCAGTATACACAATGTGGAATTCCCTCCCCCAAATCGCTGCTCACCATGCTAATGTCTTCCATTGTGCAGCCACATAATCCTTTGGGTGACACCTCATTCTAAGGTGCCATGCAAAGGATTATGTCACCGAAATTAGTACTATAAGTGAGCAAAGCCATGCTTTGCAATGCTGCCACATACAGTGCTCCTCTCGCTGACCACCAGTGAAAGAGGTGCCCCTTCAGGAAGTGCAGTGGGGGCTGGATACATGACCTCAAGGAGCTGCATGTGGCCCATGGGCCATAGTTTGAGGACCCCTGCTTTTATGGCTATGTTCTAGATCAAGGGGTGAGAGCAGGATCTAACTATGATGGGAGTTAGAACAAGATTCAATTCAAAAGGCCATTACCCTAATCTAAGAGCTGGGTTGCTAACCCTACTTGGATTTAGGAGGAGACCTGCATATGTGTTTCAGGGCAAGGAAAGGAGTTCGCCATAAGTGATGGCGAACCTTTCAGAGACCAAGTACCCAAATTGCAACCCTCACACAGGATGTGAGTCCCACTCCTTTCCCCCAGACAGGGGAGGGAAGGAACACTCCCATTGGACTGTTAGGCAAAGGGGCGGGTGAGATGAAAAATGTCCTCTGGTGTGGTAGAGAAGGGAAGGGGAGCACATATTCCATAGTTCACCAACATGAGACTAGGTTCTAACAGTCTCAGAGGTGACCTGGCTTGAGATTATGTACAGGGGAAGGGGCAAAAACAGATCTGAGTAGCAGCTGAATTCTAAGTAAGGTCACAGACTCAGACCCCAACACAGTGTGAAGCCTAAAGATGCATAACTGGGGCAGAGTGCTCAGACCAAAGTAAAAACAACAGTTCTGTAGCTTTCCAGACAATTGAAAGTATGTGTTAGAATGGAGGGAAGGGAGAAAGAATGGGGATAGAGTAAAATGAAGCCAGAAGTCTACTGGAATTCTAAGTAGGAACAAACATACCCGTGTGTGCTCAAACCCAAATTAGTGTCAAGAAATTACATTGTTCTTAGATCAGATCAGATCACCAGACTTCTTAGATCAGAGGCCTCAGAGAACACTAAAGATCTGTGAAATGAAGCACATTAAAGATCCTCAATCTTAGTTTTCCTGAGATCCTTGAAGAATACAGCATTCACTTAGATAAAGCAGAAATGGGACTCCAGAGAATATAAAATAGGACCTAAAAATCCAAAAGTGTACAAAGCCTGGCCCTCATACAAAATCTCAATTCAGGAATTAAGGCTAGAAGAATGAGTAAATAAACAAAAAGTGATGGAAAGAAAAGGAGGCAGGAAAGAAAGCATTAAACATTAAAAAGTGACCGGAGTTAGGAGAACCAGGTAGCAACATGGAGGCCAAGAGGAAAATTATTGTGGAATTTTTAAAAATTAAAAAAAAATTTTTTCTATATAATATAATATAAACTATTTTTTAGCCAAAGAATTGATCACCTGATTAGCCTCCTAGTAAGAAACCTCACTCCACATCCTTAGAAGCCAGAATCTGTCTCTGCACTCAAAATCTTTCCAATAGAAGTAGAACCTGTTCATGCTTCAGTGGCATACCCTTCAAGAACCCAGAGTCACCTCCATGACCCAAGACATAGTTGGAATTGCAGTCTCAACAAACACAAATAAACAAAATAAGGGGAAAGCATTAACAAAACCATATAATCTACTTTGATAGAGGGAGCATCCTCACTGAGAGCTCCTTAGGTCAATGAAATTACAGATCCTGCCCCACCCCTCAGAAAATGTAGTGAAACAGTAGCAGTGACCATTTATTTACCATGTTGTCTTTCTAATCCCTTCCCATCTATATTCATGTATCATTTTGTTGTTTATACAATCATAGTCTAAATAAGTGCTATTCTAATTTCTTTCTTTTCACTTTGCATAGGTCTTTCCAGATGATTCCCTCATATTTGTAATTTGGAGGTATTCAAGAATATTTTAGTAAAGTGATAGTCATCCTGACCTCTCCTTCCACTAGAGCAAAATCTCCTTTCCCAGGGCCTCTAAAGTTCTGGGCTTGTTCCATAGGATTTCTATTTCCCACGATTCTTTAGTCCTTCCTTCGAAAAGCAAATAACTATACTTCCCACCATCTTCCTTGCCAGTATGGGGCTCCAGTAATTTATATGGAAGAGTCTGTCCAGAGAATAAGTGCACCATCTAGGACAACAGGCTTAAGGCTATGGCAGTGTAACTGTAAATCTCTCATATTACCATATTACCTATATGACCATAATATCTCTCCTATGTGTACCCTGACTTTCAGGCAGCAAAGTAAAAAGCTCAACATCATCTCTTACGTCCTCTCCCTTTCCTCCTTTGGATCCTGCATTTGTTAAGGAGAAGTATGGAGTTAGACATCTTATAATATCTTTCTAGCTCTAACATTTGATGATTCTGTGAAATCTAATTCTAGTAAGGGATGACAAATTCCACCAAGGCAACAATAATCTAAGCTTCTTCTCCTATTACCTCTGTTGGAAAATCAAATGAATGGAAGGATAAAGAAGAAAATGATCCTGTGTTTATAAAGAAAATAATTTCCTCATTTTTTTCATTACTGATCAAATGCCAAGAGCACAGCTCCTCATTTAGTCCCTGCTATCTAATCTATGTTCTTAAAATAAAATAGGAATGAGGAGACCTCAAGTACTGAGGGCAGTTTCAGGGTGAGATGGCAACTGAGAATGGTGAAGTTCACAAAGTCAAAAAAGAGTCAGGAAGAGAATATATATTAGACATTTTAAAATCTTTAAAGCCCTAGATAAATAATAATTATTAGTAGTATAGAAACCCTAAGTAATCCCTTATCCTGGAAAATCCCTATGCCATGCTGGCCTCCTCCCATTGTGAGTTCCTCCCAAGGCTTCCATTTCATGAAGGGGCCCAGAATTACCAAACTTCCTTTGTCACCATATCCTCACCCAAGTCCTACCCACTCTACCCCTTCCTCCCATTTTCAACTCCCTTTTCTGAGTTGTCTCCTCCTGTTCGAATTTAAGATCCATGAGAGTAGAGACTATATTTCTTTTGGTTTGGATTTATAACACTGCTATCTTCCTCTCACTTTCCAAAGTGGCAAGTAACTTTTTCACTGCGAGAAGGTAGGAAACTGGGTGGTATGCCCTGCCCCCACCCCCAACACTTATATATGAAGATGCCCTTGTTTGCACCTGAGACCCTAAAGAACTTTTCCATTTCATAGTTCCTTTTCTGAGTAGGTCATCGAATATTATTGTTGAGATGAACACATTCAAATTTGGATATGACCTTGGAAGTTCCAAAGGTCCTGGGTACATTGTGTGTAGCTTACTAGTGGCAAGGAGAATTTCTTTTGGAAAAAATAACCTCAGGTAGAAGGTGTAAAACAGAAGTTTGAACAGTGCAGAGCTGAGGTGAAATGTGAAATACCTATTTAGCAATATCACAAACTGTTCTGGTGTTTATGACTCAAACTGCTAACAGTAATGCTAAGGTACAAGTTACTCAATCCTTTTTTTTTTGCCAATAAATACTTGTGCCATTCTTTTTAAGTGTAGGAAACAAATACATGCTATATACCTCAAACAAACAACTAGTAAACATTTACTGTTTAAAAAATACCTTCAGTGGGGCAGAGCCAAGATGGCGGCTAGTAGCAGGAAAAGCTGAAACCACTCTGACAATCCTGGAAACCAGTCTTTAAAAAGCACCTCAAAATGACAGGAGTCAAAAACCAACAGCAAGATCAAGTGAGAGGATTCTCCTGCTGAATGAAATTTGAAAGGCAGGCAGAGAGAGTTGATTTTTCACAGAATAAGGGAGAACCAAAAGCAAAAGAGGAATTCTGGCCAACCACCCCACCCACCTACTGTACCAGGTTCCAAGCCTGGGCATAGACCCTACTTACACCAACAATAGAGCACTCCATACCCCAGACCTACTCCCCTTAAAGTCCCATGCCCTGGTACCAGCATGCAGTAATACCCAGAAATCCTTAGTGCTTGGCCCTTTCAAGCCTGCACTGTGGTGAAGCCATTAACCCCAGAGCAAAATAGATCAGGAGTACTGAGTCCTGCAAGCTATCTGCAGAAGAGAAAGAATCATCAGCTTTCAGAAATCACAATCCACAAAAAAAAAAAGGCTAGGGAAATGAGCAAATAGCAAAAGAAACACCTAACCACAGAAAATTTCTATGAAAACAAAGAGCAAGGCACAGAGTCAATAAGAGATAGTGAGATGCAAGCAACCACATGCAAAATTTCAAAGAAAAATTGGAATCAGTCTCAAGGTCTGGAAGAACTCCAAAAGGAATTAAAAAATCAAATAAGACAGATGGGTAAAAAAATGGAAAATGAAAGTAAAGGAAAAAAATTAATAGCTTCAAAAACTAAATTGGTTATCTGGAGAAAAAGAAAGGCACAAAAACCCAATGAAGAAAAGAGTTCCATAAAAAGAAGAAAGTACTAAATAGAAAAGGGGGATCAAAAGGTCATGGAAGAAATTCATTCTTTAAAAATTGGAATTGGACAAATAGAAGTTAATGGCATCAAAAAACAATAAAACAAAATCAAAAGAATTAAAAAATTGAAGAAAATATGATATATCTCATTGAAAAAACAACTTACCTGGAAAATAGATTGAGAGACAATTTAAGAATTATTGGACTACCTAAAAGTCATAATAAAAAAAAAAACCTAGACATCATATTACAAGAAATTATCAAAGAAAATTATCCTGATATTCTTGAATAAGAAATAAAATAAAATAGAAATTAAGAGAATCCACAGATCATCTCCTGCAATAAATCCCCAAATGATAATTCCCATGAATGTTATAGCCAAATTCAAGAGCTTCTAGGCCAAGAAGAAAATACTACAAGCCACTGGAAATATCTTGGAGCCCCAATCAAGATTACACAGGATTTGGCAGCTTCCACATTGAAAGATCAGAAGACTTAGAATATGATATTCCAGAAGGCCATGGAACTGTGTTGACAACCAAGAATCACCTATCCATCAAAAACTGATTATATTCTTTCAGGGGAAAATGTGGTCATTTAGTAAAATAAAAGATTTCCAAGCATTCCTAAAGAAAAGTCCAGACTTGAACAGAAAATTTGATGTTTAAATACAAAATTCAAGAGAAGTATAAAAAGGTAAATAAGAAAGAAAGAAAAGTTAAGGGCCTCAATAAGGTTGAATTGTTTATATTCCTCTATGGAAAGATGATATTTGTAACTCTTAAAAAATTTTTTTATCATTAATATATGTATAACCCACAGGAATTGCTTGTTAACTCTGGGAGTGGGGAGAGAAAAGGGGGTAGGGGAGACAACATTAATCATGTAACCTTAGAAAACTTATGTGTAAATTTATTTTGGAATAAAATAAAGAAATTTTTTAAATTATTATCATTATCATAGTAATTATAAGCAGACACAGAGAGAGAATGTGATAGTAAGCTGTTTAGGATGATATGCAAAAACCAATCTGGGGTGAAAAAGAAGATTGTTCTAAGAAATGGGAAAATGAGTAAATTGAGGTCAATTATATCACATAAAGAGGTGGGGGAGTGGAACTTTTATAGTGGAGAGAAGGATGAGGGTGGTGATGGGTAATGCTTAAACCTTACTCCCTCTGGAATTGGCTCAGAGAGGCAAGAACAGCCAGATTCATTGGGGTATAAAATCTTATCTTACCTATAGAGAAGTAGTAGAGGATTAAGAAGAGTGATAGTAGGAAGGAGAGGAGGAATGTGGGGAGTGATAAAAAGCAAAAGATTGGGGTGGAGAAAAAAGTGAAAGGAGAAAGGGCAGGAGTAAAAGAGGAAAACAAAATGGAGGGAAATATACAGATGGTAATCATAACTGTGAATGTAAATGGGATGAACTCACCCATCAAATAGAAGAAGATAGTAGAGTGAATTAATAAACAGAATTCAACTATATGTGGTTTACAAGAAACACATTTTAACCAGATAGATACATACAGAGTAAAGGTAAGAGGCTGGAGCAAAATCAATTGGGCTTCAACTGAGATTTTAAAAAGCAGGAATAGCAATCATCATCTCAGACAAAGCTAAAGCAAAATATAGATCTGATTAGGGGGCAGCTGGGTAGCTCAGTGGATTGAGAGACAGGCCTAGAGATGGGAGGCCCTAGGTTCAAATCTGGCCTCAGACACTTCCCAGCTGTGTGACCCTGGGCAAGTCACTCACTTAACCCCCATTGCCTAGCCCTTACCACTCTTCTGCCTTGGAACCAATACATAGTATTGGCTCTAAGACAGAAGGTAAGGGTTTAAAAAAGATAGATCTGATTAAAAGTGATAAATAAAGTGTTTACATATTCATAAAAGGTAGTATAAACAATGAAGTATTATCAGTACTTAACATATATACACCAAATGGTATAACCTCCAGATTTTTAAAGGAGAAACTAAAGGAGTTTAAGGAGGAAATAGACAATAAAACTCTAATGGTGGAGATGTCAACCTTCACCTATCAGAACTAGATAAATCTAGAAGAAAGAAAGAAAGAAAGAAAGAAAGAAAGAAAGAAAGAAAGAAAGAAAGAAAGAAAGAAAGAAAGAAAGAAAGAAAGAAAGAAAGAAAGAAAGAAAGAAAGAAAGAAAGAAAGAAAGAAAGAAAGAAAGAAAGGAAGGAAGGAAGGAAGGAAGGAAGGAAGGAAGGAAGGAAGGAAGAAAGGAAGGAAGGAAGGAAGGAAGGAAGGAAGGAAGGAAGGAAGGAAGGAAGGAAGGAAGGAAGGAAGGAAGGAAGGAAGGAAGGAAGGAAGGAAGAAAAAGAAAGGAGGGAAGGAGGGAGGAAGGGAGGGGGGAAGGGGGGAAGTGAATGAAATTTTAGAAAAGTTCAATTTAATAGATATTGATTGAATAGAAATAAAAAGGAATAGACCTTCTTTTTAGCAGCACATAGTATATACACAAAATTTGACCATGTACTAGGGCATAAAAACTTCACAGCCAAATAAAGAAAAGCAGAAGTAATAAATACAATTTGTTTCAGATCATAATATAATTAAAATTATAATCAATGAGGGTTCCTGGAAAGGCAAATTAAAAAATAATTTGGAACTAAACAATCTAATTCTTCAAAATGGATGGATCAAAGAATAACCATAGAAACAATAACCTATTTCATCAAAGAGAATGACAATGAGGAGATAGCATAGCAAAATTTGTGGCATATAGCCAATACAGTGCTCAGGGGGAAATTTATATCCCTGAATGCTTATGACAATGAAATAAAGAAAAGGCAGATCAATGAATTAGGCATACGGTTAAAAAATTAGAAAAATAACTCATTAAAAATTCTCAATTAAAGACTGAATTGGAAAGTCTAAAAATCAAAGGAGAAATTGATAAAATTGGAAATCAAAGGACTATTGAACTAATAAATAAGACTAGAAATTGGTTCTATTGGGGGAAAGACAAATAAAATAGAAATAGTATTGGTTGATTTGATTTTTAAAAGGAAAGAAGAGAATCAAATTACCAGTATCAAAAATGAAAAGCTTGATTTCATCTCCAATGTAGAGAAAATTAAAGCAATCATTAGGAACTATTTTGCCTAATTATGTGACAATAAATCTGATAATATAAATCTGATAAATCTAGGTGAAGTGGATGAATATTTACCCAAAAAAATTGCCTAGATTTACAAAAGAGGAAATAGAATACTTAAATAATCTCATCTCAGAAAAAGAAATTGAATAAGTCATCAATGAACTCTCTAAGAAAAAATCCCCAGGGCCAGGTGGATTCACAAGTGAATTTTATATAACATTTAAAGAACCAGTAACCCTAAAACTATAAAACCTATTTGGCAAAATAAGCAAATGAGGAATCCTACTAAATTCTTTTTGTGACAAAAATATGGTGCTGATACCTAAACCAGGAAGACCAAAAAGAGAGAAAGAAAAGTATAGACCTATTTACTTAATGAACATTGATGCAAAAATCTTAAATAAAATGCTAGCAAAGAGACTACACCAATATATCACAAGGATTATTCATTATGACCAGGTGGGTTTTGTACCAGGAACACAAGGCTGGTTTTATATTAGGAAAACTATCAGTATAATAGTCCATATCAGTAGTCAAACTTACAGAAATCAAATTATTATCTCAATAGATCTCAACAGAATTAAAAAACACCAGAAAGCATAGAAATAAAAGGGCCTTTCCTTAAAATAATAAGTAGTACTTATTTTAAACCAATAGCAAGTATCATCTGCACTGGGTATAAGTTAGATGCCTTCTCAATAAGATCAAGAGTGAAGCAAGGATGTCCATCATAACCCCCATTATTTAATATTGTGCTAGAAATGCTAGATTTAGCTAACAACTGGAGAAGAAAAACAAATTGAAGGAATTAAAGTAGGGAATAAGGATTGAAGATGATATGAGGGTATACTTAGAGAATCCTAGAAAATCAACTAAAAAACTAGTTGAAATGATTAACAACTTTAGCAAAATTGCAGGATAATAAACAAACCCACATAAATCATCACCATTTCTCTATATTTCTGACAAAGTTCAGAAACATGAGTGAGAAAGAGAAACTCCATATAAAATCACTCTAGACAATATAAAATACCTGGAAATCTATTTGCCAAGGCAAATACAGGAATTATATAAATAGAATTATGAAACACTTTTCACACAAATAAAATTAGATCTAAACAATTGGAAAAACAATAATTGCTCATGGGTAGGCCAAGCTAATATAATAAAAATAGCAACCCAACCTAAATTAATTTCCTTATTCAGTGTCATACCTATCAAACTACCAAAAAACTATTTTATAGAACAAGAAAAAATAATAAAAATCATCTGGAAAAACAAAAGGTCAATAATATCAAAGGAACTAATAAAAAAGTGAGGAAAGGTGGCCTAGCAGTACCAGTTTTTAAACTATACTATAAAGTAGTAATCATCAAAATATTCTGGTTCTGGCTAAGAAATAGAAGAGTGGATCAATGGAATAGACTAGAGTTAAATGACTTCAGCAATCTAGTATTTAGTAAGCCCAAAGACCCCAGCTTTGGGGATAAGAACTCACTTTTTGACAAAAACTGCTGAGAAAATTAGAAGCAAAAATTAACTTTATATCAATATTTCATACCGTATACCAAGATACAGTCAAAAGGAGTATATAATTTAAACATAAAGAGTGGTATTATAAGTAAATTAAGGGAACATAGAATAGTTTACCTGTCAGATCTATGGAGAAAGGAAGAATTTATTAGCAAACAAGAGACAGAAAATATTACAAGATAAAAAATGAGTAATTTTTATTATATTAAATTTAAAAGGTTTTGTACAAAGAAAACCAATGCAACCAAGATTAGAAGGGAAGCAACAAGCTGAGAAAAAAATTTCTAACAAATTTGTCTGATAAAGGTCTCATTTCTCAACTGTATAAGGAACTAAGTCACTTTATAAGAATTCAAGTCATCCCCCAATGGATAAACGGTCAAAGGATATAAATAGGCATTTTTCAGATGAAGAAATTAAAGCTATCAATCATATGAAATAATATTCACAATCATTCTTTTTTGATAAATCATTCTTGATTTGAGAAATGCAAATTAGAACAACTCTGAAATAGCACCTCTCACCTATCAGATTGGCCAAATATCAGATATGGCTGTGAAGGAAAATGATAAATGTTGGAAGGGATATGGCAAAATTGGGACATTAATGTACTGCTGGTGGAGTTATGAACTGATCCAACCATTCTGGAAGGCAATTTGGAATCATGCTCAAAGTGCTACAAAAGAATGCATACCCTTTGATCCAATACATCACTTCTAAGTCTGTATCCCAAAGAGATTTTTTTTTAATGGAAAAGGACCTGTTTCTATAAAAATATTTATAGCTGCTCTTTTTGTGGTGGCAAAGAATTGGTAACTAAAGGGATGTCCCTCCATTGGGGAATGGCTGAACAAATTGTGGTGTGTGATACTATTGAGCTAAAAGAAATAATGAGTAGGATGATTTCAGAAAGAGCTGTAGTAATACTTAATAAAAGTTAAATGAATCGAAGCTGAAGGAGACAATTCTGTCCAGAACTGCATTTCTTCAGTACAAAACGAATACTATCTTTGAAAGGCTTAAGACTGAAGTCAGTTTACATTCTGGTCATCATTTATTCAAATCATTTAGCAAACACCATCAACCATCTACTGGGTGCAGCATACTGTGTTTGGTGTGTGTGGGTGACAGACTAAATTTAGATAAGCACATTCCCTACCCTCTTGGAACTTGGAGTCTAACTTGGGGGGGGGGGTGTAAAAACACATCTATACACCTATTATATATGGTAAGTATATGAGAGGGAAGATCAATACTATCCAGAAAGATCAGGCAAGGCTTCCTGGAAGAGATGCCATTTGGGTTGAGTTCTAAAGGATACGTAGGAATTTAAGAGAAGAAAAGGCAGAGGGAGGATAGGATATTCCAGGGATAGAGAATAGTATGAAAAAAGGGGGGCAAAAAAAGGGGATTTTTTTCTAGGCTTGCTTTTCCTTTCATCTAGAAAATGAGAGCACGGGATTCCCTAGACTTCACGTGCATCAGTGATGCAAGTTTCATATTAATTTAGCAGATTTCTCAATGAACACGAGAGCTGGTGCAATCGCATTAGCATCCCACACTGGTTCATGTTCTGCTTTCTGTAATAAAAGAGAAAGAAGGCTGTCACTTTTTGGATTGATTTTAACCAGCAAGGGAGTGTAATATATATATTTTTCCACCAGGTGGTGCTACACTCAAGTCACCAACCTGCTTTACATCAATCTATGTAGTGTTTATTTTTAATAGCTTTTAAAACCTATATATTTCAAATTTAACATGGCAGTGCCAACACTGCTTGGCTTGTCTGCATTTTACATTCTGCATTTTCTTTTATTCTCTTGTATTTTTAAAGGATTCATTAATGATCTTTTCTTTCTTTTTTGATATGGATTACCATTAACCCCAATTCTTTTCAAAACTGTCTTATTCAACAATAAACTTTAGAAAAATCCCCCCCTTCAGACTTCCCCTTCTCCCCAAGAAGACAGTTTTGCACATGGGCTGTACCCATATTGTCATATAATAAATGTTTCCCTGTTGGTCATGTTGTATAAAACAAGACACAATATTGCTTACACTAGAGAAAAATTCATGGAGTATATAATGTATTTTGATAGGCTTTCCTACAGGCTCCAGTATTACCATGGTCCATCAGCATCTTAGCCTACAAACTCTTCACCCCCCTCCCCAATGCACCACGCTGGCATCCCGGGGTTCCTTGTGGTACAGCAGAGGCTGATCTTGGATTTAGTAGTGATCTAAAAAAGGAAACATCACCTCAATTTTTAAAAAAGTAAATCATCCATAAACTTGAGAGACCCCATCCCTGATATGTGGGAAGTCTCCTGTCAAACAAGCTCATTCCTAATACCCAGTCAATTGACTTTTCAGTGACAACATGTTTTATTGAAACATTAAAATCAAATCAGCCAATAAACATTCATTAATTGCCTATTTTATGTGCCAGGCACTATGCTAAACCCTTGAAGAGCTCACAATCTAAACTCACCTTTGATACTTACTGCCTCTATTACTTTGAGTAAGCCACTTATTTCTCTGAGTGGCAATTTCTTCATCTTTAAAAAATAATTTCTGTAGTGCTTATTTCTCAGGGCTATTGTAAGAATCAAATTAGAACAAAGCTTAACTTATTTTTTTGGTTTGGGGGATCCTCGCCCCTTTTGAGGAGTCTTCTGAATCTATGGACTCCTCAGACTACTGTTTTAAAGAAAATACATAGGATTACAAAGGAAAGCAATTACCTCGAAATACAGTTTTTAAATATTTTTAAAACAAGTTTATAGACCCAAGGAAAGAACCCCTGATTAGATAATATATGTACAGGACTTGGCAGAGCTTAAAGTTCTTTCAATGTGCACTATTACTTCTCTGATGTCTCACACAGATATGATGCTTGTCCTTGATTATTGTTTTCCTGAGACCATATAAGCTTAGAAAAAAACAGTTTGCCACAGACAAGTAGCCTGATTTTTTTTTCTCTCCATCTGCACTTTATACTTGGCACTTCATACTTATTGTATTTTTTGCCATTGATTTGGCCAGGAAACATCTCTCTGGTTATTCTTCTACACAAATGTTTTGATGGCACTTATTTGGTGCCTTGTCTTCTGATTCTTCTTTTCTTTCCCCTATCAGGCAATTTTTCTTTTTGTGCATGGCAGGCCACTGAGTATTTAATCACAAACAAATCTTCTGCTGTCAGTTCTCTTCTGGAAAAACAGCAGTCTTCCTAGGCAAGATTATTAAATAACTGTCTGGTATTGGGCTGGCATAATGGAGTTTAGAGCCAACAGTACGAAATTAATTTTTATAAAATGTCTCCTCTCCCAGAAAAGATGGAAAACAACTTTTAATATTTTACAAAATTTTAAATTAATGCAAACCAGCTTCCTTTCATGGGGGAAGTCAGTAATCACATTAGTTTTGCTTTCAGAAAGTTATTATGAGAAACAATATGTCTATTGTTTATTTTCAAGAGCTATTGGTCTAAAGACAGATGGACAATGACAAACAGAAGGTTATAGAAAAATTAGAACTACTTTGGTCCATGCACTGAGACTCACTTCTACTTCTAAAAAATCCATCATGACATGCATCTATATAGTTGTAGGCATATTTTATGTAAAGCGTTTGTACAATGTATATGACTACATGAATGTAGTGGACAGATGTCTATTGAGTTAGGAAGACCTGCATCCAAGTTCCACCTGCAACAAATACTAACAGGGTAACACTAGGCAAGACATTGAACCTCTCAATGCCCCCAGAACAACTCTCTAAGACTAGAAGTTATAGAATGTTAGAAATATTTTTATTGGTAGAATGATTTATTCATTCAGAGTTCTATACACCAAGAAAATAACAAGATGGACTTAAGAAAAACCTAATGTGTCTCTGACTTTCTGCTAAGCACCGGAGGTATAACAACAGGTCAATAAATAAATAAATAATATTGCCTTCTCTCAAGAAGCTCCGTTTAAAGGGGGAAACAACTACATAGAAAGAATATTTACATATATATACATATATGATAAAACCAAAACATCTCAGAGGGAAGGCATGAAAATTAAGGAATCTTGGGAAAGGCTTTAAAAAAAACTTTTACTTTCTGTCTTAGTTACAACTCTAAGATAGGAAGGTCAAGGTTAGGCAAATGGGTTTAAGTGACTTGCCCAGAGTCACACAGAAAGGAAGTCTGAGGCTAGATTTGAACCCAGATCCTCCTGACTCCAGGCCTGGCACCTTAACCATTGTACTCCCTAGCTGCCCCTAGGAAAGGCTTTTTGCAAAAGATGGAACCTTAGGGGAGGTGTGAAGAAAACCAAGAAAGTTAGGAGCCAGCTAAGGCCAAGATGAGGAGGAAGAGAGTTCCAGAGGTGTCAGCCAGCCAGCTGTGATTTACTAATGCAGCCAACAGCCTCAGCATGTTTTAGTAGCATCATAGAGTTAGAGCTAAAGGGACTCAAGAGGTCATCTAGTTCAACCCCTCCCCTCTCATTTTATGGTTGAGAAGACTCAGGCCCAGAGAAGTCATGTAGGTAGCCAGGAGCAGACTCAGGAACTAGATCCAGGGCTCTTTCCTTAGCAGTTGCTTCTCTCTGAGCTTCTAAAGCCGAAAAAACGTCATTTCTTTCAACATTTTAATGGTGAGTCTTTGAAAATTTAGCTAGTCCAATTTCCTTAAATGACAGAAACCAAGTCCAATGCCATTTGGACAAGCTTTCTAGCTTGGTAGCACCTACAGGAGCAAGGATTTGGAGACTCGTCCATGCCTCATTACCATTGTGAGAGACTAGAAGATGTCTTTACTGGATGGTGCATGATAACATTTGACATAAGTAAAAGAAGTTGGGGTATTATATACCTATTACACATTTTAAGAAGAAATTGAAGAGCTCCTAATAGAAGATTCAGCCATAACATATTGTCCTGTATACATATATAATAAGCCCAAATTCATACCTGTATAACATTTTTCAGTGGTGTAGTACATTTTTCATAATCAACTTCCAGCAGCTATCAAAGAAAAAAGTCAGGATGATTAATGGAAAAAGTAGAAGCATGGTATAGTGCATTGGGCCCTCAAGCTAAAGTCAAGAAGATCTGAGTTCGAATCCCACTATAGTACCTAGCTTTACAACTGGAAAAATTATCTAATCTCTCTATGCCTCAGTTTCCTCATCTTTAAAATGTGGGAGATGGACTTGATGGCCTCTCATAACCCTTCGATTATAGATCATTGATCCAAATCCAATTGCCTTTTCTCAAACCTGATCTTTTTTTTTTTTAATCTGTGTACTCCATTTGACACTGTTGACTACTCTCCTTATAAATACTCTCTCTTTCTCTAGATTTTCAGGAAACTACTGTCTATGGTTCTCCTCCTAACCTGTCTGAATTTTCCTCAATCTCCTTTGCTGACTCATTGTCCATATCTCTATCACCTCTCCCCAACTGTAGGAATTTTCCCCAAAATTCTATCTTGGGTCCTCTTCTTTCTTTTGTATTCCTTTCTTGAGGAAATTGTTGTAGATGACTCACAACTCTCTATGCCTTGTTTTTCCCCTGAGTTTCAGTTCCACATTACCAACCGTTTATTGGATATTTCAAACTAGATAGCCCATAGGCAACTCAAACTCAACATATCCAAAATAGAACTCATTATCTTTCCCCAAAACCTACCTATCTTCCAGTCTTCTCTTTGAAGGTACCATCATTCTTCCAGTATCCCAGATCCATAGCCTTGGCCTTATCCTCAATGTCTCATTCTTCTTCCTCCCACAATAGTCAACTAGTTAACAAATCTTGTCATTTCTACCTCTAAAATATCTCTTATGTTTTGCGCTTTCTCCCTCCTTGCACAGTCTCTACCTCAATTCAGTCTCCTATCACCTCACAGTCTATGGCAATGGCTTGCTGCTTGGTCTCTCTATATCTGAATCCACACAGCTATCAAATTGGATCTGAACATTTCTCCATCTCAAAAAATGCCAAGGGCTCTCTGTTGTCTGTAGAATAAAGTTCAAACTCCTTTGTTTGACTTTTAAAGCTCTTTATAAACCTGGAATTAACCTTCTTTCTAGCCTCATTATATTATTAAATCCAATCAAACTGACCTTTTTGTTCCTGACATACAGCTTAGCCTTTGTGTTGGCCATCCCCCAAACCTGGTACATCCTCCTTCCAGTCTCTGTCTCAAGGAATCTCTTCTTTCAAGTTGCAACTCAAGTATTATCTTCTAAATGAATTATTTTCTGATGCTCCTAACTGTTAGTCCTCCCTAACAACTCAACAGTTTTTAACAACTTAATAGTTATTTTATATTTGTTCTAAATATAGTTGTATATTCATATTTTTCATTTTTATATACACTTTTACATATATTGGTATGTGAAGAGAAATGATTGTATAAAGATACATCCATCCATCCAATAGCATCTAAATTCCTTAAGAGTAGGCCACATTGATATGAAAATTGAGGGATTTGAGAGAAGGATATTTTTAATTGCTCAATGGGGAAGAGTGGATAATGGAAAGGACAGATGAATATTTTTTAGAAGCTTTACCTTCTATCTTAGAATTTATACTAAGTATCATTTCCAAGGCAGAAGAGCAGAAAGGGCTAGGCAATTGGAATTAAGTGACTTACCCAGGGTCATACAGCTAGGAAATATCTGAGACCAAGTTTGTCCCATCTCAAGACTTGACTCTCTATCCACTGACTCATCATTTTTTTTATTTTCAAAATAGTTTATTTCTTTTAAATTGTTTAGCTAATGAGTAATATTTCCTTTTATGGCAAAAATAATTAACTACCTCAGGACAGATTCGTTTAAAAAATACTTGTTACTTGAAAAGGTATTGTTTTTTTTTAAGTATTTTTTTAAAGAAGAAAGTAAGAAGTATTCCATTCTTTGTATTTCTTTGCCCAGTACCTAGTAAATGTCTGGTACATGGTAGTCCCTCAATAAATGCTTATTGATTGTTCAGTCTTTTTAATGTGCTAAAAAGTAGCTGTCTAAACCCAGAGATAGTATTATTTTCATGGAGAAACATTGGAAGCTTTTTTGGGAAGACTAAAACATAAGTTTCTCAAGAGCAGGGACTGTTTCCCCTTTTTTATTTGTAGCCCCAAGACTTAGCACAATTCCAGGCACAGAATAAGTTCTTAAATGATTGTCAATTGTTGGTTGATTAATCCATCTTCATCTTTGTATCTACAAATTTAGGTTCTTACTATATGTTCATTGAATCAAATTAAACTGAACACTCTATGGGGTGAAATAGGAGCAAATAGTTTCTTTTGAATCTAAATTCTTTGTGGGGAAAAGAAAAAGCCTTTCCCCTATTTCATTATAAATGTTTCCATTTTTATACTCCTTATCCTTCTCTCTCTTTTTTCTTTAAACCCTCACCTTCTGTCTTTTTTTTTTTTAAGCCCTTACCTTCCGTCTTGGAATCAATACTGTGTATTGGTTCCAAGGCAGAAGAGTGGTCAGGGCTAAGCAATGGGGGTTAAGTAACTTGCCCAGGGTCACACAGCTGGGAAGTGCCTGAGGCTGAGGCCAGATTTGAACCTAGGACCTCCTGAATCTAAGCCTGGCTCTCAATCCACTGAGCTACTCAGCTGCCCCCTCACTTTCTGTCTTAATATCAGTTCTAAGACAGAAGAGTGGCAAGGACTAGGTGACTGAGGTAAAGTGGCTTGCCCAGGGTTACACAGCTAGGAAGTGTCTGAGGGCATATTTGAACTCAGGTCCTCCTGACTCCCAACTTGGAGCTTTATCTACTGTGCTGCCTAGATGCCCTTCCTTGTCCTTCTCTTATATGCATTTACCTATCCTACACACAAATGTACACATTTGCTTTTTACCCTGAGAAAATTTCAGGCTGAGTCCTTTCGTTTGCAAGGGATATACTCTCATCCATTCCAATGTAACCATAATTTCTGCAAATCACAATTTAAGTCAACATGGATTTGCCAAATGTGTTATATTCAGACTACAACTTGCCACTGGATGGGCATTCCATTGAATTAATCCATCAGTACATATCTATCAGACAGGTCCTGCAACTGAACAGTGATGGATAGTTCACAAAACTGAATAGGAAGAAGAGGTGGAAGCTGATCACATTTGGGATATCATTCATTGCTTTCAGTAACTTATTCTGCCCACTCCTACAAACAAAAACAAGAACCAGCAAACCCCTCATCTCTTTAACAATATTCTCCCAGTGATACAATATAGCCATAAACTATGAAACACCGTTATCTTGGAAGTCTCAAAATTGCAATCATCCCAAAGATTACTGGAAAGATGCTTCTTAGTGTAAGAGGGATATACTGTATTGCCTGAATGATAGGCAGAAGTAATCTAAAAGGCAACATTGAGGATGTATCTGATTAGAAAACAAGGTGATCTGGTGAGGCTGTGAGAAGAAACTCATCTTCCTTGAAATTCTGATTTTATATTGACTTGGGCTTTGATGTAAGAGATTTGTTATAACTCTGTCACCTGTCTCAAGTCCCATCTATATCTCAAACAGGGAATTTCCAAAGTCCATTTTGGGTCTAGTCTTCAGAGTCAGAGTAAGAGTCAATAGATATTTATTAAGCACCTAGGCTTAATATTCTAGGCACTATACCAAGTACTGGGATCACAGACATAACATAAAAAGAAACTGAAAGGTTGCTGGTACAGGTAGGACTACTTGGTTAGAGAAACATGATGAAGTCCTGCAAATAGGTTGGGAAATGATCTGAAGAAATGAGCATTTCAGAATTGATTTCATCTTGCCAAATGGCAAGTTTCTGGTGATTCCCCAACCAGAGGGAGGGAGGGGCTTCAGGGCAGGGGGTGATGTGGAGGTATTTCGTAGCTGATTTCATCTTTCATCTAAATCCTGTCAGCTCTGTATTCAGGTATCCACAGAGTGAGTTTAATCCTGGTGAAACCTGGCCCTCTAAAAAGAGGGATCAGGTACTTGCTCACACTCTAACTTTCTCCCTCCCATCCACCCAGGAGCCTAAGGAAAATTACTTTAAGTTCCGCTCATGTTTAAGATCTTCCAATAAGGAGAAGCAGAAAGGTATTTGTTATACAATGTACATAGACACTCCAGGTAGATTAAGGTTTAGACATCAGAACATGAAACAGTTTGTGGGACTATCAAACAGGAATTTTACATTTTATCTTGGCTCTGAGCTATCTAACCAAAGCAAGGTCCATTTCTTCTAGCAAGTCAGGCCATAGATTGGGCTCATTCTCTTGTTGGTGGTCATCCTCTCTGAAGTAGAAATTTGAGTTGCTAATCACCTCCAACTGAAAGACCCAGGTCTGAACTCTCAAATACATGAGGCTGCCTCCAAGACTTGTCCATTTTGGGAACATTGGCCAGTCATTTATGGTTAGGAAAAGGGGCACAAAGCAAAAACAAACAAACAAATAAAAAACAACATGTGGGGGCTAAAGGGCCAGGTCTTTTCATCTAATCAAGTCCCAGTTCTGCTTGCCACATGTAAACAGTTTGGCATTTCCCCCAGGATGCTAGAGAGGCAATAGCTCTTTCCCATACTTCATGGGAAGTCCAAGGATGTCAAGCTACTTACTCCACGTTCCAGAGATAAGGAGGAAGAGATAGAATGCAGATGCTATGTTTCCTTATGACTTCTGGAGGCTAGGAAGGGAGAAAAATGAAGGAAGGAGACCTCAGAATTGTCTAGAGTTTGAAGAGACATATAAAGTGCCAACTAATATTGAGCCACATGTTTCAACAAAAGTGGCCAGTGGGCAGGGTCAGTACTACATGGGGTATACTCCAATCCAACCACTAAGCTCTTTCAGAATTGAACCACTATTTCCTCAAAAGTGGACATGGGAGCTCTTTATACTCTCCACAGAATGGCCCTTAGTGTAGTTCCACCCACCCACATACTCTGTAGAGTACAACAGCTCCTACATTAGCACAGGACATCTAGCCTGGAGAGGGTCATGTAATGAACTAGGTTCCATGGGAGCCATAGCTAGGAAGAAGGGTTTGAGAAATTTAAAACTGGGACTAGAGAGTTTTCTTAAATTCACATTTCTAATAACCTTCATCTGATATGTTGCTCCTCAGTTTGTATATAATTTCTAAAAATATTTTGCTATTGAACATAGCACATATTTTGAGCCCTGCTAGGGTCTAACTAAGGCTAGAAGGCTCTGAACCCCAAGTTTAGGTTCAGTGCTGGAGAAGTTCAAAAGAAAATATGAGATGAAAGCCCTATGGTGCCAAAAGCAAAGCTCTTCTGTATCAGTTCTAAGAAAGAACTAGAATCTCTAGGAAACTTGTTGAATTCAGATAGGTCAAAATTACCAGTGAGTCAGCCAGTAGAAACACATATGGTCCACTATATCTAGTCTATCCCAGATCCCAGATTGTGTTTCACATCCAATCCACAATTACCTCAGCCTGCTCTTTCCCATTCATCTTGCTACATTTCCCTCTGGACCACCAGAACTTCGAGACAATCCCTTTGTTCACTTAATCTATTTGACTTTTGCGATAGCTTTGAGAATGTGCTGTCCTTGATTGATGCATCACTAGGTTTGCTATATATCTAGCTAGACCCAGACTTCAGACCATGTTTCATATCTCATCCAAGTATTCACTTTCAGGCATTTCTTTAATATTCCTACCTCCCCACCCCTCTTCTACCTTATCCTCTGGAAACAATAATCAACCAAGTCAATACTGCCATTGCTTCTGGAAAAGGGCATATCAATTAACTTTCCTGTGACTTCTCTCATCATCCTTGTGAAAATTGTTTTTCTGATTCTCTTCATATACATCTGCTTCTCTGAATTAATATTTTATAGAGCAGAAATAATCCATTGTATTCATATACCTGGTTTTATTCAGCTATCCTCCAATTGGTGGCTCTTATTTACTTTTTTTTTCAAATATCAAAGATTTTTTTTCTCCTTCCCATTCCTCCATCCCCTTCCAACTATGGAAAAAACACCTTTGTAATAAGCAAGCATAGTCACCCTAAAAAAGGTCCAATATTGGCTATGTCCAAAATTTTCAACTTTTCATATTGAGTCCATCACTTATGTCATGAGGTAGGTAGTGTTCTTCATCACTGGGCCTCAGAATCATGTTTGATAATTGTGTTAATCAGAGTTCTTTTCATACTTGTTTGTTTATTTTTACAGTATTAATGTTAGTATAGTTTAAATTGTGCTCTTGGTTTTGCTCACTTCCTTCTGTACCAATTCATACAAATCTTCACAGGTTTTTCTGAAATTGGCTCTTTCTTAATTTCTTATAGCACAATAGTATTCCATTACTTACATACTATATATACATAGTATAGATTTGTACACCATAATTTTTTCAGTCATTCTCCATTTGATAGATACCCTTTAGTTTCAAGTCCTTTGCCACTACAAAAAGAGCTGCTATTACTATTTTTGTACAGAAGGAAAGAACATGAATCATATAACCATGGAAAATTTTTTCTTGATCAATAAAATAAAATAAAAACAATTATTTTCCTTTTTATCCACTTTGCCAATATGATGGGTGTGGTGTAGAATCTGAGAATTGCTTTAATTTGCATTTTTCTCATTGCTAATGACTGATTAGGAGCATTTTTCAGATGGTTATGGATAGCCTAGATTTCTTTCTTTTGGAACTGTCTATTCATTCTATTTCGTTCTAAGCACCAAGTCCCAATAGAGTTATTGACAAACTGAAGCATATTCTGAGAAGGGCAACCAAGTTAGTGAAGAGACTTGAAAGCATGTCATACAAGGACTGGTCAAAATAACAGAGAGTGTTTAGCCTCACGAAGAAAAGAACTTTATCAGCTGTGACCGTGTGTTTTCTATGCTCTGTATCGACTCCAACATTCTAGATGTACTCTAAGCTTCCTTTGAACTCCGAAATGGTCTTTTTAAAATGGGCTTTAAACTAGTGTGATTGCCTGGATTCTGAAATCCCTTCCAGCTTTAACATTCTATGTTCTAAGTTCTCTTACAGGGCTATTATTTTGTTTTCTAAATTAATCTCTTCTAGCTCTAACGTTCCATACCCTACCCAGCTCTAAAATTCTATATTTCACGGTCCTTTCCATCACTAACATTATGGGATGAAGGATTCTGCAATGGCTAAACCAACGCCCCTTCTCCAGGGGACTACAATTCCCAGAGTGCACTGTGCGGTCAGAGCCCTGGCGAAGTGGGCCGGACCAAATTGACAGGGAACCAATTACTCATCAAGCAAGTGATGAGGGGCGGCTGCCACAGGCTCCGATTGGTGGTCAGGGCGCGGCGCGGGGCGGGGCCAGAGCGCGGCGGTTGGCTGCGGGGGTCCGGGCTGTGGGAGCAGACCAAGCGAGTGGAGGCACTGCGCCGCCACTGCAGGCCCTGCCCCGGCGCCCGATGGCTGCGACCCCGCGGGAGCGGGGAGTTTAAGCGCTCTCTCCCCGCCGCTGCCCTCATGGAGGAACCAAGTGGCCTCTACCTGACGTCTACCCGCCTGCTGAGCCTCACACAGCGGTAACACGGAGCGGGAGGGGCGGGGCAGGGGGCGGGGCTGGTAGGGAGGGGCCAGAGGTGGGGCCAGAAGAGGCGGGGCAGAGGGAAGGGGAGGTGTTCTCTCTCTAGTTCCAGTCACCTGGACTCTCCTTCCAGCCCCCCTCTTTTCTTTCTTGGCGTTCAGGGCTTTCTTCTTGCTAGTCTGATGTTCAAGACTTGTTTCTTTGCTGCCTTTTCTCATTCCCTGTCCTTTCTGAGCTGCCCTTCCTATGCTTCTATACAACCCGGGGGAAGTTCTATAGCAAGGTTTGTTAACCCGGGGTTTAAGAACTTGTGTGCATATGTATTTTTCTACAAAAGTATTTCAGTATACTTAGTTTCCTTTGGAATCACCTACATTTTATTTTGTGCATATAAAGGGGTCGGTAGGCTTCACCACATTGCCAAAGGGGTCCATCCACGACACAAAAAAGGTTAAGAACCCCTGCTCCATAGCCTTCAGAATAAAGTTCCAATTCCTTTGCTTGACATTCAAGACCCTCAACTACCAAATAATGCCCTGTTTTTCCAGCCTGGTCTCATACTCTCCTACAGCATTCTAACTTGCATGTATGGGGTCCTTAAACTGGAGTCCGTGAACTTAAAAAAAAAATGCTGTGTATCATTGTAATTGGTTTCTTTCCTAATCTTGGTGTTTTATTTTATGCATTTAAAAATACTCTGAGGTGTCTGTAGACTCCTCCACACTGCCAAGGAGTCTGACACCAAAAATAAAAGCTTAGGAATCCTTACCCTAGAGAATCTCTGAGATCATTTGCAACTATAAAATATTATATATGAGGGAGAGGGAAGGGGATTGGGACTAGAAAATCTCTGTGATCTCTCTGAGGCCAACTGATATGAAAGGAATTGCCCAAGGTCATGCAGACAGTAAGTGGCTGAGCTGGAAGTTGAGTCCCAGTCCTCTGACACCAAATCTAGCATCCTTTCCACTACGCTTCACTGCCTCCCAGAAAACAACCAGCACTTTCCTGCTGCTGTCTTCATGCTGCACTCTCTGCCTGGACTCTATTCCATCTCCCTCTTAATCTTTTAAACTCTAACCAAAATACTAACTTCTCCTGGAAGTCTTCCCTGTTTTCCTTAATTGATAATGACCTTCCCCTTCAGACCTCCCATAGCCCATTGTTTTGTGCTTCTGTAAGGCATTTATTGGGTAATATTGTGCATTCTGGTGAAAGGAGGCATATCCCCCTGCAGAAGCAGTGGGCCATAGATTAGAGAGCTGGCTTTTTAACCAGGAAGGATTGAGTTCCAGGACTACTGCTGTTACATATGGTGTGATCCCAAACAAGTCACTTAACCTTTCAATGTTTTAGGCACCTCTCTAAAACTGTAAAGTGCAGAGAAGCTGCCAACCTGCATTGAAGAGGGAGTTTCCTTACCAAGGAGTTCTCTTTCCCAGGGTAATAACAGGTCACAGTCACTATGACTCTACTAGGGGGTAAGCTTCATGAGGGCAGGACCAGTTTCTTATCGAAATTTCCTATCTTCCCCCAACAGCTAGTCGCTGCCTTATACAAAGTAAGTGCTTAATAATTATTTGTTGAATTTCCTTAGCAGTTTCTGGTAGGTGGCCCCACTGTGGTGATACAGAGCTGTCCTCTTAATGATTATCAGCTACCTAGATTGGGGATAGGGGTGAAGGGAAGACTTAGGAAACCTAGACCCTTTGGTAAATCTCTTCCAAACTGGTTTACTTCCAGGAAGTAATTTTAACATCTTGTGCCTATTTCTCCAAAAAAGGGGAATAGCAAATCTAAACATAGTAAGGTAGGACTTATTAAAGAAAAAATCCACAGGATATATACATACTGTATACAGCAGCAATAAGAGTTTGTCATAAGCCTGTGAAGTTGAGTGAGAAAATATAGCAACATCTCTAACTGAAGCTCCCCTAACTAAAAATTGACAGAGGTTGGTTGAAACTTAAAGTTTGTAGAACATATCCTTCATTAATGGTGTATATGGGTTATTACAGTAGCTTTTGGTTTAAATAAATAATTAGATTATAGAAGAATTGTCTAAAATCCTTAGAGGAACACATTTAAAAGTACCTTTAAGTGCCCCAATTATACAGGAACAGCTAGGTGTTATACGGATTTGAAATATCTTTATCTGTTATAGTCTTAAGGACTGCCATTGGACTAAAGATTTTTGTTAATCTAGTTCTAGTTAAAATTTGTTCTTCGTATTAATACTTTGAAAAATCAGGATCTTTCTAATGCAGATTAGAAACCCTTATAAGTTCCTTAGACAGAAAAATTCACCTGGTAGCCAGCCTCTCAGTGCACCCATATTCATTTTCCAGGCAACTGCATAGCAAGGAATGCCTGCAGATAACATCCCATTGTTGGCCTCTACTCAAAATCTTAGCTCCATTTAATGTGACTTAGAACTAGTTTTTAAGCTTTGGGAACCCATACTCTTCTCCACTCTATGATGAGCCATTGCGGTGAGAACTTTGTGGTTTTTATTACTAAATTTTGTTTCTAACTTCAAATCCATTCAGCAGCATGTATATATGCATATATATATATGCTTGTTTTACAGATGAGAAAACTAAGGCTGAGAAGCCAGGTGATTTTGCCCAGAATCACCAAACTAATTGATGTTAGAACCAAGATCTGACCATCAAAAGTTGAAGTTGTAGTCATAAGACCCAAATTCAAATTCTGGCTCTGCCCTTTTCTATGTGCATGACTTTGAGCAAGTCACTTAACCTTGATGGTCCTCAGTCATATTATCCCTAAATGAGAGAGTTAGGCTAAAGCCCCTCTGAGCTAGATCCATAGTTCTATGAAGAGTGTTCTTTCCAATCTACTGGTCTGTGCTGCCTCACATTGCCTTTCTACATGGCTTCAGCTAGTATATAGTAGGAGTCAGAACTTTGATTGCCAAAGGAGATAGGATCTATTCTTTCCTCTTTTAATTTTATGCTTTTAACTCATTAATTCATTAATTTTAACTCATTAATTCATTTCAACCTTAAATACATACAAACAATGAGATTCCATTTCCTTTAGAGACCCCTTGATACCATTACTAGTACCCCTTGTCTTTCTCTAGGCAGGAAACTAGGTGAGGAACCAAAAATAGTTTGGTTTCTTTAGGATACTTAGAATTTAGTTATCATCCTGCCTAATCTACCTTCTCCAAGACTATTTCTATTAATTAGAACCAACAGGCCATCCCAACACACTCAAACCTATTGGACTTGACTGAATTCTGACTCTTGTGAATGATAACAACTAATAATAGAAGGGCAATATAGCATAATGGAGAGAGGGCTTGCTTTAGAGACAGAAAGTCCTGGGTTCAGGTCCTGCCTTTGGTATATATTAGCTATGGGACTGTCAGCAAGCATTTATTAAGTACCTGCTGTGTGCTTTCCAGTATGCTAAGCTCTCGGTGTATTGTAAGCAAGTCACTTAGCCTGTCAGTGCCCCCACACACACACACAAACCAAGCACTGATGACATCACAGGACTGGACCATTAAGTCTAAATAATCATTCTACATCTGTACTTCAAGGATCTATTATTTGCCAATGTGGATGCCAAAGGAGATCAAAGCCTCTTCATGACTTGGTAGACAGGATTTGAGTATTTCTGTGGCCAGAATTCCCATACTAGAATTGACCTTCTGACCTAAGCTTAGTCAAGTTTCTTTTTTTATTTTTAAACCATTACCTTCTGGTTTAAGACAGAAGAGAGGCAAAGGCTAGACAATTGAGCTTAAGTGACTTGCCTAGAGTCACACATAGAGAGTATTTAAGGCCGTATTTGAACCCAGGTCCTCCTGACTCCAAGCCTGGCACCTTATCAACTGTGTCCACCTACCTGCCCCTTGGCTAGTCTTTACTTGCTAGACATAAAATGCATCACTGTGTCATCCTGGAAGACTTTCTTTGGGTAGGACTTTACACAGCTTACATTCTCTGGCATGGCTTTTAACCCAGAGTTATGGGCACATAATTAGATATCTGCAGAAAGTTTTGGTGAAAGAATACTGGTAATAACAGGTGACAAGAGTGCTTCATTGCTTGTAAAGTACTTGATGTACATGGTCTCATTTGATTCTGGAGTTAGTTTTGCTATCTTGTTTCCCTGTTATAGTGTCTCAGTTTACTCAGGGCAAGCCAAGCCATAAAGGGATAATTGGGAATAAGGGGAAATTCTGAATTGTAGAATAAAATGGGGTATTCTAAATACTTGAAGAAATTAGTAAAAATCAAGGAGTTGTAAAATCTCTTACCACTTATTTTGGGCATTCCAGAATTGGAATTGAGAATTGAATAATTTGAGTTTTTGAGAGAGAGCAACATTTGTGGAACAGGATAGCAATAGAAAATGTAAAAATACCAAAATGTAAATGATGTCTTTTGGTTCAAATAGTTTTATAGCCCTCTGTATACAAAATTTAATAGGTAGTTGGGAATTTCTTTGGTACCCATCTTGGAGATGTTGTTGGTATAAACTATCAAAAGTTGTCTTTTTGCTGGAGTTGTTTCCTATCAATGCCTAAAACAGAAATTTCTTAATTTTGGTGTAAGAGATTTTTTTTCCCCTTTAAACTCTTACTTCTCATTTAGAATCCTAGAATTGATGCTAAATATTTGTTCCATGACAGAAGGGTGGTAAAGGCAAGGAAATGGGGATTAAGTGATTTGCTCAGGATCATACAACTAGGAAGTATCTGAGATCAGATTTGAACTAGCTCTTTTTCTACCAAGCTACCTAGATGCCCCCTCCTCTGAGGTTGTTTCAACTTATTTTTATGAATCAGTATAATTTGCTCTTATAGATCCTGTTTAGGCATAGCATGTACTTTTTTATTTTCTTAACCTCATTTTCTTAGAAGGCTATATTTTAGTTTAGGGAAACAATGACTTAAACCAGCTGGGACTTAAAGATGGAACTCTCTTATTTTCAGTAAACCATGCTGCCTTTGCTATATTATAAGGTACCTTGAGGTCAGTACCAAAGATAAGGCCTTGGTAACCAACTACAGTGAAAGATCAGAAGGCTGCTAAATAAAATATTTCATAAGCTGGGACTCCTCCCAAAGGTATCCAGAGTGATTTCCCTGGACATTCCCTACCCTGTAAGGTAGCAACCTCTGTTCAAAGGTGAATAGGTCTTATATTCTATTTATTCCTAGGAAGAATAGAGAGCCAGGGTTTTCTACCCACCTTTCCTTCCCTTCCTGAGGCAGAATGGAGTAGGGTAATTGACAGTTGCTGTTTATGAGTTGTTATCATCAGTATGTTTAAAACTATGAGGCAACCATGAGTAAGTTATCTTCTGCCTTTTCTCAGTCACATATATCACCTCAACTGACCAAGGAAACATTAGGACTATAGGTAAGGGTGGAAATAACTCATATTTGTATAATACTTTAAGGTTTGCAAAGTCATTTTTCCTCTCTCATCCTTGGTTTCCCTGTTATAAAGTGAGTGAGTTGGACTAGATAATTTCTGCAGTACTTCCTCATATGTTAACATTCTGTGATTCTATGAACATTCTGTAAATACTGATTATTGGTGAACTTAAAGCAAATTGTGATTTTTACATTGTTATTTCAAATAATTTTAACTCTCTTGATGAGTGTAAGTTAATTTTAGTATAATTTGTTTTTACAAATCCTTTGTAGGGATTGGAAGTTGGCATGATGTTTTTTTTATCAGCTCTACCTAAAATTAATGTTTGTTTCTGGTTAGGAAACATTTGCCTCTCTGATTTTTTTAGAAGGCCATATTTTTATTTATGGAAGCAATGATGTGATAAACTTTTAGAAAATCTCTCAAGAACATAGTGTGACCTTAAAAACATCTAGCATATGCCAGTATTTGAATCCGCCATCATTCCTTAAGATCTTTGTCCAGATCCATTAAAATCTAGAACCACTGATTCCCTGTTGATTTTATTTAGACCTTTGCTAAGTAGTCAAACCATTCACTAGTTCATCTGCTTAAGTTTTTGCCCTCATTGTTGACTATTTATGGATCTGTAACATTGTCTGTCAGTTGAGCATGATGTCCACAATCCTTGTTATTTAACCTTCCTGACACATCTTTTTTTGTAAGTTTACCTCTGGTATATCAGTTACTCCTAGCTATCTGTGGAGTTCACTTATTACATAGTCCTCTCTAGAGGGTTTGCATGTTGTTCTTTGCTTTCATTTTAAAATATTTCCAAAGTCATACCTCATTCCTATTGCTTCAGAAGAGCAACTGTTTCATGAGACATTTCATAATGACAGCTGTTTTTCTAACTATTAATGTTTGATTTTGCACTCTGAATAATTTGTTATTTAATTGGTCTGGGTCCTTCTTCCCCTCAGGCATATTTCGACTAGGCAGATAGTCTTAAGAAGCTGTGACCAAACAATTGATTATTAGATATTGTT
This sequence comes from Monodelphis domestica, assembly GCF_027887165.1. NCBI lineage: Eukaryota > Metazoa > Chordata > Mammalia > Didelphimorphia > Didelphidae > Monodelphis > Monodelphis domestica. Next base: position 430,224,656 of record NC_077227.1, read on the forward strand.
GAGCCTCTCCAAATGGAGCTAGGCTGATTTTCAAATAACAGTATTTGTCTCTTATTTGAAGCTTTTCCAGCCTGGTATGGGACATGCCAGAGTTTATGCTTTATGACAAACATTGCCTTAATGGAAGAGTAATGCTTTGTTTCAAAATAAATATAATTTAATCAATAATTCTCATTCATCCTGAAGAGGACTGTTATAAATAGACTGAATGCTGAAGCATCATGGTGGAATAGAAAGAACATTGGACTTGAAGTCAGGATAGCTGGAGTGGAATCTTGGCTCCCCAATTAACTAACTTTATAATTATGGACAAATTGAATTCTACATTTTTGGTCCTATTTCAGAATGATTTTAGGAAATAGTATAAAGGGGTTAGAATAGAGGGATGGGATAGGTTTTTTAAATCAGAGGTCATTTTAAAAGTAGCCTGTGTCATTTCTCCCAGTTACCCAAAGGCAGCATATTTGGGCCTTGTTTTTAGTACCCATTAGCAAAATGTAATTTCTTTCCTTATCTCTTTTAATCAGATCAGTTTCTACTTTAGCTTTGTCTGGTATCATGAATGCTACTCCTGCTTTTTTTTTACTTTAGATGATACTTAATAAATTCTGCTCCAGCCTTTTACCTTTAATCTGTGTTTTCACCCTGCCTCATATGCGTTTCTTGTATACAACATATAGTAGGGTTCTGGTTTTTAATCCACTCTGCTATCTGCTTCCATTTTATGGATGAGTTCATCCCATTCACATTCAGCATTATGATTATCAACTGTGTATTTCTCTCCTTCGTATTATCCTTTAGATCCTGCTCTATTCCCTTTCACTCTGTTCCTCCTCACCAGTATTTTGTTTTATGTCACTCTCCATTTCTTCCTCCTTCAAAATACCTCCCCTTTCCCTTTTTCTAATTCCCTTTCTACTCCTCAGAATTCTATACCCCATTGAGTAGACTTGTTTTCTCCTTTCTGAGCCAATTGTGATGAGAGTAAAGTTTAAGCATTGCCCATCACCACCCTTATCCTCCCCTCTCTGTAAAGATTTTTCATGCCTCTTCATGTTATATAATTTTTCTCTGTTGGTCCTTTCACTCCTGTATTCATTTTATAGTGACATTTTAATCTTGGTCAGAGAGGATTCTTGTGGTGACATGGAGCTGTTCTGGTTTACTCTGCCATGGTGACTCCACCCCCAGAAGTCTACCTATTTGCTTTGCTTTAAAAAAGTTAAGTGTATTACAAGTCCAGCTCAGGATTCACCTATTATCACTGACCTTTCACTATCTTGGGGTGTTGCCAGAGACACAGAGACTTTTTCTTCTAGCTACTTCTATAGCAGTTGACACATTAGGGTGAGAGACTCAGAGACACTATTTCAGGAAAATTTTTCCTCTGGAAATTTAGACAATGCAATAATACTCTCCTCACACCCTTATATTTTCATCTATGTCTTATTCTTACTTATACCAAATCACTTGTAAGTTTTCAAATTGGCAAGCTTAGGTAATTCTACCAGCACTAGAAGCTACCCTCCTTTAATGTCCAGGGTAAGCCTGCTTTCCCCTAGTCATTGAACTGACTACACAGCATTTGCTACCTCTAGCCATGGTGCTGATAGCTTGAACAACTGTGGTGCTAATTAAACATTTCCATAAAGCAAATTCTACAAAGTGGTACATTTCTTCTTCCTGTATGTCCCTCATTTTTTGTGACTTCTCTTGATGAGATAAAAGACCATCTTTCCTGTTAGGGATCTTGTGACTGTCTCCTTCACTTATACATACTGTTTTTTAGGGATGAAGTTGGTCAGATAAATGGCAAACAGTGATGGTTAAGATTTATAAAGACAGTGGTTATAGGATCTACTGTTAAGTAAATCAAAACTTCTCTGAGTCCTAGATTCCTCCTATGTTAAATGGAAGTAATAGGGAGATTATTGGCAAGACTGAATTGAATAAAACATCAATGATTGCTATCAGAACTTAAAAGGACACCATAATATTAAAGATAGAGACTGTTTAGAGTAAGTTTATAGGAGTGAAAAAAAATCTGAATTACTTACTGAGGTTTTTCACTTTATCTAAGTTCAGGATTTTATACTTATTTTGTGTGGATATTTATTTGGTATGACAGCATCAATTAGCACAATTCCTTCATTTAAAAAAATATTTTTTCTCTACTAGAGGATTGATCACCAACTGATGAATTTTGGGGGGCCATGGCAAGTAATGAAACCCTTTATTAAGATGTGAAAAGAGTATCCACACAAATAAATCCTTGAAGTACTGAAGAAATTTTGAAAAATACAAATCCTTAAACACAGAGGTTTAAAAAACCCTTTATCAGTGAATAGGCAACTTATATTGACTCTTTGGTATTGCTTGCAGAATGTATTCACTTTGGTAAGTCCCATAGGATTTCATTGTCTTATGTTATTAGTATCCTATTATTGAAAAAGGTTTTTTGGAACTGTTCCAAAAGCAAGAAGTGTTAGTTTGCTTTAATGGGAGATCCTTTCCATTTAAGATGGAAAGAAGGGAATTCTAGTGCTGCCTCAAGCACTTGCCAGTTGAATGACTCTCCCAAGTCACAGCTTTCCTGAGCCTCAATTTTTTCACCTTTCAAATGGAGGTAATAATACTCCCATTAACCATTCCATTGTTTGTTGTGAAGAACAGGTTTAATGTATCTTATGAATAGGAGTTAGCATTTGGTAAGGCATCATGGTAGAGTAGAAAAGACATAAGACTTGGGTTCAGGAGACCTGCAATGACTATTGTATGTGAACAGTCTGTTCAAAACCTTCACTTCTCAAACTGCCAACATTACCTTTTACCCCACCTTCTCAGCAAAAGATCTTATCTAAGACTTTACTGATAAAATTAAAGCTGTCCATCATAAGTTCTTTCTCCCCATTTCTATTTTAATTCAATTCAGTTAAAATTCACTTAATACTTATTAAGCATCCACTATGTGCCAGGCACTGTATTACATGCTAGAAACATAAGCCAAAAAAAAAATGAAAAGCAATTGTTGCACTCAAGGAGGGAGACAAAACACAAAAGGAAACTGAAAAGTAGAGTTTGATGAGAGCCTCCAAGGAGTACCCAGTACAGCAGCATGCTGTGCAGTGGAGTGGCATTGCAAACTGAGCAGAGCTTCACTTTCACATCACATACCCTTTCAATATCATCACCATTATCTCTTCCTTTACTCCAGGTTTTAGGGGAAGAAGTGGCTAAGAAGTGACTTTTCCATTGGCTAACACCAGCCTCTTTACACATCTCTGATCTCATCCCCTTTTGTGTCTACCATGAATTTGCCACTTAGATCATGCTCCTTTCCTCCATAATGTTCAGTCTTCCTTTTCATTTCATTCTTCTGCTGCCTATAAATGTACCTAGATCTCCATTATATAAAAAACCCTAGTCTTTCACTTAGGCCTAGTATCCTCCTACCAGTCTGGTTTATCCTTCTTGGTTTCCTTTATTGTATCATCTGCTATGTTCCATCCACTATGTGTGGGCTCTATCCTAGGCCCTCTTCTCTCACTACAGTTTTTCTTGGTGAATCCATTAGCTTCTATGGGATCAACTCCCCTCTATTCTGATAATTCCCACATCTGTGTATCTACTAATTTTTTTTGCATGTTTCATATCACAGCAGGGACTGCTTTAGTTTTGGCATTAGATCCCTTGCCCCTAGCTTTGTGCCTGGATATTTGTTGAACCGAATGGAATTGGAGGTATTTTTAAAAACTTGATAACAGATTATATTAATTATAGGAATTCTGTTATATAAAATAGCATAGTGTAATGGAAAAAATACTGGTTTGGAAGTCAGAGGACCTGAAGTTAAAATCCTGCTCAGCCTGTGCAAAAGCAAAAGTCCCTCTCTGGACTGGGGTGAGAAGTGTGCTTTGTGACTTAATGCCATAGAAACTTGAGTTGTTATCTAAAGTTCAAAAACCACTTACTAAGCAAATACTGGGATGCAAAGACAAAAATAAGAACATCCCCTGCTCTCAGGAGCTTAGATTCTACTAGGGTAAAAAAACCCACACAAATAAGTAAATATAAAATACATACAATATAATTTCAAGTGGGAAGGATCGCAGAGAATGGAGAGAAAGGATAATCAGGAAAGAGTTCTTATAGAAGGTGACACTTGAGCTGAGTCTTGGTTAAGTGCCAAGAGGTGGCAGTGAGGAGGGAGAGCATTCCAGGCATGGTAACACCCTGTGTAAAGTCACAGAGCCTGAAGGGAGACAGACTGTCATCTACCAGGAACAGAAAGTAGGGCAATTGGACTGGAATCAAAAGTGCCCAAGGGAAAATAATGTTCCATAAGTCTGGAATGATCAGTTGGAGCCAGAGTATGAAGGGCTTTAAGTGATACCCCACTGAATCTCAGAGCTCAATCAGCTCCTGGCCCTATGCTACCCTGACACCACCAGCTGCTAAGGGAATTGATGGCCCTATATTCCTTGAGACTTCCCAGACAATCCTATATCTTATCCTTTCAGGACCAGACCTTCTCTGCTTTACCCTAATCTGATAAACTGATCTGTGCTTATGTTCCATTGAGATGAAGCTTCAAGCTCTCCCAGATAATAGTTTCTGTTTTCCATAATCACCTTCCCTAAGTAATAGTTATGGTTGGAAATTGAGGCCAGTGTCAAGAGAAAGTAACACCCATAATGGCCAGTGGGGAGTATGGTTTAAGACAGGTGGAGCCTAGTAGCAGCAGGTTTCACATCACATAGCAGGTGGAAGAGATATCCTCTCCACCTGTGAGTCGGGTTGGCCCAGTGCCTGGCTTTGCTACTGCCCATTATATAACAAGCTCAACTTACAGTGCAGGTCATGTAGTCAACAAATTCTTAAGATAAATCAGGTGCTAAATAAACAGTTCCCCAGATAAATTAGGAAGTGACAATATACATGACCAAAGAAAGTACAACAATACTTAAAACAGATCATCTGGGAAGGAAGCTCCTTTATTCCAAAGTGTGTTACAAATAAAAGCTTCGAAATCAGGCAAAGTAGAGCTGTGTATCTCCTGGCACTGAATCATTGTGGTAGCAAAGGAAAAAAAAAATCATCTAGCGGGCAGTTCTAGTGGTGAGACACGATTCTGTCAGCCAGCCAATACTAGAAATCTTTCCTGCTTCTCAGAACTTGCCAGGACTGGTGCTTCACTAAGCATAGACTTCTGGAGCTCAGTGTCATGTCTACGCCATGAGGATGACTGACGGAAGATGGCCAGTCTGAGAGTTGAATTGGCATTTTTTTTTTGAGGTGTTAAAAAAACTGATGGAAAGACTCTAGCATTTAGTGGATCCTCTTAGTCAGCCAGTTAGGACAGAATGCTGAGCCTGGAGTCATGAAGACCTGAGTTCAAATCAGTCTCAGACACAAATTATCTATGTGACCTTGGGCAAATCAGTTAGCCTCTGTTTGCCTCAGTTTCCTCAAGTATAAAATAGAGATAAGTATAGCTCCTATCTTATGGAATTTTTGAGAGGATCAAATCAGATAGTATTTGTAAAGTATTTAACAAATACCTGGCATGTAACAGTTGCATAATAAAGGCTTATTTCATCTTCCCCTTTGGAGGATTTATGGAATAGCAAGGATGAGACACGCAGAAGGCAAACTATCTGTGCCAGTAGAGCAAACACCCACTTTCTTAGCAATGAGATCAGTCTTCAAAATCTGAGCACCGCTTTCCTCTCTAACATCTATCTTTCTTTATCTTTCCTGTTTTCTTCAGCTCTGAGCAGGCTAACTACATTTTGGATTGGCCCACTGATTATACTTTACTGTGAATGAATTTCTCTATTTCCTTTCAACCTGCCTTTACATTTTAATTAAGACGATAATGGAATTCTTTCTTACCCCTCCCTCAGAAATTCAAAGCTTAGTTTATAGTAAAAAGAGCAGAGCTGGGGAATCAGTTAAATGTCCTATCACATCTTTTTCTTCTCAACAAATGTCTTGTCCATCTGGGAAAGGCTGGGAGGGACTATTTCAATCATGGGTGTTCAAAGTCTTTTCTTGGGATTGCTTGGAGGAGAGAAATCTTAAGTTCCTTGTAGCCAACTTCTTCCAGGACCTGACCTTTCCTAGATTAGATTCACTAGCAAGTCTCTTCAGAATTTTACATTTATCCTAGCAAAAGTTATACTTCTTGCCCAGATTCCCTTAACCTAGCCCAGTACTTTCCCTTTCTATCTTTCTGCTTCAAGATTCAAAAAAAGATTTCAGGAGGTGGGGTGGGGTTATGTTTTCTGGTATGTTCAAAATTCTTTTAGTTAGCATTTAATTATATTTCACATCATAACTCTTCCCCTATCTCCTACCTTATCTAATGCCCTATGTAATTTGCCCCTTTGATTAAAGACATTTATGACCAAAAAAATTATTTAATTAATTAATTTTGAACATTTTCCAGAATACATGATTTATGTTCTTTCCCTCCCTTACTCCCAGCCCCTCCCACAACTACTGAGCAACTCCACTGGGTTTTACATGTGTCATTGGTTAAGACTTATTTCCATATTATTAATATTTGTATTAGGGTGATCACTTATAGTCTATGTCCATATCCCCATCGACCCATGTGATCAAGCAGTTGTTTTTCTTCTGTGTTTCTGCTCTCACAGTTCTTTGTCTGGATGTGAATAGTGTTCTTTCTCAGAAGTCCCTCTGGATTGTTATGACAAAATTAATAAGATCATGGGATGTAGGGCCTGAACAGAACTTAGAAATCAGCTTAGCCACTGTTTCCAAACACACTTCCATCAGCAAAAAAAAAAAAAAATTTTGCAAGCACCTCCATTATATGAATATTTACTTATTTATGGATCATATTTATGTCCCACTATACTAACCATTATGTACTTTACAAAACTTAAACAAAATAGAATTTTTAAAAAGTTATGAGATAAAGATGAAATAATATTTGATCCTAAAGACAATAGGAAGCCACTGGATTTTATTGAGTATGGGAGTGACATGATCAGACTGGATTGTAGGCAGATCACTTGGCAGCTTTGTGAAGGATGGACTGGAATGAAGAGAGACTTAAGGTAAAGAGACCAATTAGTAATTTGTTCTAGTGGTCCAGGCAGAGGTAATAAATGCCAGAATTAGAGTTATGGCTGTGTGAATAGAGACAGGACAGAGGAGAGAGAAGTTGTTGAAGCAACGTTGATAAGGCAATGTTGGATTTATAAGGTGAAGGGGAGTGAAAAGTCAAAGCTAACACCTGGACTGCACCAATGATTCCAATCTAGGTGACTAGAAGGTTAGCGTTACTTTTGATAGAAACAGGGAAGTTCAGAAGATGAGGGGGTCTTGGAGGAAAGATGATATAATAAGATCTGCAGTGTATTCTGCCTTCCACCTATGCCTTTTTAAATGACTGTGCTGGGGCAGCTGGGTGGCTTAATGGATTGAAAGTCGGACCCAAAGACAGGAGTTCCTGGGTTCAAATATGGCCTCAGACACTGCCTAGCTGTGTGACCCTGGGCAAGTCACTTAACCCCCATTGACTAGCCCTTACCACTCTTCTGCCTTAGAACCAATACCCAGTATTGATTGTAGAATGGAAGGTAAGGGTTTAAAAAATAATAAAATAAATGACTGTTCCCCATCCAGAATGAAAAGATGGAGGTAAGATTGGCTCTTCCTTGCTGGACACACAGCCAACGCTCCTAAGGATTCCTTTTAGCCACTTTTAGCCAAAGTGATCTGTGCGGCATAGGGCAGGCATTGAGTGGTTAAAGGGAAGATTTCCCAGTGGTACCTGGCCACCTGCTGCTATAAGTGCCTGGGTAGGGTCAGCAAAGGTTGACCAAAAGGAGAGGTGGGACCTTAAAAAATGTAGGGAGGGGACTATGGGAGGTAGTATTAAAAGATAAGGATGTGTTTGAGTTGGAAACAAACCACATATCTGGCTATCATGAAGAGGTTAAGATGCAGCCCATCTTCCCATCTTCCCATCTTCCCACCTTGAGACTGATCACACACTACTTAGGGTCAGCCCATGGTCCCCTTCTTGTGAAACCACGACTCCAAAGGAGGCCTCAGTGCCTACTAGGGCACTAGGGACATAGTCTGGCACCTTCATTTTGCATATGAAGAACCTGAGTCCTAGACAGGTTAATCGAAATACATACCGCATGATGTAATGGAATTGGAGCTGGACAACCTAGGTCCAAAACTGAGCTGTGCTGTCTATTGCCTGTTTGACTTCAGACAAGTCACTTACTTGACCTTTCTAGACCTTGGTTTCTTCATTTTTAAAATAAAGATGTCTGGTTTTATAATCTCTAAGCTCCTTCTAACTCATAGATTATGAAATACTGATAGTATAGAACAGAACAAGACTCAAAAGTAATAAGTAGTTGAGTCAACAGTCTTCTCACTAACGAAGATTCTGACAGAGATAGGCAGAGAGATGTGATCTATAGTATGAAAAAGGAATTGCATTTCATGATGATGCCAAGTGCTCCACTTTAGCCTCAATAAAAAATTAGAGGACAGATAAAAGAAAAAAAACTTAAGAGAAAAAAGAAGAGTGCCTTTAAGGATCTGAAAATTGAAAGTCAGGCATGACAGAAGGAAGTAGTGGTAAAATTCAGGACAGAGTGGCAGAGGGAGGTTTCCTCCTCTCTTTTGTTGTCTCTGGATATAGAAAGATTGCCTGGGTAACCTCTGCTAGACGGCTCCTATAGCACCTTCAGTACAGGAAGTGAGGGAGTGAAAAGGTTAAATTTCTCATCCAAGATGAGTTCAGCCAGCCCTGTGAAATGGTGGCAGCAGAATGCCATCAGACTCTCTAATCTTATTTCTATCACGCTGACTTTCTTGGAGCCCATCAAGCAGTGTGCTGGCCAAGAGATCCAGTTCAATGTGTGATGAACATCTCAGTCGCTTTCTTCCTGAAAATGGCAAAAGGGCAATAATTTAGAAAACCTAGCCTGCTCTTTAAGAAAGGATGAAAGGGTACTAAATGCACTTTTCTTTCTTTATCAGATTTAGGATATTTTGGATTTTATGTTAAAATGCCATTTTATTGTTACATTTTATTTTTGTATTTCATTCTAATTAATTAATTCTCTGACTTTAGATTTAATGGAAAAGTCCTTAGAGTAAAATTGCATGGTTTATGTTTGCATATCTCATTTCATTTCATGGGGTCTGATTAGGATTGTAGATATAACAAGAAATAGAGTAAATGCCTTTTGTGCCCAAGGTATAATGACAATTTTTGCTGTCTAGCCTTTTGTTTTAACTTATTCTTAAATGGAATGCTTGCAATTTGTCTTATCTGAGCTAAGACTTTTATTTGTATGCTTTGTAAGAAACTCTCCCTAATAGACCCCCAAATTGAATATTAGATTTTCTGTTAAATCCTTTGTGCTGTGACACTGATCTCTTAAATTAAAGGAGATGGGCCTATCTACAGTGGTTTTTGAAGGTGTTTTGTTTTGAGTTTAAATTTAGCAGTAAAATAATATGTTTCTTTATTTGTTGAATATTTGAGACAATTAGAAGAGACTCTCCTGAATGGAAGTTAATTGCAGCATACAAAATGGTTGCAGATTTGCTTCAGCTGTTTCATGACATGCATCAGGGTTACTGCAGGGTTTCTCTTCCCTTTGCTTATAAACAGAAAGCTCTCAAATGCAATTATAAACCACCAGTAGCCGTCTTGGAAATCTCAATCGATCGCAAATGGCTAAATATTTAATTTCCTCATTGTCTGCCCTTCCAGGGATGGCTTCAGCATTTTATTTTCTTTGAGGCTAACATGAAAACCAGTCTCTGCAATGGCTGCTGGAGATTGTGTGTGTTGCAAGGAGGCTCCCCTGCAGTGATGAGCTCAAACCTTGTTCAGTAGGAGCTCTTTTTTGCAAATGGTGGTAGATTTTTGCAGAAGATTTGTGGCTAGAGAGCTATGTATAATACTGATGAAGCATTTTTGTTCCAGCTCCGTCTCAGAAGACCTAGGTTGCCGACGAGGGGAATTCAGTAGAAAACATTATGGATCTGTGGAGCTGGTAAGTTCTATTCAGTGCTAACAGATTGTTTTATATTTTGTTAAAATCACCAAGCTTATCAGATTTTGTTTGTACATATTTTCTAATTCTGTAATACCATGGGCATAGTATAAGGATTGGATCGGTTTGGGGAAAAAATCAGAGTGCTTGAGCGGCTTTGACAATTACATCATCTTAATCTTTTTCTTTTGTTACACACTTTTAACCTCACATCTCTGTTGATTTGATAAAAAAAAATCATAGAGAGAGATTGTGCTTTAATATTTTTTATAACAGATTTTGAAAAGTAGGTAGCAACTGCAAATAACTCTGGATAAAATAATTTTTGATTGAAAGAGAAAGATTTAATTTCCATAATATATTGTTAATAAAGTGCTTCATTTTGTTGCTAAGGTTAAAATATGGGTTGCTTTTCTGAAACAAATAAAAAAAAAGCATTGATTAAAACAGGATAAATGTGTTGATTATAGACCTCTGCAGTGAAAATATGTATACATTTTCTACCAAGTTGTTGGGCGATTTTTAAAACAGCATTTTACATGTTAAAAGAAGAAAATAATATATGTGTCCAGCAGTCACCAGTATTTCAGAGACAGATATAACTGGTACCTTATAATGCATAAAAAACATGGATAAAGATTTAAGAAAGTGTGTTTCTCCATTGTATTGGTAAACAATTATTTATAGAATATTAGATACTCCCTCTTATTTTAAAATTTAAAATATGAGTTATTTCAATACAGTTTATTTTCTTATTGCCACCCACTAATTTAAAAGGCTTTGAGAAGCAAACTTTCTTCTTGACAGATTGTAGTATATAAGGAATCTGTCAAAAATGTGTGCTTACTAAAGGTTTTCTGGGTCCGATTCATTGAATATTTCTGAAATGCTTTGTGTCTATCAGTATGCTGGGTGCGGGAGGGAATACAGAAGAAATGCAAGATCTGACCTTTGTCCTCAGGGAGCTTATAATCTAGTTAGGAAAATGGGGTGTATTATTTCCTCCATAGTATGAATAGGTATAAAGATGTGGTACAGATTGTAGGTATATAATAAATTGGAGAAAAGAGTTCCTTGTGGGGTGGAATTTGTCAGGGAAGGATTGATTGAAGGAGTGAAACTTGAGCCAGCCTTGAAGGATGTGTACAATTTGGTTTGTTGGGGAGGAAGGACATATTATATGAGTAAAGAGCCTGAACCAAGACATGGAGATAGCAATGATCTTGGCATGTTCAGGGGACAGTGAGGAAAAAACATGACTGAAGCAGCAGTGGCACAATCTGGAGAAGTGAGAATAAAGCATTACAGAATTGGATTCAAAGGGAGCCTCAGAGGCCAGCCTGTGCCCAGACTGAACACCACCCCTCTAGGTTTGTCCCTGCCTTTTGCCGAACCTGTGTCTAGCCCACATCTCTCCATATTGTCCACTTGGGGTAGCATTTCACAGTGTTGTCAAATGTTTTGCTAGAATCTCCATAGACTCTCTTTATAGTATCCTTCTGATCCAATAACCCTGTTAAAAAAAGGAAATGAGGTTAGTCTGGCATGATCTAATCGTGATGAAGTCATGCTGGCTCTTTGTGGGGAGATGGGTGGATATTGTGGTGGAGTAAATAACGTGCTGCATCGGAGTTCTAATCCTGGCTCAGACACTTCATAACTGGATGGCCATGGGCAGCTCAGGCGGCAAGCCAAGATTAAGTCCCTCCTGTGTGTTCACCGGGGAGACAAAGAAAGAAATGAAAGAGTCCCTGCCATCAAGAATCCTATTTTGTCAGGGGAAATCTATGTCACATGGACAGAGCGGTAAACATGCATACATGTGTACATATATGTAAATGAACATGCATACACACAGAATGCAGATGCAAAGTATATTCTGGGGGAGGAGGAGAGGCAGAAGCTGCTGAGGAAGGATCAGAAAAGGCATTGTTTGGGAGGTAGCATTTGAATGGAGCTTTTTTCCTTTTTTAAACCCCTACCTTCTGTCTTAGAATCTGTACTGTGTGTTCATTCCAAGGCAGAAGAGCAGTAAAGGCTGGGCAGTATAGTTAAGTGACTTGCCCAGGATCACACAGCTAGGAAAATTTGAACCCAGGACCTCCACACCTCTGGACCTGGCTCTCAATCCACTGAGTCACTTAGCTGCCCTGCTGAATGGAGCTTTTGAAGGACTCTGGAGGTTTTGTGAGACAGATGAAGAGGGAATGTGCTTCAGGCAGGGGAAACAGCCTGTGCAAAGGCCTGGGAGCAGGAGAGGTAGAATTTCAAAGTAAATAGGTCAGTTTGTTAGAAACACTGTGTGCAAAGGAGACTAATTATTCAAAGAGCCTAGAAAAGTTGTCTAGAACCAGATTAGGAAATGCTTTAAATGCCAAATAGAGGAGTTTCTGTTTGATTGTAGAAACAATAGGAAACCACTGAACTTTTTTAGTGTCAAGTAACATAGTCAGATTTGTGCTTTAGGAATATACCCTATGATGGGGCAATTGTAGTTAAATAATAAATTGGAGAAAAGAGTGCTTCCTGGGCTGAGATGTGCCTCAGGCTGTCATCCTAAAGCCTGACCAGGCACAGGCAGCAGTGTTCTGGAAACAGTTACAAACTGAGAATTTCCATTAATCCAATTGAAAAAGTTCAAATGTGTGACTGCCTGGATTGGGGGGAGAAGAGGGAGGAGATGTTCTGCACTCATACAGTTACACAATTCTGAATTGAAGGGGTCTCCAACCCAGCCTGAGAAATGGAAAAAGAATCCCCTTTCTGACAAAGCAGGTGAATGGGCTTCTAGCTTTTACATGGACCACCAACAAAGTGGCCTTCTGCCTTCCAGGATAATCCATTCCAATTTGGGATTGTTTAATTGTTAGGAGATTTTTCTAGACATCAAGCCTATAAACTTGGTGCTTTTTAATTTCCATCCTTCACTCCCAGTTCTGTCTCTTGAGCCCAAGATGAACAAATCAGCTTGATGGTGCAACAGTGGATAGAGTGGATAGAGTGGATAGAGTGCTGGAGTCAAGAAGACCAGAGTCAGCCATTGATTTTGTGATCCTGAACAAGGCAGTTGACCAGTTTCTCTCAGTTTTCTCAAATGCAGAAAGAGGCTAATAAAGAAATCTACCTCCCAGGGTGGCTGTAAGAACTAAATGAGAGAATATTTGTATGTGCTTTGCGTAGTGCCTGGCACATAATAGACTTTATTTAAATGCTTATTCCCTCCCCTCCCTTTACCCATCTTCCATATGACTGACAGCCCTTCAAATACTTGAAGATAAGTTATCATGTCCCTTCTAAATCTTCCTCATTCTAAATAGTCCTTGTTTATTTTCTTTCTCATAACTGTCCTAAAACTTGTTAATTGTCCACAACTGTCATAAATTGTCCCTGTTTATTATTATTATGGTTATTGTCCTCATTTTATAATTGAGGGAACTGTAGGAGACAGAGACAAAATGACTTGCCCAGGGTCACACAGCTAGTAAGTGACTGAAGTTAGTTTTGAACTCAAGTTCTTCCTGACTTCAGGCCAAGCACTCTATCCACTGGACCACCTGGTTATTGTTGTTGTTGTTGTTTTTAATAAGATAGTAATTTTTATTTAGGACAAAGATAAACAGAAAAGTAATAGAACTCATTTGCAGCCAATGTTCTTTATGAGCATGCCTCAATTCCTTTCCTCTAAGAGCAGGAACTGTCCCAGTTCTTTTAATTGACTTCTTATGGCATGAACCAAAGGCTTTCAGAACCTTGATTGCCTTCTTTTGGACATTCTCCAGGTTATCCTTCCTAAAAGGTAGCATCCAAAACTGAACATAATACTCCAGAAGTTGTCTAACTAGGGCCAAGAGCAGGGCCACTCTCATCTTCCTAGATGCTAGTCTCTTAAAACAGCCTCAGATCACATTCACTTTCTTAGCTCTCATATCACCGAGTTGACTCATATTAAACTTGCAATCCATTTAAGTTCCCAGATCTTTTTCAAATTAATTGCTATCTAATCATGCCTTTCCATCTTGTCCTTGTGAAGTTGATTTTTTAACCTAGTTGTAAGACTTGGCTTATTCATCCTAAAGCTATACTTCTCCCTAATTTCCTTATTCCTATTGAGGGAGACACCATTCTTCCAATCAGTCAGCTTGATAGTCTAGGGGTCATCCTTGACTCTTCACACTCTCACCATTCCCCTGTCCAGGTTGAATCATTTACAAAGGCTTATCAGTTTTACCTCCACCACATGTCTTGAATCTTTGTCCTTCCTTTCCCTCACACCACCCTAATCCAGGTGATCATCACCTTAAGCCTGGACTATTTCAGGAGATCACTGGCTGGTTTCTCTGCCCCCAGCTTCTTCCTATTCTAGTCCATCTATCACACAGCAGCCAAATTGATATTCTTAAAGCATGGTTCTATTATCAGACTTTCCCTTCTCAGGAATTTTCAATGGTTTCCTATTGTCTTGCAGATAAAATACAAACTTACTTGTCTGGCATTTATAGCCCCTTACAATCTGTTGTCAAGCTGTCTTCATGTTGAACTTTCAGTCCATCAAAGTAATTATGCATTACTCTTGTACACTGTGTTTCAGCCAAACTGGCCTACTTGCAATTTATATCTCTCTCAGCATTGGTATGCCTTTGCAAAAGGTTATCTCTGGTATCCGAAATTCTCTCCCTTGTAACCCTTGCTCCTTGGAACCTGTACCTCCCTTCCAGGCTTGACTCTAAGGCCATCTCTTATAAGAGGTATTTTCTGATTCCCCAGGTTGTTAGTACTCCTTAAATCTCAAAATTAATTTGTATTTATTGTGCATTTACTTATATTTATTTATAGTTTATTCTCTAATAAAATATAAGGTCCACAAATTCAGGAACTCTTTCATTTTTGTCTTTGAATCTTTCGTACCTAGCACAGTGCCTGACACATAAAAGGCACTACAAATGCCTTTCAAATTGAAATATTGAATCATCCTTATTATATTTCATCTTATTCAATTTGGCTCAATGCCAAGATCATTTTGAATCCTGACTCTGTCAAGCTGTATGTTGGCTGTCCCTTCCAATTTGGGGTCATTCATAAATTTGATAAGTATGTCATCATGGATAAAATTGTTAAATAACCTAAAGCCAAGAACAGAACCCTAGGGCACCCCATTGCAGACCCTCTCTCTCAGGTTGCTATCAAAGTATTAATTAAACATTAAATTCTAGTTATGACTATTCAACCCAGTTCCAAATTCACCTAACTGTACTATTAACTAACTCATGTTTTCCACAAGAATAGAATGAGAGACTTTGCTGAAATCTAGGTAAACTGTAGAATTTTTGGCAGGTATCAAAATCAAGCTCACTGGCCCATAGTTTACATGTTCTGTTCACTTCCATTTTCTGAAAAATGGGACATTTATTTTGCTTCAGTCTTGTGGTACTTCTCCAGTTCTTTACAAACTTTCATAGATCACTGATAGACTAAGCAGTCATATATGCCAGTTTCTTCAGTACCCAAGGATGTAGTTTTGCTAGGTAGTCTCCTAATATCTCCTATTTTATCTTGATTATCAGTTCCCTATTAGCAATTTTGTTCAGTGCTTTCCAATCCAAAGATCCTTTTCTTTGGCAGAAGAAAAAAACAAAAATAAAATAAAAATTGATAAATGACAAGTAAACAAAAATATTTACCATTGCCCCAACCACCCCAAGCAGTAGTTTTATCCATTCTTTGATCTTATTTTCTCCAGGCAAAATTAAACCAAATCAATTTACCTTTTTGATTGTTCTTAGCTTTCTTCTCTAATTTCAATTCCTTTTTAATTTCAGCACTCCTGACACTATATTCTTACAAGACCATGCCATGCTTTTATATTCATTTTTTGCTCTCTATCTTGCTTCTGTCTATTGTACAAGACTTTAAAATCTAAGTTGGTTGGTGAGTTCCCTGTGCATCAAAATTAGTCTTGCAACAATTCCTTTTTTCCGTCCTCCTTGAAATTGGTACCTAGTGACTTCAAAATTCCATTCTTGAAAGTGTCCCATTTTTGAACCCCTTGGAACCTTTTGAAATCTGCTCTCCCAAAATCCAAGGTACTATTGGGCTGTTCCTGGCTTCTCTTTCCTTCTCTGTTACAAATTAAAAGATAGAGTGGTCACTTTCCTTAAGATTTCCATCATTTCCTTTCCAACAACTAGTCCCCTCCCTGATGGTGAGAATGAGCACCCAGAATAGACATTCTTCTTCTAAGTTCTTTATCTTTTGAGGAAAGTAAATAAATTATTAGCTGCCTCAATTTGTGTCTCCATCAGATATCTGGATAGTTCAAGTCACTCATCATTGCTCTACTACTATATCAGACTTCCATTTGTTTTGTCTGTCCTAAATTTTTCATTTGTTTCCTCCTACTTTCTTGCTGATTTATAGAGTACTTCTATGAAGGTATTGCTTATTTATCTCCTTAATGACCTTTTTTCAAATGCTTTCCAGCATATTTCCACCCTCTTTTCCTTAGATTTGCCCAGAAGAATATACTTTCTTAATATTACAGTGATATCATACTTCCTCCTCCTTACCTATCTCCTTTCTTTTATATAAAGTATAACCTTTTGGAGCCATCTTCTATTCATGGGTCTCATCTCACCATGTCTCTGATATCCATGAGGGCAAATTTGCTTTTTGTATTAGTATCACGAATTGATTTTGATTATTAGTCATTTAATTACTCTCAGTACTACTTTGTGTATTAAAGTTTTTGATATGAAAAGTAATTGCATGTATATGGATATAGATAGATAAATAGAAATTTTTCATTCACTTGGCTTTTCTTACATAGTCAGGACAAACTCTTTTGAGTAATTACAAATCTTTTCCTAGAGACTCTTCAGTGTTCCAAGGCTGGATACAGCCAGCACAATGTCTTCCACCAATAGGAGCATTTAGAGACCTTCAGTCTCTACAGAGAATCCTTCTTCAACTTAGATTCTGCATTGTCTCCATACTTTTGAGTATACATCTCTCTAATTTTGTGTCTCATCTATTGCTTAAGATTAAAAGGTTATTAAATAAGGCTTTCTCTTGCTATTTTCATAGAATTTTGAATGATTTTGATGTATGGATATGAGATGCCATGTTAGAAATATGCCTTTAAAATAACATTTTGCCATAACCAAATGTGTTTTCACAGTTGGCAAACAATAATCTTTGTAAAGGTGGGGAATCTTATGAAACATGAAATATAATGTCGGGCTTCTTTACTTAAGTTTGCTATTTTTGCCAAATTGTGTCTTCTCCCCCTTTTAAAAATTTTTGTTCTTTTGTTTTTGCTCTCTAGCAGAGGGTAGAGAGAAAGATATATTGGGAAGTACAGTGATGTAAAAACAAAAGCTATCAACAAATTTTTTGTAGCAAAAGAAAGAGCAGGCTCCTTTCTTTTCTCTCTCTCTTTTTAAACTCTTGTCTTCTGTCTTAGAATCAATACTCTATCAGTTCCAAGTCAGAAGAGCAACAAGGGGTAGGCAAATGGGGTTAAGTGACTTGCCTAGGGTCACATAGCTAGGAAGTGTCTGAGATCAAATTTGAACACAGAACTTCCATTTCTAGAGCTGACTTTCTTTCCACTGAGCCATAGGTACTCTGAGTAGACAACTTGAAATGTATTTATTAGGGATTTGAAATGGGTGTGAATTAGTGTGGAAAGAGGATGAGCTTTGAAATCAGGAAACACTTTATTCCAGCCCCACCTCTGACACATTTCAGCAGTGTGCCCATTGGTCATTCGCTTATATTTTCAATACACCAGTCAACTTCCTAAGAATTTAAGTTTTATTTTATTTTATTTTTAAATTTTATTTAATTAGATGATTTAGAATAATTTTCCATGGTTACATGGTTCCTTCCCTCCCCTCCACCCACTCCCCTCCCATATCTGACGCGCAAGAATTTAAGTTTTTGATGAGCTGCTGATCTGAAATTCTGTGTAGCTTATACTGATGAAATTTAAGACTTGGCCCCTCACCCCAAATACATACAAATACAATACACATGTCATTGGAAAGCTATCCATCCATATAGGGTGGTCTGTAGTAATACAATCAACCTACCATCCACATGGCATTGAAATCCATAGACCTTTCACATGGCTAGTTCATATAGTATTATTCTAGCACACTGCACAGTGTGACACATAATAGGTGCTTAATAAATGTTTATTAACTTTATTAGGACCTTTGGTGGTCCTCATTTTAAATGAGATTAATGAGTAAAAGCTGCACAGAAACAAGTTTAGGATGATATAAGAAAAAAATCATATTAATTAGATCATTTGAAAGGGAAATGGGATGTCTTGGAGGTAGCAAGTTCTCCCTCCCCCATTGGAGGTCTTCATAATTGGAAAGTCGTTGAACTTAGAGGGATTCTTAGAGGGATTAGAGGGTTGGACTACAGGTCCCTTCCAACTCTGAAATTCTGTGCAGCTGCCCAGGATTCTAGTCTTTCTTTGAAGATGCAACCAGCATCAACTTAGTTTTCATAATCAGATGCCTCACAAGTCAGTGACCTTTTGTCCAAATAGCTTTACTAGACCACTATAGAACTAATATCTTCTAGTTTTCCAGGAGTCCTAGCTAACACACAGTTGTACCTCCCAGACACTGCACTGATACATCACTCATTTGTTAACACAGCTAATATGTAATTTATGCCTGACTGGTGTTTCTGGTGAACCAAAATGAAAAATTGAACATTATAAGAATAACAGCACCTGCAAGTTTGTGATAAGGATTGACTATATTTCAAACCTGTTTAGCTTATTGTATTTATCTTTCTGATATAGTGTGTGTTTCTTTGATATTGTACTAGAAGAATATTGGTAGCTTCTTTGTCTTGCAGGTGAATACCTTTAGAAAGTTTCTCCTTTAGTTCTGTGTTAAAGCCAGCATTTGATTGTGTACTTGTCTTATACCCTCTACCAGATTTTAAAGTTCCTGGAGGGCAAGGGCAGTTTCTTTCTTGTATTCCTATATCATCCCCATTGTAGCCTCTTCTATTTGTTGCCTATGATAGGCATTCAGCACATAATATTTAATATGAATGAATGAAGATCAGTAAATGGAAATTTGGTGACTAACTTTTTCCTTTGGTATTTTTATTGTTTAGGTTTGCAAACTCAGTACTTATAGCAACTCTTTACTTCCTTTTTGGTACTTTCCCTAAAATTAGAGTATAAATTGTCATCAGATGTGCAGTGATGTTTTAGTCTGAATGTTAAAAGTACATGCATTTGTCAGAAATCTAAATAAGACCATTTTCCTTTCAATGTCCTTTTAAAAAATCAAATTAAATTAATAAAGTCACTTCTACAGCTAGATCATATGTTGCCTTGAAAACCAACCTCGCTATTCAAAACATCTAGGCCCAGGAGCATTTTAAAATACCAGGCAGGTCAGCCTCAGTTTCTTCCCCTGCAAAATGAGGCATAATAGCGCCTGCCTTGAAGGGTTGTTATGAGGATCAAATGAGATAATATTTTGAAGTGCTTACTTAGCACAGTTCCTGGCATATAGTAGGTACTTAACAAATGCTTTTCCCCTTCCCTTCTTGAAAGGAGGAACCAGAATGATATGACATAAGGCAAAATGGTGTAGTGGGAAAACACTGTGGATCTGGAGTTAAGACTTGAATTTGAATCCTGACTCCACCTTTTACTCCCCTCTGATATGAAGTAAGCCCCTCCCCTTCTCTGTTTGTCAATTTCCTTATCTGGCTTGGATTAATTCTGAATTCCCTTCCAGCACTAAATTCCTATAATTAGAGGAAATGTTCAACAAACACTTAGGTAGAGTTTGGCAGTTTTCTCACGAATATTTAACTATTACATACCACTATTTAATCCAACCCTGGTTTTATCCCAGCCTTTTATTATAGGAAAATGCTTCTTTCTCACACACTCCAAATCCCTCAGCATTGAATTGAAATTAGCAACCAAAGACAGGCACAGTCAGCTCTGCCCAAAGTATGTTTATAGTTCTGATGCTTCTTTTGTTTCATGTCATTATAACCTAACGTTTATTGACTGTTTTATTCAAAGCATTATGCTATGCAGTATGGGAGATAAAGACATATGAAATAATGGTATTTGCCCTAAGAAGCTTTGGCTAGTTAAAGAGATAAGATACATGATACATAAATAGACAAATAACAGTACAAGATAGCATATTTTTCTATATCGCTTAATTTGGCAATTAATACTATAAGAATGGAAAGGACCAGAGTTCTTTAAAGGCTGAAGAGGCCAAGAAAAGTGTCACAGAGGAACTAAAAGTTGAACTGGGCCTTACAGGACAGATTGGATACAGGTAAGGAGAAATGAAAGGAGAGGACATTCCGGGGTAAGAGCTATCACACACAAAGATGCAGAGTCAAAGATGAACATGGCATATTTGGGTAACAATAAGTAAACTAGTGAGTTAGACTTTATTGAGTGGTTAGCTTAGAGAAGTAGTTATTTGAAGATGTAGATAAGGGCTGAATTGTGAAGGGCCTTGAATTCTGCAGTCAAGAGTTTTGACCAAATCTTTTAAGCAATAGGTAAGCTTTTCAAGGTTTTTGATGGAAAATATGGCAAATAAAAGTGTTGTTTTAGGAAAATTAATCTAACAAACGATTTATGCTAGATTAGAGAAGGGAACACCAATTAGAAGCCTGCTCTAAAGTATCCAGTCATGATGAAATGAGAATCTAGGTTCTAACAGGGTGAATAGAAAGAAAAAAGGGAAATTCCAGAGATATTTTGAAGGAAGATTCAATAGAACCCAGGAAAAAGTCAGAGCTAGGGAAAGGGAAAGGAAGAAAATAAAATATAACCAAATTAAAAACCTAAGTGGCTTGCCCCATTTACAGAAATAAGCAACATAAGAAAGGTTATAGTTTTGAGAAAAGGTTGATAAGTTTGGTTTTAGACATTTTGAGTTTGAATTGCTTGGGAAACAATATACAATTAAAGAAACTGAGGAAAACATGCTAACCATAAGGATTTGAAAGTTATCCATAAAAGTGGTAGTTAAAGCTGGGAGTGGATGATATTGCTAAGTATATGTAGAGGCAGTGCAGTGTAGTGAGTGAATACAGTTGGGCTGGGAGCCAGGAGAACCTGAGTTCGAGTCTCACTCCTGACCCATACTGGCTCTGTAACTCTGGGCAGGTCACTTAACTACTCAATGCTCTAGGCATCTCTCTAAGATTAGAAGTTACCAAGAAAGTCATGACTTTCAAAGGTAGAGGAAATATCTTTATTAGGAGTTCTCTATACAAATGAAATTATAGATATAGTCCTTCCTATGTAGAGAAAAGTTTCCTATAGCATAGTTCTCTAGAAAATATTTTTTTGAAAAATAAAGCAATATATCAGTAGTTTCCTTGTTTGAAACAATGAATTCAACAATTAAAATTTATAAACCCTTTTTTCCCCATTCTGGAAAAGAATTTTCAAGCTTTTATTTTTTCTTCTTAGCCATAGTTTGTGTGATACAAAGCCTATTGCAGAATCTAAATTGGAAGGGGGAAAAAATAGGAGAGGAGGGCCATGTGAATTTCCAGGCTTGTTATTTAGAAACTGAGGAAGAGGAAAGATGACAAATCTTGAATCAGCAGTTTAAAGTTAATGATCAATATATATTTGCCAAACCACATTTTCCTTCCTCACTCCCCTATCCTCCAGAATTAAATCATAGTGTTGCCTTGAAGATTATGTGTAATCAGAGACTGTACCTAGAGCTAAAATACAATCTGCCTAATTTGGAAAGGAATTTTCTTAAGTCATCTTAAACTAAATAACTCAATATGGCTTTCTAATAATACTACTAGAGTTCTGATTTCATGCCAGCCAGTTACTGGACATTTGGCTTTCCTTTTCAAAGCCTGAATTTGTGGCAGGCTGATTTCTTTTTTACCATCCAAGCCTTTCCACTTATTTAGATGAAAATTCTATTAAATATATTGCTACAAGGAAAATAGTGCCATGAAAATACCTTTGGTTTGGATTTCAGTCTTTTATCATTGTACCTTTCACATTTTTTGTTTTAGACATTATCTGCTCTTTGATGTGACTCATTTTAATATTTCTATTAAATGATGATTTCTTCCCATAGTAGCAAAACTTAATGAAAATATTTTGTTGTATATTACCACAATTTATCATGTTCCCTGAAGGATCTTTAAGAAAAAATGGATATTTGCCTGTTTAGCTGGTAGAACTCACCTTAAAAACTTCCACTCTCTGTTCTTTTATCTCCCATTCTTGAATTTTGATTCTTAGATGTGTTAAGACAAAAGGGAGTTTCAGAAATCAGGAACTGCCTGCCTAATTTTAATCCTTTTGTTTTCCCTAGCTTATTTCTAGTGATGCTGATGGAGCCATACAAAGAGCTGGAAGATTCAGAGTGGAAAATGGCTCTTCAGATGAGGTAAGGGAATATATTTGATGCCCATTTTCTTCACCACACACATTAAGTATAGCATTTTTGACACATTGATGAACCATTTGGGGAACTTATGTTCCACATGCTTATTATTAATCAAGACACAAGCAGTTACTAAGTGTTTACTATGTTCCAGGGACTGTGCTAGGCACTGGAGATACAATGACAAAAATGAATAGTCAGCCCACAAGGGTTACATTACAACATGAGAGACAATAGACTCATATATAGATAAGTGCAAAACAGGTACAAGGGGGACAGCTTGGTGAATCAGTGAATAGAGAGCCCTGAGTAGAGATAAGGCTCTCAGAACTTCCTAGCTGTATGAGCCTGAGCAAGTCACTTACCCCTCATTGTTTTACCCTTAATGCTCTCCTACTTTAGATCCAACATATAGTACTGATTCTAAGATGGAAAATAAGGGTTTCTTGGGAAAAGAGGAGGGGGAGCAGGAAAGGCCACCTGTAGAAAAGTGCCATTTGAGCTGAATCTTGAAAGAAGCCATTGATTCTGAGAGGAAGAGGAAGAGATAAAGCATTCCAGGCATAAGGGGACAGTCACTGCAGATGCTTAGACAGGAGAAATAATATATATGACATGTAGAGCAATAAGAAGGGTGATATGGTTAGGTCATAGAGCTCAGAATGTAAATCTGAAGTGTAAGGTTAGTAGGCTAGATAAGGCCAGGGATGAAGAGCTCTAAATGCCAAAAAAAGAGAAGTTTCTATTTGATCCTAGGAGTAGGAGGAAGTCACTGGAGTTAACTGGATGGGTGGGAGTGGGGGAATAACTTTAGGAATGCTGTACATGAAGGATGGATTGAAAAGGCAAAAGCCTTGAGGCAGGGTTTCTAGTTAGGAGGCTGTTGTAAACAGTTCAGGTGAAAGGTTATAAAGGCCTGAACTAAGGTGGCGACTGTGTGAGTAGAAAAAAGGGGTCATATACAAGATGTCATGGAGGTAGAAACAAGATTTGGCAACTTATGGGGTATATGAGGCAGTGGAGAGTAAGGATCAAGTGTTAACACTGAATTGCAAAACTAGATCTGGAAGGACAGTGGTGCCCTCCACAGAAATAGGACATTTGGAAGAAGGGAGGGGGAAAGTGTGAGGGAGGGGGTGAGGTATGGAAAATGAGAACATGTTTTGAATATGTCGAGTCAAAATGCCTGTGTGACATCCAGTTTATTTTTTTCTGCATGTGTTTCTTCTTTTGGAAAATTTTATTTAATTAGTTAATTTAGAATATTTTTCCATGGTTACAAGATTCATGTTCTTTCCCTCCCCTCCCCCAAACCCCTCCTGGAGCTGACGTACAATTCTACTGGGTTTTACAATGACATCCAGTTTAATGTGTGTAGTAGGTCACTGGCTCAGAACTGGGGCTCAGAAGAGAACTAGGGCTTGATCAGGAAGTCATCTGGGTAGAGATATTAAGTAAATCAATAGGACCTGAGAACTCAAGACAGAGCCTTGGGGGACATCCACAGTTAGGGAGCATGACATGAATACTGAGCCAGCAAAGGAAACAGAGAAAGACCAGTCAGACAGACAGAAGAAGAACCAGGAGAGAGCAATATCATAGGAGGGAAGAGTAGCCAAGAGTGTCAGATACCACGCAGAGATCAAGAAAGATAACTATAGAAGATAAGCAGAGGTTGGCAAACCACAACCCAGATGAGATTTATTGATAAAACATCACCCAAAGCTTCAGTGCATCTCCTTAGAGCTTCATATATCATCCCTGATTTGTTACTGTTTAGTCATGTCGAACACTTCATATCCAATATTGGAGTGGTTTGCCATCTCTTTCTCCAGGTCATTTTACAGATGAGGAAACCGAGGCAAACAACGGTTAAGTGACTTTCCCAGGATCACATAGCACTAAGTGTCTGAGGCCAGATTTGAACTCATGAAGATGAGTATTCCTGATTCCAAGCCTAGTGCCCTGTCTACTATATGACCTAGCTGCCCATCATCCTTGAAGGAAGCATTAAGAAAAAAGTCATAATAAGCAGTACTGCTATCACAGGCCTCTGCGGTATATTAGTAGCTTCCTATGCTACAAGTGGTATAAAAATGAAAACCTAAAGTATTCCAATATAGACACAAGAGAACGCTCTCCTGACAACAGAGGAAGAATGTATAGAGCAGTGTGTACCAGTGGAGCTTTTCTGTGAAGGAAACATAAGGTATTAGTACAAGAAACAAAAATTACATTTTGGAGTAGAAAAAACACTGGTCTTAAAAGACGACTGAGTTTGACTTAGCTTTGTAATTTATAAGCTACATGACCTTGGATAAATCCTCTACATTTCCTCCTCTGTAAAACGGAGGCTGTATCACTTACTTTGGAGTGTTGCTGTGAAGAAGACATTTTGTAGGTCAGAAAGTGCTGTAGAAAGTAGGGTTTTGATTATCTGTCTCATAGGATCAGAGGATTTAGAGCTGGCAGAGATTTTAGCAAGAATTGAGACCAACCCCCTCATTAATAGGGAAAGAAACTGAGATGTGGGAGATGTTAAATGACCTATTCAGAGCCAGAATTTAAGCCTTGGGGTTTTCTAACTCCTAACTGAGAAAAGGTTTAAGTGTGTCATTCTTTCCATCCCATCCTGCTTCAGGTCCTTTGTTGTTGATTGACTCTCAAAGGTAGAATCTATCCCAGAGGTCATTTAGTCCTTTGAATTAGAATCCCCTCAATAATATGCCTATCCCAAGCGCAGCTAGGTGGCCCAGTGGATAGAGAGCCAGGCCTGGAGATGGGAGATTCTGGGCTCAAAACTAGTCTGAGACACTTCCTAGTTGTATGACCCTGGGTAAGTCGACTTACTCCAGTTTCCTAGCCCAGGGGTCCCCAAACTACAGCACAAGGGTGGCCTTGCTCACACTCAGTACTACTTCTGGTGACATAATCCTTTGAATGGTGCTTTAGAAGGAGATGCTACACAAAGGATTATGTGGCTGTACAATGGAAGACCTTGGGGTTGGGATTCTGCATTGTGTATACTATTGCCTGTTAGGGTTAGGGTTAGGGTAAGGGTTAGGTTTTTATTCTCCAATGGTCTGAGGGACAGTGAACTGGCCCCCTGTGTAAAAAGTTTGGGGACCCTTGGCCTAGCCCTTGTAGCTCTTCTGCCTTGGAACCAATATTCAGTATTGATTCTAAGATAGACTCTTGTCTAAAAATAATAGTACTCTTAACAAGGTCATCAGACTGCTCCTTGACAGCCTCAAGAGATGTACTGTAGTACCTCACAAAAGAATCCAGTCAATCAATCAACTAGTTTTTTTTTATTTAGCCTATTCTTCTTTTGAGCTGCTCTAAACGATCTTTCTATTTAACTGAAATCTGCCTCTATATCACTTTTATTCATTGGTCCTAGTTCTTTTTCTGAACCAAATAGAATATTTAATTCTGCTTCCATATGACAGCCCAGAAAGAGGGAAAAAAGGAATCTCACTGCTATATTATCATCTTTGACATATAATATTACTGTGTTTAATATCATTATGCAATATAACGATGTATGATTTTTCTAGCTTTGAAACTTCTCCATTTACTTACACCTGTCTTGCCAACCAGAAATCAGGTCTTGGTCCCATCAGCTTCTATTATCCCCTTAGTCTGCTCTATTTGGGCCTCCTTAGACTCCCCCAAAGCCTCCTATATTAGAAAGAGCCTTGGACCCTATTAATAAAGAGCCCTGGGGCTAAAATTCCAAGTCTTCTATTTAATAGCTCTGTGATATAATGTTAGTCTTGTCATTCCTGCCTCCACAATATCTTTCATAATCAACTCCTTCTCATTCCATATGCAGCTGCTATCTTAATTCAGGCTCTCTCCCAGGGACTATTGCAATAGTCTCCTAATTGGTCTCCTTTCCTCAAGTATCTTCCCACTCCAATCCATCCTCCATACAACTGCCAAAATGATTTTCCTAGAGCACAGGTCTGATCGTGTTGCTCTCCTATACACTCTTTTACACTCTAGTGGCTCCCTATTATCTCTAGGATCTGGGAATTAAAATGCTTCATATTCTGGCCCCAGCTTACTTTTCCAACTCCATTATATATTATCCCCCTTCCCACAATCTATGATCTCCTGAAACTGACCTTTTTGCTGTGACTCACCTGCTCACTTGTGACACTATCTTCCATCTTCATACCTTTGCACTAGCTATCTTCTAGGCCTGTAATTTGTTTCCCCATCTTGAATCTCTTAATTACTTTAAGATTCAACTCAAACCCTATCTTTTACATGAAACATTTTTAGGTTTCACTCTCCCCTGCTAGCACCGTCCCTTCCCAAACTATCCTGTATTCATTTTGTCCATGCTCTTTCTATACCAATATACATGTATGCTGTCTCACCAGACAGGATGTTGTGTCCTCGAGGCCAGGGACTTCTTCATTTTTATCTTTGTATGCCCAGGCCCAAGCAAAGTGCCTGACACATAGGGAGCATTTAATTAATTATTGTTAATTGACTAGTTGATTAACTTCTCTGAACCTCTGTTTCATCATCTGGAAAAAGGACTATGTCCTTTCTAATTCTAATCTACAAGATGTGAAGAGTGAATCAAACTCTCTTTGTCTATCAATCAGTGACTTTTAAGTTAATCAATCAAAATCTCAAGTACCCCTACTTAGTACCTTACCAGTCACTAAGTATGAGAGTTCACAAGTCACTTACTAGAGTAAGCACACACATCCAAAGGTCACTACCCACTCCCTTCGGTAGTGCTAGGCAAATCGAAAGACTGCGATTGGTTCCCATAAAATGGGGGAGCATCAGGAAGTGACTTCCAGAAAATTGCTTTAAAAGGCCAGCTCAAGGATTCAGTCATTCTCTCTGCATCAGTGAGCTGGATTGGAGGAGGAGACTCTTTCCCTGTATCCTGCATCAGCTTGTGGTGAGTGGAGTGAATTCTTTCCTTGGTTCTTTAGTGAGGAGACTCTCTCTTGCTCATTGACACTTGGGTGGGACACTCCCTTTAGCGTGGGTTCTAGTGAGATTCTTAGTGGTTTTAGCCTCATGTGCACTGAAGGTTCTCAGAGGATTCTTCAGCATCTCCTGTTTCTTTGGATTCTGGTGAGATTCACTTTCAGATTCGAATTTGTGGTCTGGAGACATTAGTATTAAAGTTAGGGTATTTGTAGTTAGGCAGTACTTTCTGTCTCTTTATCTACATTTTTCCACTTTCACTTTTTCCACCTCTTTATAAATAAAGCTGCTAAAAGTCATTTTGATTTAAGCTGTAATATTTTTAAATCATTGACCACAATATTACTTTAGAATTCTCATGTTAGCATAAAAACCTAAATTTAAATTCTTACAAAGAGAAACAGTGTAGTAAAGTGAAAAAAACTCCGGATTTAGGAGAGATATTTTTAATCCTAGTTTACTACCTTTGTTTCCCTGAACAAGTCACTTCATCTCCTGGATCTTCAATCTCTTTAGTTCATTAAATAAGAATGATAATACTTACACTACCCATCTCACAGAATTATGATGAAACACTTTGCAAACTTTAACATGCCATAGAAATTGCCTATGTGGGATCACTTGTTACTTAGCAAAGGTGACCAGGATCTCTGCTCCACCACAAAGTTTCTTTCTTTCCTAATGTGATTGTTTCCCATGCCTTTTAAAGCAGCACTTAAGTATTACTCCAGCAAAGCATTAGGCTAATTCATAATTTCACCTAATATACATTTTTATTGTTGTTTTCATTTGTTTCAGTTGTATCTGATTGTTTGTGAACCCGTTGGGATTTTCTTTTTCTTTTATAAAACCCTTATTTTCCATTGTCATTCTAAGACAGAAAGGCAAGCAATAGGCAAAAGGGTTAAGTGACTTGCCCAGGGTAACACAGCTAGGAAGTGTCTAAGACCAAAATTGAACTCAGGTCCTCCCTCTGGGCCTGGCTCTTTATCTACAGAGCCACCTCACTGTCCCATTTGGTGTTTTCTTGGCAAATATACTGGAAGTATTTGCCCTTTCCTTTGCCAGCTTGTCTTACAGATAAAGAACTGAGGCAAACAGTGAAGTGACTAATAAATGTCTGAGACCAGATTTGAACTCAGAAAGATGAGTCTCCCTGACTTCAGGCCCAGCACTCTATCCACTGCACTACCTAGCTGTCCATATGTGTGGCACATGTTCACATATCAAGGATTAAAATTCTTGTTTACCCCCCAGACACTGAGACTACTTTAGGTTTTGTATTATAACCTCCATATAGGATCATGCTCCAACTATCTCTCATTTTTCTCAACACTATTTTATTACTTCATCAGTTAAGATCTTCTCTGAATTGTTTACACTTAATTCTCTACTTGGGGGGGAAGAGAGTGAGGAGCTAATACATGATTACTAACTGTAATATGATGGTCTGGTTTTTTTTAATAAAGAGGATGCATTCCATCAGCACATTTCAATTTTGTAAACTTTGTTATTAGATGTAAAAATAACATAGAAGATGGCTCAGATTTGCATTCTTAGATCAGAATCCCCAAATTCACAATGTTGGAAGAGACCTCATCCTCTATCTAAGGCAACCCTTATCTGAAAAAAAAATTCTGACTGTCCTCTCTTTAATGATAGGTTATCCAGCCTTTGCTTGTGGACCTTCAGTGAGAGAGAACCCGGTGACTCCCACAAAGCCCATTCCATTTTTTGATAGCTCTCATTATTTATAAATTTTTTCTGGACATCAATCTTATTTGCCTCTTAACAACTTCCCCTCATTGCTCCTAGTTCTGCCGTCTTGGTTCCTCTTCTTTGGGACAGTCATTAGGATTCTAGAAGAGAGCTGCCATGCCACCCTGAATCTTCTCTTTTACAAGATAAGCATCTGTGGTTCCTTCATCTGATCCACATATAGTATGAACTTGAGAGCCTTCATCATTATAATTATCCTCCTTTTGTATAACAGCCAGGTAGCTTAGTGGATAGAGTTATAGGCCTAGAGGCAGGAAGACCTGAGTTCAAATCCTGCCTCAGACACTTACTTGCTGTGTAACCTTGAGTAAGTGTCATAATCACTATCTGCCTCAGCTTACTTATCTGAAAGATGGGAATAATAGCACCTACCTCCAAGGATTATTGTGAGCATAAAATGGAATAATTTTTGTATTTGTATTTTGTAATTTTTGTAAAGCATTTTGAAAACCTTAAAATGTATATGTATGTTAAAATCTATATGTATATGTGTGTGGGGGAATGAAAGATACTATTTGTTATCATCATCATTCTCTAGCTTGTCAATATTTTTCCTGAACCATAGTGCCCAAAATCACAATATTCCAGATGTACTCTGACCAGGGCAGTTTTGATACTTACAAACTCTGTGACCTTTGGCAAGTTGGATTGCTTCCTTTGGGCTTTAGTTTCCTCATATGTAAAGTGAGAGGGTTGGACTCCATAATTTGTAAGCTGTCTTGCAGCTATAGACCTATGGTTTTAGGATCCTATAATTATATAATATTTAAAGTAACTCCCAGCTTTACATTACATAGTTTGTGAACGTCCCTGTGAGTATAGAGTAGGTACTCAGTAAATGCTTATTGAATCACATTACAGAAGTCACATAAAGCAGTGGGGGATTTCCAAGGACCACCAAACTCTAGAGAAGATCCAAGTCCATACATATCGTTGAAGCACTGGGTCAGAGAGAGAGACCCATGAAATCATAGATTGGGATAATAGTAGCTGAGTTCATCAGTTAGACATAGGGAATCCAGACCCTAGACTTCTCTAGTGATGGAGACAGATGAGAGGCCAGATATTTAGGACACACATCGATACTTTACTTTAAGATTTACAAAACTCTTTCCTAAGAACACCCCAATGGGGTATGTAGTTCAAGTACTGTTACTCCCATTTGACAGGTTGGGAAACTAAAGCCCAAATAGGCCAAAATGGTTGCCCAGGGTCACATGGTGTTTCAGAGCAGGAATTTGTCCCCAAGTCTCTTGACTCCAATTTCACCCCTTTCTCCCACATAGAGCTCCAATCAGGTTACTGTAAGTTTTCAGCAGAACATGTACTAACAATTTTTCTACTTTTGAAAAAAAATTTCCTATAATTTCTGTTTGTTTTAGCTTATACACTCTACTTGTTTACTCCAGGTTGTGTTTACTCTTTCTGAATAAGCTTCTAATGGCATCATTTTGCTCTGTTTCAGAATGCTCCTGATTTGCCAGGTATCTGGCGGAGAACAGATGTGCACCTGGAAAACCCAGAGTATCATACCAGATGGTATTTCAAGTATTTCTTAGGACAAGGTAATGATATTACTTTAGAAGAATGGACATTTAAAATGCCAAGGGAAAAAAAAAAGCTTTAATGTTATAATTTCTCTAAATCTACAGAACATGCAGAGATTAAACTGACACGATCAGATCTAGTGCATTGAAGCTTAATTTAGAACATTGACTTCAAGGTTAAAGATGAGCTTTGTAAAATTAAAGGTTCATTTCAGAACTTCGGGGGGGGGAACTTTTTAATGAATTATAAGCAGTTATTCTTGCCCTAAAAATGAAGAGTTAAAAGGCAGCTTGAATAGTTGAAAAGGTAGAATGGAAATTTACTGTTGAAAAAAAAACTGCTAAAGAAGGGCAACTAGGTATCACAGTGGATAGAGCACCAGGTCTGGAGTCAGGAGAACTTGGGTTCAAATTTGGCCTCAGACACTTCCTAACTGTGTGACTCTGGGCAAGTCACTTACCCCAAATTGCCTAGCCCTTATCACCATATCTTAGTATTGATATCAAGACAGAAGGGAAGAGTTAAAAAAAAAAACAACTTCTAGAGTCCATAGAATCAAATGCCACACATAGTGTAGCATATTCTGTGTGCATATTGTACATGCATTGTAGCATGTGTAAAGGGCTAAAATTAGTGATAGAGGAAGAAGGAAATGAAGGAATCCCCACAAGACCAGAGATGTAGATGTCTGTTTCCTTTAATTCTGTCAGGCTCTCCACAGTGCTATTTGGAGCATTAATGTAGCAGCTGTTTGCATGTTCTAATAATCTGCAGAAATCAACAGTTTAGGAAATGGCTAAACTTCCTACCAGAGAGCAGACTGCAAACACAGAACCAGACTCTTTGAGTCATTACCTCCCTGTCAGCTAGCAAATAAAGTAGAAAATCTGTGCTCCAGAATTTGAGACATAATATGGCTCCAGGCTCTCTACCTTGTCCTAACTTCACACACAACTTCCCTTCTAGATACCTGCAGACTTGAACTATATATACTCCATCCCCCTATTCTTGTCCTGCTCTCTTGCCTTCTGCCTTCATTCACACTGTCCCCTCTACTCCCTTTCTTCTCACCTACCTACCCCATTTCTAACTGTTGGAAGTCTTTCCCTGCCTTTAAGCAGCAACTCAGATGCCTCCTCCTCTCTGAAACCTTCTCTTGCACCACTATCTCTACTAAATAAAAGTTATGCCCCCAAACTTCACATTTCTTATACCTGAATCTCTCCTTTGCCTTTGTGTCATTTATGTAGTTATTTGTGTATGTACCTTTCCTAATTATTGAATTATAAGTTCCTAGAAAGAAGGATGGGTATATATTATAGCTGTCCTAGTATTCCCAATGCCTTGAACACAGTGCTCAATTGAAATTGTTTTATGGAAAGAGATGAACAAGAATTACACATTCTGGAAAGTTTTAATGAGTTGGTCTTTCCATCAATAGAGGAAAGTATCCTTTTGTATACACCATAATGAGATGGCAGATGTATTAAAATACTAAAGACACTTGATAGACTAAATACCAAAAGAACAGAATGTACTATAGATCTGGTGCCTGCCTTCAAAGAATATATTGAAGGTGTCATCAAGGTTTGAGAGCAGGGAACATTCATAATTACAAAACCTTTCTTCAGAGAAAGTTGAATATTTTTAATTTGTGAGAAAATTGGATTAGGTAGGAACAAAGAAAGAATTAAATATGCAGTGGAGTGACGACGGCATTAAAATAATGAATATTAAAAATGAAGGAGGAAGGGAGGATGCTATAGTAAACAGTGGATGGCCAGACCAGGGGCTCAACTTAGAGCTCAGATCTACCAGAGCTATAGATCAACCAGATCTATAACCTTAGCCTTTCAGCCTCAGTTTCTTTATAAGATGAGATTACAATAAGTGACGTATAATGGTCCCTAAGAAATCTAAAATTTATATCATTTCAATGAATTTTTTTCTAGGAAGTGATAATTCAGAGTTAGGAAAAGAGGTAGAAAACTTGTAATAAAAGAAGTTAGCTTGGAATATTTCATACCTCCAGCAACCAGGTATGAAGAGAGCAGATAGGTTTGTGGGTGAACTACAATTACAGAATGCTGGAGTAAGAAAGAGGAATGAAAAAGCAAATTGTAACTGTAATTCTGAATGCATTTCCTTTCCAGTTCATCAGAATTACGTCGGCACTGATATTGAGAAGAGCCCTTTCTTTCTGTCTGTAGCACTTTCTGACCAGAACAATCAACGTGTCCCTCAATACAGGGCAATTCTCTGGCGAAAAACAGTAAGTATTAAGAATGGTTGAAGTCTCAGTTGATTGTGTCCTCAGTTTTATTGTGTTTTTCAAAGCTAGACTAATTACATTCATTCAACAAGTATTCATTGTGTGTCTTTATATGTTTAAAAAAAAAGATCTGTGCTATGTATGCAGTAGGGAAAAGAAAAGGATAAATAAGGCCATCCCTAAAGGAATTCACAATCAGATGAAGTCAGAGTAGTTCATACAGGTACTGAAATACCTTTCTATAAAGGCCTTTGATCCTTACTAGCAGACAGTGCTGCCCCCAGTTAGCTCAGTTGTGGACCATTCTCTCTAATTCTTGTGAGACTAGTACAGCTGGCAAACAGTAGTGGCTATCTCACAGACTAGAAATACAGAGACATACTTTTAAAACTGGAAAGGACCTCAGAGGCTGTCCCATTCATTTTGCAGATGAGGACACTGATCAGGGATTAATAGCTGAATAAGAGAAAGAGGGAGGGGAGAGCATATGAGAGCATTTATTAAGTGTTACTATCTGTAAGGCATAATCTAAGGAATCAAATCTAAGGATACAAATACAAGGAATCAGATCATTCCCTGCCCTCGAGAAGCTTAGATTTTAAAGGGAGAAGGTGACATAAAAAGGGATGGTGGAAGCAGGAAGCACTGGTGGTACACAAACTTGAACATGGGAGGGCTGGGCCCCAAGAAAATAAGGCAAAAGCTCACTCATCAGAACTGGAAGAACGATGGCACAGAAGGCCTGGGTTCCAGCAAGGTCAAGTAAAAGCTCACTAGTCAGATAAGGTTCCATGGCAGTAGGAAGATGCAGACAAAAGCCAGAGAGAGGTAGCATTATTCTTAGTTTACCTCAATGAACCTAGCAGCTCATTAGAATAAAGTTGTCACTGGTAAAACTACCTATTAGAAAATGGTATCAGTGAAGACTTACTAAGTATCATAGTGGATCAGCAGGTCTTTAGCTTAGATATAATTAGATGCCTAAGAGACAGGAAGTTGAAAAATAAAATGAATATGGCTGTGAAATGTGGATAGACCTCCAAAGCCACACATGAAAATTAGTCTCTGTTATTCCTAAAGCATGAAGATAGTTATCTGTCACCTATGTGTATGTTAATAACCGTGTTTATGCAGTATGAAGAGTTGCATATATGTTGTTGGTAAAATTCCAGTTGGTAAAAGATAATTGCATGCAGCTTTTTATCTTGATCTCTTTGGATACAAGTTATATTCAGAGACAAAATGTTAGGCCTGAAAGAAACCTTAGTGATCATATGATCAGATTGTTGAGATATTTCAAAGATACACTGCAGATGACAGTCATTCATACCTTCTCATGCTTATTCATTGCAATGCTTTTCTGCGTCCATCTATAAAATCTCCATAAAAGATCATCTCTGCCAACATGCTGGAGGCCTTCCTTTGAATCTTTTAGTATTTTGCAAGTAGCAGTGTGACTCCCCAGGTTATGCTCCCCAACTTTGATTATATGACTTACTTATTACTTGCAGTCATACATGTCCTTGATGTATCTTTGATGTCACTTCTCACGCCCCAGCCTTCATAGACATATTTTGTAGGTGACTCACACCCACCGTACTACTATAAGTTGCCCTACGAAGTTGTTACATTCCATGGTATACAACCAGCAGCATGAAAAAGATGGGCTTTTATGACAGAGAACAGATTTCACTGAAAATGCTTGCAATTTCTCTTATATAGTTCAGCCAATTTTGTTCTTCCTGACGTAGTGCAGAAATAGAGGTCACCAGAATTGAGGAGGTTGCTAGGTCTTCATCGTGAAGATATAAGTCCCTGTCAAGGGTGGCAAGGAAGACTATGTGATTCATACACGAAAGCATTAAATGTTCTGGAAGAATAGACTAGAACCTTAATTAGGGAGCAAAGACTATTCCCACTTGCCCTCCAATGGAGAGAGTTACAGAGGTAGTGCTAAGTCCAGAGAAGAGAGACATTTTAATTAAATGAAGGAATTGGAAGTTATAGTTGAAAAAATTGCAAGAATAGAAGAGAAAACTCAGAAAAGAGTAGGTGTTCCACAGGACAGAGTTGAATGAGCTAGCCAGTGGTTGGGTTGGAGAAGGCCTGTGGAAGAATAGAGTTGATAAGAATAAATGTGAGGGATGGGAGGAAGGGAGTGTTGGCATGCCACTTGAACTTAATGATAGTGAGAGCCAGGGCAGTAAGAGGCAATTTGGTGTGATGTGGCTGTGGTCTCTTGGTAAAAGTGATAAAGGAGTTAATCTACACCTGAAATAGAAATAGAATTTTGAATTTTTGCCAGCTGCCACAATAATTCTTTAAAAGAAGAGCATTAAGTGAATCCACAACATGCTACTGAAATGGGAGCTGGGAGTATTTTTTTCTCTATGCACAACTCACTTTGGAATTAGCTCATCTATTTATTTTGTAATTGTGCCTTTTGTTTCTCTAATGAGATTCTAAGTCCCTTAAGAAAACAATTTTATTCTTAAAATACTTAGTAGGTTCTCAGTAAATTGCTTTTTGAACTGAATCTTAGCATGCAAAAGAGAAAAGAAAAAATTTCTGTATTGTTGAGTATTTATTACTTGCAAGACATAAGAAGGTAATGATAGGTTTAAAAGATAAAAATGACCTTGGAAATGTTAAAGAAATTATAGGTAATGGAAGGCTTCTTTTCAGAATTGTTTTAGGTGTCAAGAAGAGGGTGGAAAGGAAGATGAGGCGTGAGCTTCCTAGAGACTCTCAAATCAGTGAGAAAATGAAGGAGTTAAAGGCAGGAATGATAGCAGTATGAACAAGCTGTTGGAGAAGTGCTCTTGGGCCTTATGCTCTCACAGCTGAATCCTTCAAGGTATTTAAGGATTGCTTGAGTAAACCCCTCAGTGCCATTTTTGTGTGAAATGTGGAGGGGGAAGTGAAATAAAGATGATAATGACACACTGAATCTTTCTCTGCTTGTCCTGGGTTTGTTAATTAGGCCTTGTCTATATACCAGGACCCCTTGGGCAGCTTTGCCAGGTGTCAAAACCCCTATGAGCTTTATTCCTCTGCAGGGTTGCATTTAATTTAATCTTTATTCTGACACGGAAAACATGACCATTATTTGTTTACAACTTAACAGAGGAGAGGCCTTGTTTGCCCTTCTGAGAATTCTCTGCTTTCCCTGCTTCCCCTCTCACCTTGTGGCCCACCAGAAAAAAAAAAAATCATACAATGGCATGAGAGTGTTAGCCTTCATGAAAATTCCACAATAGCAGGATCAGAAATTGTCTGAACTAGAGGGGATCATGTGATCCAGAAGCAAGGAATACTGAGTAGCTCAACTGCAAGATTGGCAGGGAGGAATTGAATAACATAATGCTGGGACATCACAAGTGTTTCTGCCCACTCTCTACAGCTGGTATATGTAAGAGAGGAAGAGGCAATGCAGTATATATATAATATGGCAGCTAGCTAGTATATTAGATAAGAGTGCTGGGCCTACAGTCAAGAAATCTCTTCCTGAATTCAAATCTGGTCCCAGATACTTACTAAATGTACATCCTTGAGCAAGTCACTTAATCCTGTTTACCTCAGTTTCCTCATCTATAAAAATGAGCTGGGGAAGGAAATGGTAAACTACTCCAGTATCTTTGCCAAGAAAACCCCAAATGGGGTCACAAAGAGTCAGATACAACTGAAACAACTAAACAATAACAACAAACACACACACACACACACACACACACAACCTCTTACAATTTTCCTATCTAATGTCACTGCTCCCTGTCAGTCTGAGTCTTTCACTAAATCATCTTTCTCCTGCTATCCCTAAAGTACTGGTGTCCTCCAAGATATGATGTCCTTAACCATTTTTTCTCTATATACTTTCTGTCAGAAATCTCACACCCTTCCATGATTTCAGTTACCACATGTCTTCTTATATGATACCAAATCTGAATATTTATCTATGATCTTTCACTGTGATCTAGTCCTGCATTTCCACTTGCCCACTGAACATCTCCAAGGGGGATGTTCTTCTAGCATCTAAAACTCAGAAATATCAAAAACTGAACTGCTTAAATCTGCCCCTTCTCACAACTTCTTTATTTCTGTGGCTAACACCACCATCTTCCCACTATCCTGTGCTCTCTTTGGCTCCTTCTGTTCCCTCACCCTCCACATCCAATCAGTGGACAAGTCCTATTGATTCTACATCTAAAATACTTCTTCTCTACTTTCACTGTTACCACTGAAATAGAAAAGTAAACTGAGGGAAACTATTACTTCTTGAAATGGAGAAAGTAAACTGAAGGGAAGTGTTTCTTCTGCAATGACTGTTCTACTCTCAAGTTCTCTCTTTCTCCAGCCTCTACCACATCACCCTGGTTCCAATTTTTGTTAACTCTCTTCTGAACTATTATAATAACTTCCTAACGTTTTTCTTTGTCTCTGCTGTCTTCCCTTTCTAATCTATATTTCACATAAAATAATCATACTTTAACTTAGTAGGCCTTTGTTGAGCAGCTACTGCATAGAAGGCACTGTGAGAGGCACTGAGAACAAAAATATAAAAATTGAAGTTCCTGTTCTTAAAGAACTTAAATTCTGTTTTGGAAATGTTGAGTTTGAGGTGTCAATAGGAAATCTCCTAATGTCCAGCAGGAAGTTGATTATATGGGACTTCATATCAAAAGATAGACCAGGGCTGGAGAGTCATCTCAAATGACTGTTATTTTATAGAGGTGATAGCTGAACCTATGCCTGCTTAGATTCCCAGTCTATCTAACCCAACTCTTCATTTTATAGTTGGAGAAACAAAGACCCAGAGTGGAGAAGGAACTTGTCCAAAGCCACATCTAAGAACAACTAAGTACTTCATAGCTGGAATTTGAATTCAAACTATCATGTCACTCCCATGTTCAACCATCTTCTAGGGTTTTCTGTTTCCTATGGAATAAAATGGGCTCTTAACAGGTGGCACTTTCTTTGGGAAGTTTTTCCTGATTCCTGTAGTTATTAACTTAGTCTTCCTTCTATAATTATCTTTCAATCTACTTCTCTCTCTCCTTGAGGCATCTTCTAGGTCTCCCAGGAAAGGGTTTAATAATTGTTTTTGTCTTTTGTTTCCCCAAAACCTAACAGAAGCCCTTCATGTTGTCAGAAATTCTCATTTCCACTGGCATTTAGACCAATTTTTTCTGATTTATCCAGACTTAATTCACACTATTGTCCTTCATACCTGCTTTGCCTTTTAGCCAAACTCATGCACTATCTTACCCTGTGCTTTCTACTTCCATCCAAATAGTGTTCAAGGAAGCACCCCTACTCCATCTCAGATCTAAATCACATATTCCCCTTTTCTTTGTCAAAAACCTCTCCTTTTAAGTCTTATCTCAAATTCTACCCCCTCTTTGAAGCCTCTCAACTGAAAGTGATCTCTTCTTCCTCAAATTTTCTAAGGATGCTTTGACTCTACCTCTCTTTTGATATTATCATATTCAACCTTGTATTTTGCTTATTTGTACACATATATGCCCCTTCTTATTATACTGGGGGCAGGAACTGTGCCATTAGAACATAAATAGGCTTTATACATAGCAGGAGCTTCAATGTTTATTAAATTCCAAATGGGGTCACAAATAGTCAGATACAGTCAAAATGACTGAACAACAAAAACATCAGACCATTGGCATAGAGGCTACAAGGAAATTCTTAATAATGAACATTCTAATAGCTCCCTTATAAGGAAAATAGAATCCTTAGTAATGTTTCTAAATATATAAGGCACTTAGTTATGGTTTTTTTTGTAAAGAGGACTACAATAGACTTCTTTTCCAAAACCCAGCTAAACATGCTTAGACAAAGACTTTACAATTGCTAGAAGAGAAAGAAGGAAAAATAAGGTAGAACAGAACTCAGCCTCCATTCCTCTATTTAACTTGGGGTAAAGGAAGGGTGAGAGGCTGTTCCCTCATTGAAGAGAAGGCAGATCCTAGAAGTGACTCCTTGTCACCTACCCAAAGAAAAGAGAGATATAAAGAGAAGATAAGAACCAAATTGCAAAAGCCCTATGTGATACTCCTGGTTAAACCAGATCACATACTGTAGGTCATATGCCCCGTAGTTATGATCCAAAGTTATACCTCTGTTGTTCTTTCAAACTGATAGTGCCTTTTCTTGACAGCTCAACTACTGGAAGGAGATAGTGTGGATCAAGGGGAGTCCTACATCATTCTATGAAGAGAAAATAAGTTCTCTCAGTCTAGCCCAATTGACTCAGTGAGAATCATATTGTTGAATCAAGAAAGTCCTGTCCCTTTTGAAAATGGAGATTCATTACTCAGTTCTGTGATTCCTTGAAGAACATTTCTTTGTTGGCTAGAGCCTGGTAGAGGAAGGGCAGGTAATTCTATCATTCCTTTTAAATAGCTGCAGAATATCAATTCCTACTTATGACACCACCAAGGAGGGCAAAGCTGGGAGTATTTCATAAGCTGGAATATATTTTAGCCTTTCATTTTAAAGAAAACTTAGTTCTAGAGAGGCAAAATCATTTGTCCACTGCTAGTAGTAAGGGTACCCTTACTCTTTTAAGTCCAGTGCTCTTTTCACTATGAAACCACCATGAATATAATACTATGAACTAAGAGGCCATTGCAATAGTCACTAACTCACCCCAATACAGTGCACATTATTTTTGGTATAAAGATGAAATATTACACATTGATATCTTTATTTATGATGATAAGATGGTACAATAGTCACAGAAAATCACCTTTCTTACTTCTAACTATTTTCCCTGTATCTAGACCATCTCAGGCTGAAAGACTCTGATATTCTCCACCCTGTTAGTTCTGCTAGTAGCAGAACTTATGTGCTTTCTTCTGATCAGCACCATATTCACCAGCAGTATCACCCCACGTTATAGTTGAAGAAACATTGGGTTTTTCAGAGTCTTTACTTCTATGGGTGAGGAATTAACTTTAGAGCCCAATGTCAGAAACACACCCTTTGTCGATAAGGTTTCTATAATAAAGAAATCATGTTTGATATTATTGTCATTTCTTTTCAAGAGAAAGTGACTAAAGTCTTGTAGATTCCAGTCAAATCCTAAAATGAAACAAGTGGCCCTCTGCCCCCAAGAGCTGGATGCTATATCCAGAAACCTCTTTAACAAAACCCTGAACTTCAGATCCTTTCTTTAGAGAGTTGTCCATGGAAAATTATTTTTAAAAAAATTTTCCCTCTAAATGGAGTTCATAGGAACTCAAGGAAGAAAGGAAGGAAAGAAAGGGAGAAAGAGAAGGGAGAGAAGGAAAGAAGGAAGGGAAAGAAAAAAAAAGAAAGACTGATTTTTTTCTTGGTATGAGCATAGCTTTTAAACAGGAAGAGACTTTAGATATAATCTAGTCAAGCTCCATTTTCCAGATGAAGAATCCAAGAACAAGAAACTTAAATGATTTGTCCAGGCTCACAGAGGTAGTAAGTGGCATAACCAAGATTCAAACCCAGATCAAATTCAGCTTTCTTTCCCTACATTGTATAGTCTTTCTTTTATAGAGAGAATTGATTTCTTGATAATAACTTTTTTCTTTTCTGCTTAGGAATGTTTTATGTTAATTTAAAATATCTGCCTGTTGACCTAGCAGACACAGGCTCATCCCATTTCTTTCTTCCCGTCTTTTAAGCCCCTGCCTTCTGGTTGCTGAATCCCTTCCTGCCTTTATTTTGCATAATGTTACTTGTGAACCAAAACATCCATCTTCATCACACAGATGAAACTCACCCTGGTCTCCTAAATCAATGGTATTCAAATTGAGGACATGCTTGGACCCATTAGGGAGTAGGAAATAAACTTAACCCAGGTTGTGTGTGATCAGCTGATAGGAGAATGGGAAGACTGGGTGAATTCTACCATTGCTTTGGTAGCCAATTGTGGGACTCATTTTCCAACACAACCACACTTAGCCTTATCCCTCCTTCTTCCTACTCACACATTGCCAGCCCAGATTCAGACCTTAATTATCTCTCACTGGACTATTACAATATCTTCCTAAATATTCTTCCTTCCTGAAGTCTTTCTCCTTTCCAAGTCTATGGCTCACACAGCTCAGTCATTTTCCTCACAAATACAAAGATGTCATTTTCCTTTTCAGTAAACCAACCGCATCCTAGATCAAATATTTCATACTTATCCTTTGTTAATTTCTATTTCTGACTATTTTATGGTATACATAATTATTAGTACAGTAGTACATATGTTGATTTCTAAATAAGTCATTATACACACATGTTGGAAGAGTAGTACTCAGCATTTTTTACTGATGCTATTTTGATCATTTTTCATTTATGTCCAACTCTTCATGACTCTGGGGTTTTCTTGGCAAAGATACTGGCATGGTTTGCCATTTCCATTTCTAGCTTATTTTACAGATGAGGAACTGAAGCACGGTTAAATGACTTGCCTACCGTCACACCACTTGTAAACATCTGAGACCTGATTTGAACTCTGAAAGATGATCCTTCCTGATTCCACATCTGATATTCTATCCATTGTGCTACCTAACTGCCATTGTTGCCTTTATACTGACAGGAATGTATAATCAAAGGAGTTTGGAGATCACTGCTTCAGAACCAGAGCAACCATTTGTGCTGGAAAACCCAGAATTCTATCCTTATATTGCACTTGATTGGGAGGAATTTTCTCCTGTTGGCTTGTTATTGCTTCTCTCTTGAAGTTTGATGTAAATAATAATAAGAATCATGCCACTCCATTTGTATTTTAAAATAAACATGGCACTTTATTGAATAAATCAAACCATTAAGATGCAGTGAACCTTTTGGTGATATTCAGAGTAACTTACATCATGAGCAATTCCTACTACTGCTATCAAATTAACTTTGCTATTACTTTTGCTATTAATTTTGTGTTTTATAAAACAGCTCATTTAAAGCTTTAAGTTTTATAGTATTATCATATGAAAAGCTACTTTTACTTACTTCTGTAATAAAGACCCAATTTTTCATTCAACTTTGTCTTTGTAGCTTACTTTGGCCACCAGATGGCAGGAAAAGGCCTTTGTTTCCCCCCCCCCCCCCCCCCCCCGCCCAGCCCTTTTTTTTTTTTACTGCTAAGGAATCTGGCTTCCTTAAAACCTTGCCTGACCCTCTACCTGTTCAGATTCTTCTTTTCCCAGGGCACTCTTTTTAGTGATGATCATGAAAAAAGATAAGGATAGATCACTTTTTCCAATCAAGAAACTAATAACAAAACGTAACTGTAAATGTGATTGCTAAATTTCCCTCTAGCTCTAAAATTCTGTCTCCTACTTTCATCAAATACGTTTCCAAGTAAAATATTTGAAAGGAATATGAACTTTCTAAATCCTATATAGTTTTTTTCATTATCTTTCATTTTCATTACTATCCACTTATGTTTTCCTCTCAATAGAAAAAAAAATCAGATACTTTTATCAGCCCCATTTCTTCTTGTTAATGGCATCAGTGATATTTTGCCCTCCCTACTCACAGAGTTTATATTCTAATAGGGGAGACAATGAGAACTTCAATGAATATATACACAGCATGAATAGAAAGTGAATATAAATATATACAAAATAGTTATAAACAAAGAAGTTTGGGAGGGAGAATAATGGCAGTTGAGAAATCAACAAAGGCTTCATTCAGAAGTTGTTTGACCAAATTATGAAGGCTGTTAACAGCTAGGCATACAAAAATGCATATATGTTTGCAAGTATGTATATGTGTATGTGTGTATAACCTTGACATATGTATGTGATTATATAAATTTCTTCAGCTTCTTTATATCCCATTGACCTACTCTTTCAATTCTCCTTAGCCACACATAGGGATGAGGTTGGTCACCCTAGATCTCACCATTCTCAATTAGTATTTCCAAAGACAGAGGGACATGTCAGCTCTCACAGCAGCCCAATCCAGTTTTGAACAGCTCTCATTGCTAGGACAATTTTACTAACATTAAACTGAAGGTGACTTCTTCGCAACTTCTGCTCATTGCTTTTGATTCTTCTGGGACTCTCTTCTTGGGCCAAACAAAGATGAAACTGTAATCCTTCTTCCTGTCAGTCCTTCACATACTTCTTTTCTCTTGTAACACCTAAGATTTCTATTATGTCTCTATAAGAATAATATGAAATGTCTCATTAAAAGCTTTGCTAGAAGCAGTTGGTGGCCTATTGAATAGAGAGCTAGACTTGGAGACTGGAGGTCCTGGATTCAAATTTGGCATCAGACATCTAACTGTATTACCCTAATCAAGTCACCCCAATTGCCTAGCCTTTACCACTGCTTTGGAACCTTGGAACCTTGGAACCAATACCTAGTGTAGTATACGGGTTTACAAATTTTTTTACTAAAAAATCTAGGTAAAATTCTATCTCCATCATTTTTCCTCAAATACTAATTTTGTAATCCTTTTAAAAAAATCAAGTTCATCTGGCATGACTTGATAGAAGGATAAAAAAGGAAAATAAGAAGAAAATAAAGGTTCAGAGAAGGCATTTCTAAGGAACAGAATCCAGAGAGTTTTACAAGCAAAGGAGAACAGGAAATGGAGTTGTACAGAGTGGATGTGGTCAGTTGCTGAGGAGAGCAGCTGGAGACCAGGATGTTGTATGGGAATAGTGCAAGTGAGGGGTCACAGTGGCCTCAAGGGAGCCACAAACCTAAAGAATTTTCTAGCTAGAGAGCTCACTGAGATTGTGATAGCAATAGAACAAAATATGATTTGATAATGATGATAATAATAGTTCACATCTTTATAGCACCTACTATGTGCCAGGCACCATGCTAAGCACTTTACAAATATTATCTCAGTTGATCCTCACAACAATCCTGCCCAGGGTTATATAGCTAGTAAGTGACTGAGAAGGATTTGAACTCATACCTTCCTGACTCCAAGCCCAGTGCTCTATCCACTGAAGTACCAAGCTGCTTAGTAATGATTAAAGTAGTAAATTCACCTAGTAGTGAATGAAATGCCAAAATTGGAATCTGAAGAGTCTGGAGTTAAAATCCTGACATACATTTGCTAGTGGCTTGACATTGAACAAAATTATGCAATGTATGTAAACTTCAGTTTCTTCCATCTCTAAAATATGGCTATTATTTGTATTATCCACTAAGCCTATTGTGAGTAAAGATCTTTATAAACCTTACAGTGCTATAGAATGTGAATTTTTGTTATTGTTGTTGCTGTTATAATTGCCACTTACCAGTGTCTAGTTAAGGATCTTGTGCCTGGGTGTCATGGCAAGTCTTTTGCAGGTGATTTCTTCTTCCTTTTTCTTTTGTTATTTGTGTGCCAAAGCTCTTTATGAGAGCTGTGGTGGTGTGCTCAGGGTTAGAATGTCTGGCAAAGATTTTCTTCTATGATTCTAGGTAAGGGTTCTAATTAAAAAAACAATCTTCCCCATGTGCAATGAGCTGGACCCTTTGTAATTTAGGGTTCTCTGCCCTTTTAACAATACTTATTCTTTTTATTCAATTCTTTTCATTCAAATGTTGTAAATAGTGAAGCATTCCACAAGTTTA
This sequence comes from Monodelphis domestica, assembly GCF_027887165.1. NCBI lineage: Eukaryota > Metazoa > Chordata > Mammalia > Didelphimorphia > Didelphidae > Monodelphis > Monodelphis domestica. The sequence goes on from NC_077227.1 coordinate 430,269,295, forward strand.
TCTCTTCACTATGAAAAGTATTAGATACAATATATATAGTATGTATATATATATACACATTTATATATATATACCCACACACATATATGTTTAAGTCAAATCTTCATTTCAACCACATTTTAATGATATATTTTTTAAAAATTTAATGTCCTTTAAAAAACAAATCTTTCTCCTACTGCCCCCTCCAGTTGAGCAAATATAAAAACAAACCCCCCAAATAAAGCCCTCATGATATAGCTTTGCAAAACAAATTCCTACGTTGGCCCTGTCTGAAAATGTACATGTTTTTCCAAATTTTATCACCTCTCTGATAGGAGGTGAGTGGTATGTTTCATCCTCATTCTTTAGGACTCATGCTTTATCATTATTGATCAGAATTCTAAAAGTTTTACAAAGTTCTAAGAGTCTCCAAAAGTTGTTTTTCTGTATAAGGTTATCATTTTACAAATTATTCTCCTAACCCTTCTTGCTTGGTTCTTTTGTAGTTCATAGAGATCTTCTCAGTTTCCTTTAAAATGTTGTAAACTAACCCAAAGATTACAATAGAATTAGAATTATCTTCCTTTCCCTCATATTTGAATCAAGGACATTTTCATGACCTATCCAGGGCTTCCACTGAGCAGAATTGATGGTATCAATTGAGCATTCATTTGTTTGAAAAGCAGTTGGAGGTAGGAGGGAAAATTCCTGTCTCTATAATGATTCTGCTGAGAACGAGGAGAACATTTAATACAATAACACCATTGGGGGCAGCTGGGTAGCTCAGTGGATTGAAAGCCAGTCCTAGAGATGGGAGGTCCTATGTTCAAATCTGGCCTCAGACACTTCCCAACTATGTTACCCTGGGCAAGTCACTTAACCCCCATTGCCTAGCCCTTACCACTCTTCTGCCTTGGAGCCAATACACAGTATTCACTGCAAGACGGAAGGTAAGGGTTTAAAAAAATACAATAACACCTTTGATAAGACAAATAACTTTAATGCATTTAAGAATTATTATTGACAAAATGACCAACCCAATTCTAAAGGAGCCACAATGAAACATGCTTTCCACCTACTCACAGAGAGGTGATGTATTCAGAGTGAAGATGGAGACATATTTTTTGGACATGGCCAATGCTGATATTTGACTATGTATATAAAGATTTTGTTCCTTTTTGTTTTTTTAATGGGGGGAGGGTGGAGCTGGAGAGGAGAAAAAAATAGATTTTTGCTAATTAAAAATGTATAATTTTTTTTTAAATTTCCTGTTCAGTTTGAGGTCAGAATTGTGTACAAACAAGCCAAGATCAAGAGCCAGACTGATGAATGGTAGAGATAAAAGTCTGGATGGAGGTGGGATGGCCAAAGGAAAAACAGAGTGAAAAATTGGGAATCATAATCAGATCTGAAAAGGAACTAGAGAGTAACCAAGTATAGAGTTTACATGGTGCTAATTTAGTGCACAGCTGTGACTCAAACCAGAATGAGAATTACTTCTACTCGACACATTCATTTGGGCTATAGACATTTTTATGCCCCATTTATGTGTCTTCTCTGCCCAGCAATTCCTTCTGAAGTTTCTTAAGCTGGAGCAGTCCTGTCTCACCTATCCATTGTCTTATTTTATTTTGTTTTGTTATGTTTTCTCATGGCAATAGTAAAGTTTACTTGACCTTGAATGATTCTAGATACCCTGTTGTGAGAGAATCATGGGTGAGAGTGAATGTACCAAGAAAGGATCGAGTCAGGCATGCCTTTGTGTGTGATTCTCTCTCACTCTACACAGTCCCACAAGCTTGTGGTGATTGAAGGCAGCTTGGCCATACAGTGGAATCTGTATCCAATCAAGAGCCCAGATCTCCTGGGTCTCAACCCTTATAGCTTATTATTGTTGCTGGGCAGCTTCACAGGGATTGAGAAGGAAGAGTAGCCAATTAATGAATGGTGTAGACTTCAACCCTTCCTCCCTTACTCAGCCACAGGACACTGGAGTACTAAAATTTACTAACCTTACATACCTGTGTTAGATGAAGTTTGCTAAACTAACAGTTTGCTCCTCTAGCCCTAAATACCAATCTAGTCAAAGAGTACATATGAATTTCCCAGCATGCAGGTGCCTCAGTCACACAGACATGGAATCTTGTCTGTCTGCTTAAGGCCTAGCAATAGGCCAGTCCTTTCAGCTATTTTAAAAGATTGCTGTCTTCATTAAACTTAATATTTTAAAATACACTTAAGCATAAAAGCTGAACAACTGTTTAGCTAGATTTTAAAAATAAACACTAGAATATTGTCAAGTCAGGACAACATCTAATAAGCACCTACCACATACCAGACCATGTACCAAGCACTAAAGAGCCAAAGAAACACAAAAATGGTACCTGTCTTTGAGGTGCTTATAATTTAGGGGGGGAGGTGGCATGCAAGCACCTATGCACAAAAATAAATATACACAGAGGGAAGACATCTAGGACAAGGAAAGGCTTATTGTAAATTGTGGGATTTTAGCTGAAGCTTAAAGGAAGCCAAGGAAGACAGAAGTAGAGACAAGGAGGTATAGGATATATACATTAAAATGAGCATTTGTTTTTTAGTGTAGTACCCTTTCCAACAATGCTACTATTTCTTGAAACATTTTGGCAACTAGTTTTTTGGAATTGTTTTCAGAGATAGTTTATGATCAAAATAATAAAATCTTCCTGCTTTTTATAGTTCATAGCTCATTTGTGTTTTATGATCCAAATGACAAAATTTCTCTTCTTTTTACTCATAAGTCATTTTTATAAAAATGAAGATAATTTACACTAATAGTATTTTAAGGTTTACAAAGTATTTGATTACAAGAAACCTGTTGGGTAGAAAGGGTAGGTATTATCATCCCCATTATAATAGATGGCAAAATTGATGCTTAGAACAGTTAAGTGCCTTGGTCACACAACTATTAAGGGCAATGGCCCAGATTCAGATATCCTGATGCCAAGTTCAGTGTTCTTTTTATCAAAAAGTAATTTTGTCTGTTACTGAAAATAAAATTCATTTTTAAGGGACAAAGAATTGGGGCCAGTAAAGTCAATTAGAAGAATATGCCACAGGCACTTGAGACAGTTTCAAAAGGGACATTCTAAAAATATTTTGAGCAATGTTAGTATCTATCTATCTATCTATCTATCTATCTCTATATATACATATATGCATATGTATGTGTGTGTGTGTATATATATATATGTATATATATATATACTTCCAAGCTAATTTTTTTTTGCATGGTATGCTAGTTCAAATGTGGTATTGTTAACCTTAAGTAAGTCGTCTTCTCTCAGGGCCTCATTTTTCTCATCTATAAAATGAAGGAATTAGTCCAATTTCTGTTCTAGTTTTAAATCCTTTGATCCTAACAAAGGATATAATTGTATAAATTCCAATATATTAGTATTATAGCAAATAAATAGCAAAATAAAGTCCTCACTTTATGATCACCCTCATATAAATTAATTTCTTCTTGACATCATCATGACTTGCCAACAGAGAGTTTAGTCTCATTGAATGGGGCATTTTTCATGATGGCATTAACAAAGTCAAATTATAACTCCCCCATATGCTGTAATTAAAACCACTTTTTCTCTTTAAGCCTCAGTATTTTGTTGTTGTTCAGTCATTTCAGCCATGTCTGACTCTTCATAACCCCTTTTAGGGTTTTCTTGACAAAGATACTGGAGTGATTTACTGTTTCCTTAGTTTACTCATCTGTAAAATGGAGACAATAATACTTGCACTTCATACCCCAATTGAGTAGTGATAACAATTATAAAATATTTTGCACTAGAAAATCACATATATATGAATATAAGCTATTTTAATTATTGGAGAAATCTTATTAAAAGGAAGGAGATTTTAAAGTGTAAAAAATCATCTAAGACTACATTTTACTCTGTTGAATTTTTTTTTTAATTTAAATCAACAAATATATTGGATTTTGTGTTCACTGTTTTTCCCATCATTTGTGGGACTAAAGAAATAGTCTGGTATAGAAAATGAATGGGGAAACTGCCTGCTTCTCAAGAATATCCTAGACAGGGGTGTGGAAGCACCAAGTGTTGTACATGACTGAAAGGAACTGAACAACAAAATTATTTTAAAGGTAACCTGAAAATTAAACTCCAAGTGATTTTGAACGTGTGTTCCCTCCTAACAAGGATTTCTTTTTTACATTCTTGATTGAGTATACTTCTCAACTTTATTGTCCTAAGTGCTCTATTTTCTCAGACCTTCAGTACTGAACTGTTAGATGATCTAAATATGATAATGTTGTCTTGAATTTTTTAAAAGATAAATCACTATAGAAAAACTGGAAAATTTGTTCCATTTTGTGTCTGTTATTCTCCTTCAGTTTCATCTATAAATATCCTTGGAACCAGCTAGCTTAGTTAGGTTTTGTGCATAGATTTTTTTCAGATTCATTTTCTCCCTTAGAGTTTTTCAGTCTTTGGTGATACTGTTTTAATTATTTCACATTCTTCTCCATGGTATTTTGCAAATAAGTTTATATTCTATATTGAGGTTGCCCTTGACTTTGATATTTTTCTACTTGGCAAGAAGATGAAGTATTTGCTGGCTAAGGCAGTTTCTGAATTTCTTTGTTATGGGAAATATTTTACTTGGTGATGAACAATATCAGTATCTTTATTCATTCTGGTTTCCTTTTTTTTTTTTTTTAGAATCAGCAGTTCATTTAAATAGTTTGGGTTTGAACTGTTATGGAAAGAAGCTTGGCCTAGTGAATTCAGGTCCCTCTTTTTGGCATTTACTGGTTGCATGGCCTTGGGCTAGTCACTTATCCTCACATAAGCATTTCTTTAAAATGACAAATTGCAGAACAGTTGCTGATCTTCATTGGTAGAGGGAGTTTCCTCATCCCCAATACCAATGAAATCACAAGTCTGGGCCAAACTAAACTAAAAATTATTCTAACTGAAGCTGATAGGATATGGGGAAGAAGCAGGCAAATTGTTTCCTTATTCCTAGTTGCTAGAAGGTAATAAAGTATCATTAGAAAAAATATTAGCCCCCCTCTTAACAGTTATATCAGTGAGGGCTACCAGATTCCCAGGCAGAGGATATTCAATGATATAATCCTTTAAAGTCTTATTTAAGCCTTTCTTGAAAACCAAAACAGTCTCTTCTGAACTATGCTTTAACTGGTGGAATCAATGACATACTCTTTCAATAACTCCTCTCTTTTCTAGGTTCTTGATAATGCACCAGCCAGTCACACTGTTGAATAGTCAGCCCCCCCCCCCCCATCACTAGAATTGGACTTAAATTATTTTTACCAATATATTTTATTTTTACATTTCAAAAATTTCTCCAGTATTCCTTTTTCTCCCTCCTCCTAGAAATCCATCCTACATAACAAATAATATTTTTACTTGTTGCATTCTTTATTTCTTTAAGAAGAACTTTGTAATTGAATCTATATGAAAAATTTGGGTGTTTTGGAAGACTGATACCATCATTATCATTTTCTTTCACATAATTGTTATTTCTGTGATTTGTTCTTTGGTTTACTCATTATTGTAAGGGTTAAAATAGGGGTTTGACAAAAATAAAAGAGCACCTTTTAATAACTTAAGTTTTAATGAGAATATAGTAGAGTTGTAAATTAATATTATTCCTTTGAGCCAGAGAAAAGAAAACTTCTAGCAACTTTTAACAATTAACAGTTTAGTTTTATTAAAATAGAGATCATAAAAGAATCTAGTAAAATGAATATAGTAAAGGAGAAAAATATAGGAGAGGTAGAGAAAGAAATTGCCTAATACCTAACCTATAACTACCTATAACTGCCTGTAATCACCGTTAGAGAAAGTGCAGCTGATCTCGCTGATTCAGCTCAGCTCACCAGGCAGAATATACATATATATCCCAACCACCAACTAATTGGAGCAGAGTAGGCACTTTAATGCTTGTTGACTTAGAGTTTACAGGAGAGTCAAGGGATGGCAAGCTCAGGTGTAGATTTTTTTAAGGACGGAGGAGACTTTGAGATGCTTGTAGGGAGCAAAGAAGGAGCCAGTAGACAGAGAATCAAAAAGAAAGTAGAAATGATGAGGAACTATCAATATGGAACAATACATACCTGTATACTGAGCTGTCAGACTTAGTCAATATAGTGGTAGGGGGCAGCTGGGTAGCTCAATGTGTTGAGAGTCAGGCCTAGAGACGGGAGGTCCTGGGTTCAAATATGACCTCAGACACTTCCCAGTTGTGTGACCCTGGGCAAGTCACTTGACCCCCATTGCCTAGCCCTTACCACTCTTCTGCCTTGGAGCCAATACACAGTATTGGCTCCAACACAGAAGGTAAGGGTTAAAAAAAATACAGTGGTTAATTTTTTTTAACTATTTTTTGTTCTCTTTTATTCTTTGTTCTAAGAGATGACTCTTTTATGGAGAGAAGACTATATTGGGAAATGAAAATAATACAAAAACAAATAACATGTTTGGTTATTATTTAAATTGGAGAGCAAAGAAGATAGTTATGGAGTAAGCTGCTAGAAGGGATGTGAGGAGTAGATTCAAGGATATAAAGAGAAAGATTGCCTTTGGTGAGAAGATGCATTATTGTCACATTGAAGTAAAGAGGATAAGGACAGAGAATGATGTCTAGGGGTTTTGAGATGTAAAAGAAAAGAGGGAGCTGCTGGTGAATGGTATCAGTTTTCTCAATAACATGAGTTATGGGGAGTATTGTGAAAGGCTTAAAAAGAAAAGAAAAAATTGTAAACAGCCTCTGTAAGTTTATGGTGATTCAGTTAAGGAATAATAAATTGATTGCCTTGATTCAGCAATGCCACAGTTAAGATTAGATAACAGAAACATTTAGTGGACTCAGCATGCTTATGTGACTTTACCCAGCACTGTTCTGCAGCCTATAAGAGTAGAAAAAGAAGATCATGGCGTTAATTATGGGATGATGTTAGGCAAAGTCAGAGTGAAGAAAGAGGTCAAGAGCTCTGTACACATAGAAAACAGTTACAGATTAAATTATTAAATATGGGTTGAAGACTGGGATAGCCAAGACAGGAATTATGACCAGGGAAAGCACTGAGGGATGGAGAGATTAGAAGTGTCAGACAAAGTAGATTTAGAAGAGTAAGTCACAGGGGGCAGCTGGGTAACTTAGTGGATTGAGAGCCAGGCCTGGAGATGGGAGGTCCTAGGTTCAAATTTGGCCTCAGACACATCCCAGCTGTGTGACCCTGGGCAAGTCACTTAACCCCCATTGCCTAGCCCTTACCACTCTTCTGCCTTGAAGCCAATATACAGTATTGACTCCAAGACAGAAGGTAAGGGTTTTTAAAAAAAAAAGAAGAAGAGTAAGTCACAGAACAAAATGGAAAGATAAGAATTAAGGTCAGAGTATTTGAGCATAGAAAGCAACACTTATGGTATGACCATCCATGTGTGACTGAATCAAAGTGAAAATTAGGTCATGGGAGTTGAGTAGGTTAATAAACTGGGAAATTAGGATATTTTAAAGTATATTGGAGTCTTCAAGCTTATGGACTTGAACATGAAATGATGCCTGTGAGCAGGTACTGAACTCCTGGAGGGAGTTGGGGAAAGGGAATGAGCAATTATATAGTTATGTGTCAGGTATTGTGCAAGTGTTTTTTTGTTGTTATTGTCATTTTTTGTTGTTATCCAATATCTCATTTGATCCTCAAAATAACTCTGTGATATAGATGCAGTTAGGTGGTGTAGTGAATAGAAAGCTCTAGGCCTGGATCAGGAAGACTCATCTTCTTGAGTTCAAGTCTGAAACCAGACACTTACTAGCTGTGAGATCTTGGGTTAGTCACTTAAACCTGTTTGTCTCAGTTTCTTCATTTATAAAATAAGCTGGGAAAAGAAATGGCACACCACTCCAATATCTTTGCCAAGAAAACCCCAATAGAGTCATGAAGAATCAAACAGAACTGAAATGACTGAACAATAAATTTCCTGATTCCAGGCTCAGTGCTCTTGCCATAGTGCCACCAGCTGCCTCAATTACTTGAAGGCTATTAGATAGCATCAAGATTTAGATATGATGATGTATCTAGATGGAGCAATTTCAAAGAAGAACAGATTGCTCAGTGATAATGGTAGTGAAGATATCTGGAAGTGGCAATGGGGAACTAAAAGTATGCTCACTCCTCCTTCTAGCCCAGCCTTTCAAAGACAATGAGAGAAGGTGCTCTTGGGGGAAAGGGGGATCCAAGCCTCTATGAATCCAAAAGATGGAAAGAGTGCTGGAAGAAAAGAAACTGGTTAACAATAGTATAGGCATGCTAGAGGACACAAAGCAAGGGAGAGGGAAGGACTGGATGGAAACTTGGGAAGGATAGGAATGAGTTGGGATGGGAATAGAAACAAGGAATGGTGACAGGGAAAGGAGGGCATTTTTCACATAGCCATCCAGTAGTTGGGTATCACTGAGATTAAGAAAACCAAAAGTGTGAGTTTACTAGACTTCCCCAGGGAAATTAGACAATGTAAAGAATACCAAATGATAATTCATAGGAAAAGCCACTTGTACATCTGATCCCTGCCAGTGATTTGGCTATAAGAAGTCTTAATTGACTTTTCCTTTCCCCTGTCTCCCTTCTTCCATTCTTCTCTGTCTGTCTGTCTGTCTGTCTGTCTGTCTGTCTGCCTGCCTGTCTGTCTCCCCCCCAGATCCCCTTCCTCCCCATCTCTCCTCTCCCTTCTCTCCTTTCCTCACCATCTCTTATTCAAATATCTGCCTTTTAGAATCATAAAAGCATATGTCTTTTAGTTTTTTCTCTTCTATATATGTATGAACTCCTTTGGGGAAAAAATGAGAAGTCTTGGGCCATGTCATTCTCAGGATCCTGAAGATCTAGATCTCCTTCTCTCTCTACTCCTCCCCTGTATCTTTCTGCCTGACTGTCTCTGTGTCTTTCTGCCCATTTATTCCAGTCTCTCTGTATCTGTCTATATATTTGATTTTTTCTCTCTCTTTCTCCCTGTCTTTCTCCTTGTGTTTAAGAAACTGCTGGCAAAGAAATGAAAGTATGTTGGAATTTGATATTTGAAAGCAAAATTGTTTTCATTGTTTTTAAAATAAAAAATAATCACAAATGTGTGCTATCCCAGGTAGTTAAAATATGTTATGTATATGCATAAAATGTACATTACCTACATACATTTTATCATCAAGAACTGGGAAATATGCTCTAGAGATCTCTGAGGAATAGGTAATTAGATACCCCAAATGGTTTGGACATTTACTTGCTTTGTGTTATAAACACTAGGAATGGAGGATAGATTAGCTTCTTGTTTCTTTACCTAAACTGCCTCCTAGTTTGATTCAAATATCTGCCCATTGAAACACAAAAGCATATGCCTTCTAGATCTTTTCTTCTACAAAAGTATAAACCCTTTTGAAAAGAAATAAGAATGCTTGAGCATGGAATCCTCAATATCCTAAGGCTCTTCATTTCTGTGACACTCAGGCACTAGAAATTCCTGACAGCAAGGGAAGGCTTTAAATGAGAAACAACTAGTTTGACTTCATCCTCTGTTGCTGTTTTATCTTTACAGGGTACCCAGAAAATATGCCTCCCCTACAGTCCAACAAAGACACTCTCAGTGAAGTCCATTTTAAGGTGAGTGCTCACAAATGAAAAAAAGTTATCAAAAGTTTTCAGTTTCTCTTTATATAGTCTTTCTTACCTAGTGGTAATTCTTTTTTTTTTTTTAAACCCTTACCTTCCGTCTTGGAGTCAATACTGTGTATTGGCTCCAAGGCAGAAGAGTGGTAAGGGCTAGGCAATGGGGGTCAAGTGACTTGCCCAGGGTCACACAGCTAGGAAGTGGCTGAGGCCAGATTTGAACCTAGGATCTCCCGTCTCTAGGACTGGCTCTTAATCCATCTAGTGGTAATTCTGATACTAGTTTCTATTCATATTTTTTTAAATAAATGTTTTATTTATTGGTATATTGTCATTCTTGGATTTTCTCAGTCATTAATAGCAGTATATTTTAACTCAACTTGGAGTCAGGAAAGGCTTTGGTTTGAATGTTGTTTCTCTTGCTTAAGTAGTTGTGTAATAACCCCTTTCAATTATATTTTCCTTAAAATGTTTTAACATTTACAAAGTGTTTTATGTGTGGTGTGTGTGTGTGCGTGTGTGTGTATGTTACCTCATTTGATCCTCATAATAATTGTAAGGTAGGTGTTATTATTATGCCCATTTTATAGATGAGGAAACTGAAGCATAGAGTAACTTGCCCAGGATCACATAGCTATTTAGTGGCTGAAGCTGAATTTGAACCCAGATCTTTCTGACTCCAACTCCCACACTATCTATTTCACTTCCTACCTACTTCCTTCACAGAGTGGCTATGATATCAAATGAAAGAATGTTTGTTTATAAAGCATTTTGTGAACCTATTTATAGGTCTTTATAAATGTCAGCTGAATAGAATAATAATAATAGAATTACAGGGTTAAAAGGGACTTTAAAGAATATCAGATTCAACCTTACTCAAAACATAAATCCCTTCTATAATATACATTTTGACTGGTCATTAAGCCTCCATTTATGCATGTCAAGTGAAGGTGATTTCTCTACATATTAAGGAATTACATTCATTTTCCTTCAAATTCTAAGTGATAGAAAGTTTTACCATTATATTAAGCTAAAGAATACCTCCTCGCTCCTATTATTCTTAATTTTCCCCTTTTAGAACCAAACAGAATCCATCTAATCTTTCTTTCACATGATATCATGACAAGAGTTTTCATGTCTGTAGTGTACTCCTTCCCACATCCCTCCAGTTCATAAATGCTCTCCCCATCCTGAAATTATTTTTTAAAACTTTTCATATTCTTTGAATTTACTTATCCATGTACATAATTTATTTCTCTTTAAGGACAGAGGCTGTTTCATTTTTGTCTCTGTATCCTCAGTAGCTAGTATACTTCCCGGTACAAAATAGAAACCAATTCTCCAATCTAAACATCCTTGCTTCCTTCAGTGTGCTGTATGCCATCTTGAAAGCCTTCTTCTGCAAGAACTATAACTTACTGGTGTCCTGTCTAAAATGTGGCCCCCCAGAACCAAACATAATATTCACTATAGTCTCACTTGCAAAGTACTATCACTTTCCTTGTTCTGGAAACTAGATTTCTATTAATGGAACCTACAGTATTTCATTAACCTTTTTGCAATCTTATCATATTATTGATTCATTACATTTTTGCTTAAATAAAGGTCCCAAGTCTTTCTTCTAGTCTCTTCACTCTCCAATCCATCCATTCAGAAAACTAAAAAAAGGAAGCTTTTTTTTTTAATTAGAAAAGAACTGGAAACTAAGTTGATTGAGAAGAGGCTAAAAAACAAATGTAGTTAATAAATATATTGGAATATGGCTGCTGTAAGAAATGATGCAAGAAAAACAGAAAGGCAGTTTTCAGTGGCTTCCTTTTTCTTCTTTTCTCCTTTCTACCTGGTTGATCCTGCCAAGAGCATATACTTTTCTCAAAGCTTAAGCCATATGTATACAAGTACTCAGGGCATTAACAAATTTGAAAAACCTATAAAGTGCCTGAAGTTGGTGACAGAGCTTGGACTAGAATTCAAGTCTTCTGAATTCTAGTCTGTTTACTCTTACTCTGAATTCATCTTGCTGGGGGCTCTGCTGAGACCAGTAAGAACTTAACATATTTCTAATCTCCATATTCTCATATCCTGTCAAAAGAACTTAGAAATAGGTATGATAGTCAGTGCACATTCATAAAGCCTAATGATAATTTCATCTTCACATTTCCCAGCCCCTTAAGTGGGCCTTTTAATTATCTTAGGCTCATAGAATTTAGAGCTTGAAAGTCTTCTAGTTCAACCCTCATATTTTATAGATGAGGAAACTGATCCCCAGAGAAAGGTCTCTTCCAACATCATACAGACAGTAAGTGGCTGAGCTAGCCTGGCCTAATCCTAGATCCAATGCTCATTCCATTGTTCCCTGCATTCTTTGACTTTTCCCTAAGCCTTGGGCTTCCTAATTGTGTTTAAAGGACAATGGAGGGATGAAGGGAGGAAGGAAGAGAGAGAGATTTTGTTCATCCCAATTACATGTAAAAACAATTCTTAACCTTTGTTTTCCAAAATTTTGGTTCTAGTTTCTCTCCCTCCCTCCTTCAAAACAATAGTACTCTTTTTTATTCAACCTCTCTTATTTTCCTTTACTGTTATCTTGTGTATGTGCTTAGAAAAATACTGACCTTAGGGGCAGCTAAGTGGCTCAGTAGATTGAGAGCCAGGCAATTGTGTCCTCAGACACTTCTTAGTTGTGTGACTCAGGGCAAGTCACTTATCTCCTATTGCCTAATATTTACCACTCTTCTGCTTTTAAAACCAATATACAGTATTGATTCTAAGATGGAAGGAAAGGGTTTTAAAAAGCCCACTGAGCTCCTTTCAGCCTCTTCAGATATTTTTTCCCTTTTTTCTCATCAGAATTATTTGTTTGTATCATAGGATTTCAATCTCAAGAATCTTTACCCAAATCATTTAAAGATTCATGTCATAGGATCTTAATTATCTTAATTCTGAAATTTTTCAAGTCTCACAGAATCAATAGTGATGATTGAAACCATATAATTCAGTCAGTTAATCAGTAAGAATTTGTTGTGCTTACTATGTTGCCAAGCTATGCTAAGTGCCATGCAACCAAAAGTGTTTAAGCAGTCCATATCCTTAAAGAGCTCTCATTTTACTGGAAGAGACAGTCTGTAAATCAGAATGTACAAGATGAATACAGAGTAGTAGGAAGGTAACCTCAGAAGTAATGGCAGTAGCTCCTTGGAGGGATCAGAAAGAGTCCTAAAGGAAATGGCACTTGAGTTGAGTCTTGAAGTCAGATTCCAAGAGTATAAAGATAAGAGAGGTAACATTGCAGGCAAGAGGAACAACCCAATCCATACCTAAACAGGAATCCTCTCAAAAGTAATAATTGAAAGACAACTTAAACAACTATACTTCAGGGCAAGCCCCTACTTCTCAAGGTAGTCTATGGTAGTTTGGCATCTCTAATTCTTAGTTTTTCCTTACATCAGATACAAACCCAGTTCTCTAATGTTATCTGCCATTGCCTTTCCTAACTTATATAGGACAATAAATTCTTTCAAACCAAGTATAGAAATTTATATCTATCATTGTTAGATTGCATTTTGTTAAATTTAGCCTACCACTATGGGCTGTTGAGGTGGTTTTTGGACTTGGACTTCCTATTTCTGAACTAAGCTTTGCTTTCCTAGAAGAGGGAAAACTCACCTTTGCCTTCTTATATCTATCTTAGTCCTACCACTACTACTTGAGGGGTCTTAGGATGTCAACAATCACTAATCCAGCCCTAACTCTTGAGATTATAGCCTCTTCATTTTCCTAGGAAAAGGATAATCAAGCTTGATAATTTCTTCAAACTTGTGATGTTATAGCAATGGACATGTATTATAGAAAGAAAAATTTATATATACATATGTATGTATGTATACACACATGTACACACACATAAAAAGAATCATGGGAAAAAATAATGCTTTCCAATCCTTGATCTGCTGGAAGCTCTAAGATTAGGACATGTTATTGGTATAGGTAGTTTAAAATGTAGTCTATATCTTATAGTCTACATGTAGTTTTCTGATTGCTCTAAAAAATTCTCTTCTTGAATTTATTAACATTTTATCTGGTAAAATTTTACTTTAATAAATACTCTAAGAATCTTCAATCAAAGACATCCTCTTATGTTTCATAACAGACTGGCATTTTTAAAAAAAGCAGCACATAAAGTTCTGGCAAAAAACCTAAGTTCTGACAATTATATTGGGTGTGTGTCATCTGAAGGGCAGTTTTGCTAAGTTAGGTAAGGATCATGATTAAAAGGCATGCACCTGGATCATGACTCTCCAAAACCACCTACTAGGGAATGACGGAGAGAGAGCAAGGCAGAGCAGAGAGGGAACCAGCACTACGGTCAGGATGTCCTAGGGTCAAGTTGTGCACTGGACACATTGTGTGACCCTGGGCAGGCCACTTGAACTCCCAATTCTCCAGGCAAACTTCTCCAGAAGTTTAATTTGCAGGTCAGTTGCCAATCTGCATTGACAGAGGGAGTTTCCGCATCAAGGAGCTCTGGACACTGGGGAATATAGATCTGAACCAACCACTGACTTAATACTCCCTCTATAAATAAAAGATTGTAATCTTTGGAGGCAGGACACACTTCAGAGAATTCACACCTCTTTCTAGTGCTGAAATATTCTAATAAACAGAAGCCATTAATATTTTATTCTGTGTTAGACTCCCTAATTCCTCCCTCCTCTTGTCTCCCTGAATACAACTTCCTAAAATATAATCTTTTAACTACTACATAAAGAATTCTAATATATAGTTAACAGCATACTTAGAGGTATATGTATGTAGTTTTTTAACCGAAAATCTACTGCTAAATTGAGGTTTGGCTAGAGAGAATTCTTTAAAGATGTACATTTTAAAATTATATAGTACCAAGTAGAATGAAGGAAAGATTTTACTTTTGTTAACTTAAAACTTTAAATGAAAAGAAATGTTCACTATAAATGCTACTGCTACATTTTAGTCCCTTGTAGTTATCTTAGACCTAGAAGAAATCATGGAGATCATTTAGTCTAGGATCTTCATTTTATGAATGATGAAATAATCTCACAGAAATTCTGCAACAAGTACTGCTTAAGAGGGGGAACCAGGTGGTGCCGTGGATAGAAGGCTATACCTGAAGTCAGGAAGACTCATTTTCCTGACTTCAAGTGTGACCTTGGACAATTAACTAGCTGTGTGACCTTGGGTAAGTCACTTAACCCTGCTTGCCTCAGTTTCCTCATCTGTAAAATGAGTTGGAGAAGGAAAGGCAAACTACTCCAGGATCTTTGCCCAGAAAACCCCAAATGGGGTTACTGAAAGCCAGGACACAACTGGAAAACAACAGAACAATAAAAACTGCTTAAGAAAGCCTTACTTTAAGCAGTCCTTTAGAGTAGGAGTTGCTGAAGAAGAAAATAGTTGAAGATCTTGACTTATTTTATCTGTTTCTGTTTCCCTGTTTGTCTCTATTTTGAAAAATGAGGGTGAATCTCAGGTTAATGCAAAATGCCTGAGGTTCCAAATATTCAAGTAATTAATTATTCCTTTTCTCCCTGTTTTTATGTAACTTCATATTATAAATGCAACTTCAGTCATACACACAAGAAAATATGGAATTGCACCCCATTGTAAAACTATAAATTATAAACTTTTTCACTATGATTTATTAATAATAATGTAAAATTTAACAGAATAATAAGTACAATTTATTTATTCATTGCCCTCTTCTGATCTTTTCCATCAAGTTCCAACGTTTTGTTGCCATTTTTTTAATCATAGTCATAGTCAAAAGCATAGTGTATTGTTGAAGATTTTTTTTTTAACTTCTATCCTCTTGTCACTTTGTTCATAATTCTTTATATTTGTACATGTTATTTTTATGGCACAAAGATACTCCATTATATTGGCCTACCACAGTTTCTTCAGTCATTCCCTAATTGGTAGTTTCCAATTTTTCTACTGTTAAAAGTAAAACTAGTTATGAATATTTTATACATAAAAATCCCCTTTTCCTTTTAATAATATATTTCAGGCATAATTTCAGCATTAGGATTACTTGGTCAAGCAGCATGATCATTTTTGCAAGTCTTAAAATATATTGTCAAATTACTCTCCAATTAACAGGCCCACCAATAGTGCAGTATAGTACTTATTTCTCCAATGCTTATAGCACTTAGTTGTGTTGTTTCTGGCTATTTTTGCCATTTTATAGTTAAACTATCAAATTGACATCTTAAAATTCTTAATCAGAATATCTTTGCACCCTCTATTATAGAATAATGATATTAGGAAAAGATTGAGAGGGAAATGATGTACTTTAAAACATTACAACTTTTTGCCAGATATTCTAGTTCTTGTTACAAATTACTTCATTTCCTTAAGGCTAATTTATATGAGGAAGAGGGAATTGCTGTTATTGCTTCAGGTTCTATCACACAGCATTGAATTTCATTCTTTTCCTTTTATTTCAGTGCCATGAATCTGGACAAGTTTGAAAAAGGGCCCCGGGAGATTTTTCATCCTGAGATACAAAAGGTAAAAGAAAACTTTATTTTTTTTTAGAATTGGTATATGAAATATATGGACCATACATGCTTAGAAGGAGTATTGCTGTTTTGAGGATTATCCCTTTTTTTAACTGAAAAATGATGTCAAATTACATGAGACACTCCCACAAAATGACTAATAAAGAAAAATGCTTTACATGATTACATATGTAAAATCTTTATTAGGCTGCTTCCTGTCTCAGGGAGGGGAGAGGGAAGAGAGAAAGGAAGAGAATTTGGAACTCACAACTTTAAAAATGAATGTTAAAAGTTATTTTTACATGTTAATTGGTTGAAAAATAAAATATTATTTACAAGAAAAAAGAAACAGAACAACTAAAAATTTTTAGAATTTTTTAAAAAATTACTTGAGACAAATAAGATTGATTCATTCATTAAATCTTGGTTGCTTCCACTAAAGTCTTACTTTGATGCCTATTTGGAGTATTTTGGGGTATCTCTCAATTCTCAAAGACTGTATCAATAGAATAAAGACAGGAAATTATCAAAGCTTTAAAGATGACTCCTAGATTAGACAATTAGGGTGGAGAAGGCAATTGTCACTTACTTACAGCTGAAATAACAAGAGAAAACTTATCTGGGAATGGAGAGTTGATGAGGACACATTCTGACACTAAGGACATCAAGAACTGAAGGCTGAGACATCTTTAGCTGTGCCAGTCTGAGCCCAATGAAAAGATAATACCACTTAAAAGTAGGAATTCAAATGAAGGTGATGTCAAAACAAATGAGATTAATTTTTTAAAAGTAGATGATTATCAAAGTTAAAAAAGGATGGTGTAAGAAGAAATAAGGCCTACTTTCCTTGCAAGTTCATAGTCTGGCAAATAAAACTTCATAAACCTCTCCTTTGATTTGTTACTCTAATCTTCCTCAATGTTTCCTTATGGTGATAGTAATAATACAAAACAACAAAAACAAACAATTCAGAACACCTAAAAGAAGCATTTTGCACCCTTTTTATGGTACAAGACAAGGTAGAAGGTAAAGATTTACCTCCTATGAGTCATGTAGGCATTTAAGAAGGGAGAAATGGTGGCAATGAGAAAACTGAAGGGGATATCAATGACTTATGAACTAGAACTTTCATGTAAAAGATAAGACTACTGCCAAAGTGATGATAGGCCTCATGGCATCACTGAGCATGTTGGAAAATTAGCAGAGCATATATTTTGTTCATGTATAACCCAGATCAAATTGCCTGCCAGCACCAGGAGGGAAGAGAAAGAAAGGAGGGAGATAAGTTCAATCATATAACTTGGGAAAACTTATGTAGGAATTGGTTATTATATGTAATTTGTAAAAATCAAATTAAATTAAAATTAGAAAAAGTATATATTTTGCAGCTTCAAGCTTAAGGAATTTATTAATTTCTTTAAAAGTACCCCTACAATTTATATATCTAACCTAGTTTTTCTTCTCAAAGATAAAACTCAAAGAAATTTCCATACTTTTTATATTTCAAAAAAAGTCTTTCCAAATTAAAACTTAAGCCACTTTAAACAACTTACATTTAAAGATTACCCTTTACTTCACCTTTAAAATTACAATTACACATGCAAAAGCATTCCCATTCCTTTCTAATCAGTCCTAGCCCATTCTGTTTTTTTTTTTTATATTATAACTTTGCTTCAAAGAAAGATCCATGGCTGTTTTCACTCACTTCCACTTTAGTTTTTACCACTTGTTAGTCCTTTACCTTCCATGTTAACTTAGCCCTCAGCTATAGGTATGGGCACTGCAGCTCAAGGTATCCTTGATGATGTGCTCTCTTCTATGCCCTGTTTCTGAGGATAGTTCTCCCAGCTAGTTTATGATCTGCTCAGGTGCCTCTGTGCTTTATTTTCCTTTCCAAGAAAAAAAGGATGCAACAAAAATTCTCTAAAATTTAAGGGCATCCATCTTCCATTAATTAGTTCAAAGTTAAAGTTTTCATAACCTCTTTTTGTTTCATGGCAATATGGTAAAATCCACAGTCAGAATATTGCTTTAAAATAACTTAAAGAAAATATTAAATCTCAATTAAATATTAGTGAAAATAAAGATGTACTTTTTAAAAACAACTTCACAGATCTCTCACTAAAATCTATCCATGGATAATCTATGAACTCCAGGTTAAGAACCACTTTTCTAGTCAAAGGAGATTTTTGTTGTTCTTTTTGGAGAAACTTTATCTAACTTTTGTATTCTTGGTTGTTTTTTTACTTTAAAATATTTAGATTTAAAAATCATCATTACTAATAAAAGATGAAATAATATCATTATTATTTGTATTAAGTATTTTAAAATTAATCATAAAACCTTTCCTTTTAGCTGCTGGCTTCAGATACAGGGGAAAATATATTAGAAAGACACCATGTCAAAAATCAAATAGAAAATAAATTTATCTCACTAAAAGTTCTGTCCTTGTCTTTGAGGTTTAGTTTGGGGCACCTTTTTGTGAAGGCCTTGACAACCTAGAGTACATCCAAAGGAGTATTGCAAAAGTACCTGGAAGCCATGATAGAGGAAGATCATTTGAGGGATCTGTTAATATTTAGCTATAAAGAGGAGGAGAAAGATGATTAGCTTTAAGTATTTGAAGGGCTGCCATTGAACAGAGATTAGACTTGTTCTATTGCCCCCAAAGAAAAGAACTAGGAATAATGGAGAAAAATTACAGTCAAATTTGGATTTAATCTGAGGAATAACTGAGGCCATGACAAGGGCAGAGGGAGCCAGAGGAGAAAAAAGGGAGATGAGAAGTGGTAGAAAGTTGGGTCTCTACATTAGACTAGCTAGGAATAGCTTCTGTTTGTGATAGGATCTTGGAAGGAATCTGATAATTAAAGATCAAAGCCAAGTGAGAAAATGATGTCAGTTTGGAGAGAAAAGACTTGGAAAGTCCCAGAAGAGGGCCAGCCAACCTATCGTCTATATTGACTTGCTTAGGGACTAAACTGAACATGCAAACTTGACCATTTAATCTTACAAATAAAAATTCCATTCCTGGACTGTGTTCATTGTGACCATGCAGGCGTAGCTACTATTATGGATCCTGGATTATGGAGTATTCATCTTTAGAGCTAGTTTGAAAGCTCTTTGGGTAACAGATGCTCCTTCATCAGACCAATAGTAAAACTTCTGGGCCCATATCATTTCAGACCTAAAGCTGGTCATCCGATCATTCTGAGCCTTGGTCCCTATGTAATCTCTAAGAAACTCAAAGATAGGAATGAACAGTGAAATCTTTTTTCTTGTGTGTAATGCCAGGTTAATAGAAATGTCCTTTTTCTAAAATGAAAGCCTTGACTGGTAAAGAATTCATTTTACTGTTCATTTGTTTCAAAATTAGAATATGCCTATATTATGGTAGCATAAGTCAGTGCAGGGTGAAAAAAATGGCTCTGAATGCCTACCACCAGTCTGTCATCTACTCTACTTGGTTCCTACCCTTACTCCCATTATCTGCTCCATCTAAACCCTCTACTATTGTCTTCCTAATATCCTTTTCCGCTCTGGGAGGTCCTAGTGGTGAAGTGTTTTTTTGTCATGTAATTTTCACTTTTCCAAAAGGAAAACAAAATTCATTTGTTTGTTTTATACAAATAGTCATTCTAGTTGAATAAGGTTTTGTTTTACTTGATATATAGACTTCAATTTACTTGATATATAGACTTCAATTGACTCATTTGTAACATTAGGGTATTGAAATGATGATCTCTCACTCAGTTCCCTCCCAAAGAGCAATCTTTGAATCTGTCATTACTAAATCACTCTTTGAACTAAACTGTAGCAGGGAAAGGAGCAGATGATTCCCAGAACAAAGAACCTCAGCTGGGACTCCTTTCTTTGTGACATTGTCTGAATAATAATTAGAAAACCGATTTTGATATGATTTTGATAATTTAGAGAAGGATATTGAAAAACTAACCAAACTG
Organism: Monodelphis domestica; assembly: GCF_027887165.1. Classification (NCBI taxonomy): domain Eukaryota; kingdom Metazoa; phylum Chordata; class Mammalia; order Didelphimorphia; family Didelphidae; genus Monodelphis; species Monodelphis domestica. Next base: position 430,289,454 of record NC_077227.1, read on the forward strand.
AATAAATTAGCTTGACTTCAAAGAAAGTGAAACCATCTTTGGAAATGAACATAAAATGTTTTTAATGTCTTTAACAGGATTTACTGGTTCTTGAAGAACAAGAGGTGAGTATAACCTCACCATATGTGGAATCTGCTAATTGCTGTTGATATGTTTGTTCAACAAAATGGGTCACCCTTCAGTGGTGCTGATAAATATAGCTCTTTTTTTTTTTTGAGTGACCATACATTTTAGCAGAAATTGCTGATTATATACTCAGAAGCATGTCTGCTTAAAAGGCATTAAATGTCTGTTTTGGGCTGTTTTAGCATTTGCTTGCAGCTAGGCACTAGAAAACTTTTGGGAAGAACCCTAATAGTTTTCTCCATTAATAACTTATATACCTGGTATGATTGAATTTATAATTGTGAACATTTCTTACTATGACATATAAATTTATTCAAATATTTTAGCCTCTAGTCTCTTAACTTTGAGAAAGAAATTTATTTTCCCTTTCCATTGGTTTTTCTTTTATGAGGGACTGATTTGATTAAAACAGTTTTAACAAGGTGGTAGGCTTGGTCAGAAGTAGGAAAGAGCTATGTTTGGATCTAGGCTCTGCTATTTAAACTTATGCAACAGTGGATAAGTTAGATCTTCTCTATGAGATTCCATTTCCTGATCTTTAATATGAAAGGGGAGCAGCTAAATGGCAAAGAGATTAGAGTGCAGCTTAGAGTCAGGAAGACCTGAGTTCAAATCAACCTCACTAGCTGTGTGAGCAAGTCACTCAGTCTTGTTAGCCTCAGTTTCCTCATCTACAAAATGAGCTGGAAAAGGAAATGGCAAACCACCCCAAAATTTTTACCAGTAAAATCCTAATTAGGGCCAAGAAGAGTCAGACACAACTGAAACAATTGAACGACAAACAACAAATATAAAAGAGGTTGCACTAAATTATTTCTGATCTTTCTTCTAGATTTTTAACCTGTGGAATCTTGTTTATAAAAAATGAAAATGCTTACAAAGGTGTTATCATTAAGAACCTTCACAGGTCACCTAGAGTGGTACTATTTATTTAATCAAATAATCTCACCATTTGAATAGTAAATTATCTTCCAGGAAATATATTGGGTGAAGTGTGAGAATTATGCTAATAAAAACATTTTTATAGAATCATACTTTTCATTTACTTCCTTTATATAATTTGAGATATGTTCCTAATTTTTAAAAATTATTTTCAAGATATAAACATAGAAAGAGAAAATGGATCACAAATAAATTGTTCAAGCAATTATAAGAAGAAACATGGGGCTTAAAAAAAAAGGAAAAAATCAGAGTGAAACTTATGATTTAAAACCAAATAACTTGCTCAAACTTCTAGAACATTCTAGAAATAATCACAGTTATAAGAACTATGGAAAGGAAGAGAAAGAAAAAAGTAGTGCAATGTAACTCCCAAAATGCATCTCATTCCACTTTCAGCATGTTCCTCCCTGAGAGTGAAGCATGTTTCAAATCAATTCAGTACAACAAACATATCAAAGACCTATTCCAGGGATATAGGCTCTGCCTTCAAGGAGCTTACAGTCTGTCCAACTGAGGGATGAATAAGTTTTCAAATAACTGATAAAATGAAAATAAGGTAAGTATAAAGAAGAATCCTAGGCAAAGTTTTAGGAGAAATTCAAGGAGAAGACAATTTTATCTGGGAAGGGAGCCAACTGCCATTGTCACTAAAGCTTCATTTTTACTTGTGAGATGAGATAACTCTAATGTGTCCATGTTGGATTGTGCCATGCTAATTAAGAGAGAGAGTGATGTGGTTTAAAGAAAAAACAATTTTTTTTTATTAGAGTTCATAGAGACTTGGATTTGAATTTCAAATCTAATATTTATCTGTTTAATCCTCATGTGTGTGTGTGTGTCTTAATTTCTTGATCTATAAAATGGGAATACTGATCTTTAGTCTATATATCTCAATGGGTAGCTATAAAGAAATTGTTTTATACATTTCAAAGCTCTAAAGAAATAACATAATAATCCTCAAGCATTTAAAATTAGAACTTAAAAATTCTATAAAAATAAGTTTCTTTACAAATGTTTTATACACATATGTTCCATGTTTTATAATTTTTTTGATCAGTGAACATATATAAATTGAGTCACTAAAGTAAGTAGATCCTGAAGAACCTAATGCAGGATGCTAAAGAATCCAGTCATTTTGTCAGTGCTTCCACTGCACTGGATTGGATTAGATTGGATTGGAGGTTGCCTTGTATTAGTTTGTATATAGTATTTTGGTCAAAAGAGTCAAATTGACTCTAATTATCTCAAATAACAGTGTCATATTCTTGAAAGAGCCCTAGACTAGGGTCAGATGACCAAGGTGCAAGAATTTATTGTTGAAAAGCATCTAGGGCCAGGCCCCACATTTTATAGATGAGCAAGCTGAAGTGCAAAGAAGTTAGCTAACTTTCCAAGATAGTGAGTAGCAAAATAGTTATTTGAACCCTCTTTCTCTACTTCCAAACCCAGTATTCTATTTCTGTTGTACCTCAAGTCTTTGATTTCTCTTTAACTTCTGTTGACTCCTTTGTAAAATAAGAGTATTGAAATAGATGATCTCTCACTCAGTTCCCTTCCAATGAGCAACCTAACAACCCATCACATCATTACTAAATCACTATATTTTTAAGCTCTTGCTTTTATTCTGAGGAGCCAGGTGCCCATAAAAGCATGAAAATACAGGCAAACCTCTACTTGCCACATCTTCCAAGTCGTTTGTTGTGGTGGAACTTTGTTAATAAATATATTGACAGGTCCTACTGACAAGGAGCTAAATTTCTGTCTGAAATACGGCTGATCAGAGTATTTCTTTAACAACAATTAAATTCTGTGGAAGACACTCTGCTAAGTATATGAAAGGTACAAAGAAATATAAGACAAAAGGGGCCTTTGTGCTGAGAGCTTATGATCTTTACTGAGAGAGCTACATGGTAAAGTGATCAGGAGGCCTGGATTCAGGTCAGAACTTTGAATCTCAACTAGTTTGTAACCTCAGGCAAGTTTTTTAAATTTCTGGATCTTATTTTTCTCAACTGTGAAATGAAGATAAGGAGACTTGTGCTGATTACTACAGAGGAGTGCTATAAAAATGTGATATTATATTATAAATATATATAACATAATAAAGAATTTTGTTTGCAAATCTTATAAACAAGAGAAACATGCATTTTTATTATTACTTGGGGGAATGGGAAAGATAGGTAAGTGAAAAGGTAACTTTATAAAAGCAATACATACCCAAGTGCTTAATGCCCAGTATGGACAAGGATTTGCATAGTTCAGAAGAAGGAGTAAATTGCCAAATTTTGGACAAAAGAGGTAGAGGGGAAGGATCTGGAACCTCAAACTATTGAAAATTTTTTTTTGCAAAATTTGTTTTAACATATGGTTAAGAATTTAGGTAAGGCATGTATAAGGCATTTGCCAGGAGTGTAGTGAGGGTAAAGGTAGAAGACTAGTTACAAAAGGTTTAAACAATTTGTTGGCAAGGAAATTAAGGTATCTGGTGTAGACAGTTTTTTCAAGTGTGTCAATGAAAGTAAAATGAAAATTAGAACCATGGCAAGATGGAATTAAAAGAGTCAAGGACAGTTTGGGGGAGGAATGAGAACTAAGCCTATATTTGTGGTTATATCATGTCTTCTCTATGAACCTATCTTTTTTGAAACTCTTAGGCCAAACAGTTTAGACCATTCTAAATTTCTGACTGAAATAGTGCTGATAAGAGTATTGCTTTAACAACAATTAAGTTCTGTGGAAGACACTCTGCTAAGTAGGAAAGGTACAAAGAAATATAAGACAAAGGGGCCTTTGTGCTCAGAGCTTGTGATCTTTACTGAGAGAGCTACATGGTAGAGTGGTCAGGAGGCCTGGATTCAAATCAGACCTTTGAAACTCAGCTATTTGCAATCTGGGACAGGTTATTTATTTTCTGTGAAGTGCTAGAGAAATGTTGTACACATCTTTCATTCTCCTAGATTGTAAGCTTCTTGAGGACAAGTTGGTTTTTCATTTCTGTATTCTGAATATATGGCCTTGTGTGTAGTAGATGTTTAATGCTTGTTGAATTTATTTAAAAGGAGATAAGATATGCATAAATGTACAAATAACTGTTAAAAATAAGACTATAACTGCCAAGTACTCTGAGATCACTTCTGACTTGGAGATGGGCAAAATTTTATGGAAGAGGTGGCAACTGTTGCTGAACCTTAAAGGAAGGAAAGGACTTCAGGAGGAGGAGATTTCCTGAGAGAATCCAGCCCAGGGTTGGGGAAGATTGTTAAAAAAAAGTAGGAAGAGGGGCAACTAAGTGGCTCGGTGGATTGAGAGCTAGTCCCAGAAATGGTAGGACCTGGGTTTAAATCAGGCCTCAGATACTTCCTAGCTGTGTGAACCTGGGAAAATCACTTAACCCTAATTGTCTAGCCCTTGCTGCCCTTCTATCTTAGTAGTGATACTAAGACAGAAGGTAAAAGTTAAAAAGATAGATAGATAGATAGATAGATAGATAGATAGATAGATAGATAGATAGATAGATAGATAGATGGATGGATGGATGGATGGATGGATGGATGGATGGATGGATGGATGGATGGGTAGGTAGGTAGATGGGTAGGTAGATAGGTAGATAAAATTAAAAAGATAGGAAGGCAGGGTTGGGACAGAGTAAAAATTAAGTAATAATGAGAAGGCCCTGGTGCTGAGGAAACATGGTATATATAATGCAAAGAACACTGGTTTTGGAGTCAGAGGCTCTGGTTTCAGATTCTCATTCTGCTATACATCTTTGGGAAAGTCACTTAATTGATTTGGGGATTCAGTTTTCTTATCTATAGCTTGAGGAGTTTGGACTGTTCTCCCAGGTCCTATCCAACTCTAAGCCTATGAAATAGCTAATGTAACACGGTGGAGCTATTACAAAGGAACATCTTTACTTTAGGAAGTATAATCATATATATAAACTTATTTCTCTCACTGCATGGAAAGCATAATTTTCCTTCCCTTTGGTACTATCTCAGTATCTGAAGGGGAAAATGATAAGATTCATAGCTTTGTTCAGTTCCCATAGAGCACAATTCCAGATCCAAATCCAAAACCCTCCTTAGGCTTGAGCCCTGGCACCCCGACTTCACAGGGGTTCCATACTGAAATGGCTGACTGCTGTACCACTGGGATTCGGTAGGCTCAAACTCATGGTTCTATGGAAATCACCTCCAGCATGTGAAACAGAGAACGGAGTACAGAACAGAAACAGACACCCCGCACCGGGCCCATTTCTTAGAGCCAGGCTAAAAGAGAGAATGCAGGTAAGGGCACAGCCCTTCTCCCTCTTACCAGCTCAGTTCAGAGTGTCTACACGAGGTGTAGCCAAAATGACAGTGGAAACAGAGAGCAAACAACTCAGCTGCACTGCCTTTAAAGGCATGCACAGCCTTCATTAGTCAAACTAGATATGCTCAAAATTGGATTATACTAACGTGTATATAGCATTCCATGTGTCAGGACTGTGCTAAGCACATTATAATTATCAGCCCATTTGATTCTCACAATAAACCTGGGAAGGAGGTACTCTTGTTATCACCATTTACAGATGAGGAAACTGAGGTAAACAGAGGTTTAGTGACTTGCCTAGGAACACAAACTACTAAGTGTCTGAGACTGAATTGGAACTCAGGTCGTCCTGACTCCTGGTCTAGTATTCTATCTAATGTACCACCTAGCTGTGTATGGAAAGTGTAGTGTATAAAAGACAGTAGCATAAGAAAAGGTTATAAAATGATTGTTGGTAGAGTGGAACCATATTGTAAAGGGCCTTAAATATCAGGATATAAGGGTTTTTTTTTTTAAGTTAAATGCAGTTTAACTTTAATTAACAATGGGAAGTTAATGAAAGTATTTTCAGTATATTGGGGGGGTGAAAAGAATTTGGGGTTAAGAACAAGGTATCATGGCATAATGGGAAGGATGAAAGATTTGGTATCAAGAAGACCTAAGTCAGATCCTAGTTCTGTCATTTACTACCTGCATGACATACAGAAAGTTATTTGACCCATTTAGAATTTAGTTTTCTCATTTTTAAAATAAAAGAGGTTGCCTGATGACTTCAAAGGTATAGCTATAAATCTGTGATCCTATGTGCATTAAGCATATCACTGTGACAGCAGTATACAGCATGCATTGGAGAAGAGATAGCCTGAAGGCTGCAAGGTTAATTAGGTGGTTCTTCTAATCCTTTAGGTGGGAGGTATTAGGACCTGAACTAATATGGCAGCTCTAGTAGTGGAAAGGAAGGACCATGTGTAAAAGAGGTATATAAGAGCTAGTGTCTCACTATCAATGCAGTCTGATAATCACTATTGATGGGAGGATCAGGAGAGCAGTGGCTACTGCCAGAATCACTTCTTCCTACTCTGAGCCTGCCAATAGATAGCACATAAACCCAGAGACTCTCAAGACTTCTGTGCTGATGTTTGTAAGCATCCTTGTGCTCTGGTTGTAGAACCAATTGTGCCAGAAGGAAGGAAAGCAAGAGAAGCTAGTAGGGACTCTTCATGATAGAGAAGTACAGCTTAGTTTATCCCAGGAGTTTTCTCCATACCTGTGTTTGTATACTCTTTGTATCTTACATGTTTCACAAAATGTCTTGTAAATTTTGCCTTCCTGGAATCTTCCTAACATAGACACATAACACACCAGAAAGATGATGACTGCCTCATAAGATCTTTTCAAATGACAATGAGATTTAATAATGACTCTTGACAAGAGGGGAACTCTAACTTATTTAAATGTTTGTCCTAGACTTTAGCAAAATCATTTTCAAAAAATTCATACAGCTATGCTGTGATCCAGTGACTTTGGTTCCACAAGAAGCATGAAACATTCTAAAATCAAAATTGTGGCCTTGGTTCCACAAGAAGCATGAGACACTAAAATCAGAATTGTGACAATATAATAGCAAATTATTGTATTGGGAGTTGGGAAGGGGTGGGAGAATCATATAAAAACCAAAGTATGTTCATGCTTTAAAAAGAACAAATGTAAAAAATAAAATCAAGATGCATAGCAAAATAAACACAATTAAAGAAGAGGGGCATGAACTTAGATAATACCAGTAATGCTAAAAATACTAAATCCCCAAATGATCTGAGGCTTTTGAAGAACGTTAAAGATAACAAAAAAAGACTAAGCTATGCTTAGAGAAAGCAAGAATAAAAAAGAAGAGCAAAGTTTGAAGTTTATGATGAGTGAAGAAATGTTAAAAAGAGATTGGGAAAACAATTAGTCAGTTCCTTTTTCTTCTTGTCTTCTCTGTCAAGAAAATGATACTGCAACTGGAAGAGATAGCATAAAAGTGATTAAAAGAAAAAGTGAATTCCAAGATATGTGAGGAGAGCATTTATCAATGTGAATGAATTCAGATCTACTAGCCCAAATGAATTACATTCCTAAGTAGTGAAAGATCTTGTATATTTTAGCACTTTCTAATCTGTGAGGAATTCTGCATAATAGGAGAGATTGAAATAGAAATGTTAATCTGTGTGACACTATTACTTGTTGCTGCAGTGACTGGATGCTCTGACTTGTGACTAGAGAGCAGCTGCTGCTAGCATGGGACACTTGCTACAGAGAGAGAGGGAAATGGAGCCACAGGGGATACTGCTAAAGAGGAATACTCTGGGGTTTGCCTACTGATCCCTACTGATGACTAGTAGATCAGTATTTCTCCTAATCGCCGCCTACCCTCTTTCCCTCCCTCCTTCACCCTCTCCTCCCTGTCTCCCTCACCTCCCAGTTCTTCTTGAAACCTTTGGCTTCTTCCCTCCCCCCTGAGTGAACTATAAAGATACTCTTTTCTTTTCCTTTTCAAGTCAGGGGGTTTATTGGGAAACAGGATGGGAAACTGAGGTAAGGGGGATGAGGGTGTCCCTAATCTAAAAGGAAGATTATGAGGGCTTGGGAAATCACAACTGTGACAGAGGGACAGTCAGAGATGGAGGAAAAGAGTTAAAAATCTTCTTTCTTCTTCACAAAGCCACCAAGGTCTTTCAGCTTAACTCCAGAACCCCCCCACCCCCAAGAGTCCTTCAGCCTGGGACAGAACTAACAAATTTAGTTCAGGGCTTCTTCCCCCTCAGCCAGCCATCAAGAAAAGTCTCTCCTTCAGCCTGGCTTTCCTCCAACTCTTGGTCAGTCAAATCTCAGAGAGAGCAGAGGTTTCTCCCTTGGTCAGAGAGCTCCCAAAACCAAGCCAGCCCCACAAGGGTCCTCAGCCAGCCTCAACTGCCAACTCTTGGGAACATTCCATTTGGAACCTTCTTCTTGATTGACAGCCAGGTCCACAGCCTTGGTTCTTGCATCTTGGCTTGTCCTGCAAAACCTCTCTCTTCAAGTCTCTACCACAATCTCCCCTTTTATTAGAAAAAAATGCAACTTGCATTTTTTTCAATGTTACTTACCTTAATAATAATTTCATCTATCTATCTTATTAACCCTTTGCTCTCTGAAATATACTCTTACCTCCCCCCCCCCCCCATAACAAAATCCTAAACTCAAGCTGTTCTATCTATCTAAATACTAAGCTAAGAATGGGTCATAGGAAAATGGTTTAGGTAGGGGAAATACATGAACATAGTTTTCCATAACAAAACAAGTAACAATTTCCAAATCATCTCAACAATTTCACTAACATTAAGAATATGCAAATATTCTAATTCCTAATGTCTATACCTTCACTAAGAAAAATTTCCTATCACTAACATGCTAACCTACAATCATAATACAAACTAACTTCTATACTGCAGAACTTCTATGTCTCTACTTCCTAAGACCTGAACAAAGACACTAGACTGTCACTAATGTTAGTCATTAGAATATATTAATAAACTATTTTAAAACAGTTAGCATGTTAGTTATTAGTACTTACATGTTTACATAGGATCCATACAAATTTACATAGGTACATCCTTGTAGATTTCTGTGCAAACTCATGCAGAAAAGAAAATTCTGTCTGTGAATTTTCCACAGAAATTTCTCATCACTGTGGCTTGTTGTCATGTAACTATGCACATTGTATACTTACCCAATCCATGAGATACCTTATTTTGCTATGTATTACTATGTAGAATGTGCATGCATCTATGTGGTGTTTACATGAATGATGCATTCTTACACATCTTCATGGTCAAAAGTTCCAAATTTCAAAGTTCCTTAGTCCTTCCATGTCCAGTCATATTGCTTGTAGAAATTCTTTCTTCCTTTCTGGTCCTTCATCTGGTCCTCATGCCAGTTGCCATCATCCAGTCTTGATTAAAGACGTGGTCTTCCAATCACGATCCACTGGTACAATCAGGAACCCAGAACACACAAACAAACCACGAACAAATGTGTGCACGTAAGATTTTAAACATGTGTGTGCAAGTAAGAGTGAAAGTTACTTTTTTTGCATGGAAGTAAGATGAAATTTTCTTGAGTGCCAGAATGTATCAATTTGATGTGTGTGCAAGTAAGATAACATGTGTTTTATTCATGCATTGGGGGAGCAAGCTTTTTCATTTGTACATCTTCATGCTTGCAGGTAAGGTGTACAGGTGTTTTACATGGATGGGTGTGAGCATTATGCATAGGTTTTGAAGATTTTGGTAAGAATAATGATTTCAATTTCTTTTCTTCATCAAGGAGGTTTATCATATGGTTACTGCTATTGTTTCTTGGATGGTTACTGTATGTAATTCTTGGAGATAGTTCTTTTCATTTTGTTACTGTTTCAGGCAGAGACTATTTTATGTTTTACATTGAGGCTTTTTTTTTTCTTTGTGGCTGCCACTCTTTCAAATGCATTCTTCCTTTTTGGCTGTAACTGGCTGCATTTCTTCAGGAACTGTACTATATACTTCAGGGGTGCTATCCTTTCATTATTACAACATATGCAGGGCTCTCTCTACTGTATTCTTGTGGCAAGTATTCTTATGTTCTTTTCAGTAGGCTTTCATTCACAAGGCTTATTATTGAATTTTTCTTACTGGCTATTCATGTTGCTCCTCATGACTAGGACTTTTTTTCTTTTATGTCATCTGTGAGGTTACTGAAACTCTGAGGTAACATCTTCATGGTGTATCCTCTCTCTCTTCATTCCCCCAGTAGAGACTGTTTTAGGGGTAAAGGTTGAAAGATATGGATAACCTTTTTCAGTTCTCATCTACAACTTGCTGTTAAAGACTTGTAACAACAGATTCAACCAATGTGAATCCATACTTCCCTAGCATACTAGATGTTTGTGCCTGTCCTAGTTATGAAGTTGGAGTTTTATGCTGCAAGTTTAGGAGTGTTCTTTCCGTTGAATTACTTGTTCTTCTTTTGCTGGAATAACTTATAGTCTATGCTACCCCAAGACCAGTCTTCATTCACATAAGGTCTAATGTAGTATGTTACCCTATGTAACTACAACTAATCTTGGTTTCACTGTTGCAGCTTGAATGGTACTTGTTATGTGTTTGCAGTTAGAGAATAGAAATGAAATTTTGTATCTATATCTCCTCCTCCAGTTCTCAACATGTTTCTTGATATTATTCTTCCCATTCAGAATCTGTATCTGCCTAAGCCATGTAATTTAACTTATCTATAAAAATCATTTCCATTATCAACCCCTAAGCTTGCATAAATTTCTTTCAATGGGATGCAACTTGTTTTGTGCCCAAAGAATAATTCCTCCTCAGTGTCTTGGTAAGAGTTTGTTTGCACTGGTTCTAGGTATTCTATCTCTCACTAATGTCCCACACATCCCCTTTTTCATCTACTTCTTCATAAAACTTATAAAACGGATACAGCATTTGTTCTACATCATCTTCATTCATTATTATCACACCTTCTGGTATTCCTTCAGATTCAGTGTCTGAATCTGAATCACTGAATCCAATCACTATGTTATTTGGATTTTGCTCAATGCCAAGTAAACTTTTGTCAGATGTTGGCAACTCTGGCTTTGCATTTTGATCTAAGCCTGTGTCACCAGCTTCTGTGTTTCTCCAATCAGTTTCTGGTAGTTTGTCATTAATAAGCTTTAGAATTTCATCTTGAATTGGTAAACTTGATGGTATGGGGTTATCTTCTTCTTGCAGATCTTCTGCACTGTTAATAACCATAGATCCTACTCTAACACTGGTCTGAGGTTTATGCTCATCTTCATTCTCATTAGACACTGTAGAGATAGGAATCTTTCCCTTTAATTCAGTATTTTCTTCTGGGAATAAGTTGGCATGGCCCCCTGCACCATCAGCAGGATATGTATCTCACCACAAGATTTGTCTTAAGCAAGGGTGTCTGGGGAACAGAGTCTCCCCAGAGGGAGTTCCAGCCAGAGTCAGCCTCCCAAGGGACTTCTTCTCAAGAGATCTTCAAAGGGCCTCCTCCAAAAGGATCTATCTCCAAGGATCCAAAGATCTCCAAGCCTCCTCGCTCAAGAGATTCCTATTTCTTATATCGGGTTTTTTTTTCCTCTGTCACCTCCCCTAAGTTCTTCCATCTACCAATCACCATAGATGCTTTCTAAAAGACAGCCCATCTGAATTCCAGCTAAGTCGACTAATCTCCTCAGTAAGTCTGAACCAGAGAAAACACAGCTGAGTTGACTAATCCCATCAAGAGAAAACCTGCCCGACCTTTATAGGTACCTAGAATCCCATTGTATCAATTCTAAAAACAGGCATGGCTCAAAGAACTTCCTGCCTCATCGTAAGCATGTGTCCAAGTACTTCCATTGTTTAGCAAGGAGTTTTCTCCTCTAACGCAGTCTTAAGAACGGGTGGAGTAGAGGTCCTCCCATTTCTGATCCTGGCGAGTTCTCACATCAAAATGGGGAATGTTTCCAGTAGGGAATTTGTTCCAATGGAGGATTCCTCAATGTGGAAATTTTTAATGTTCACAAGCCTGAGAAATTTCAAGATTTACATTTCCCTTTTCTCCAAGACCCACATGTCTTTAGAATGACCTTAAATGAGAAGTAAAACGAGGAGATCAGTCAGGAAGAGTAGCATTAAAGTAACAAAAAACTGTTCCTTTTTACCCTAAGAGGTTTTTAGAGCCCAAATAAGCTGAAAAATAATTTATAAAAACTCTTTTTGCGCCAGGCCAACTCAGAAAAGCTGTGTTTTTGCACACAGAAGGAAGCAAGTGGTCAGAAGCATGTGGTTCTAGCCTTTTGCCCTTAGGGGGGAAGGCAGATGCCTACCATTGCCCCTCCTATACTTAGTCTCTGGCAAAAGGTTTCCTCACCTGCCCTATACCCAAAAAGTTAATTAAATCAAGGTGTTACATCCTTAAATGGACCACACTCTGATACTAAACCCTAGCCAGTAGTGACAAAAACCAGAATTACACACAATTTAATAATCAAATTTAAACATGATATTTTTAAAAAATTCAAAAATATTTTAATAGTATTTCCCAAATTGGAACAACATTGTTTCTTTGGTATTTAAATTGGTTCATAATCCCAGAGCACATATCACAATGGATAGACTTAGCACTCTACTTGGGTATGATTATAATAGTAGGATGTGGAGTATTTTCTCTCTTTCTCTCTCAAAGAAACTTGGCAAATATCCTAAGTAATTTAGAGGTGCAAATAAGAGATTCATTCCAGCCTCACCCTATATAATGAATTTCCTTTCCAACACAACCAATTACCCCTTCTATTATTCAACAAATCCCAGAATTAAAAGCTCAGCTTGAGTATAACTCAAGTGACCTTTATAGTCAACTGGAAAATGTGGAGAATTTAGGGGAGATCAGAACTTTTATAAAAAGCATTGAAAAGTATTTTAAAAGCCCCCAGAGTAAGAAAGATTTATTGCTCTATACTTTCTCATTATGAGAGTCGACTCAGTCTCTGACCCACCCTGCCCTACAAAATTCTGCTCCTCTTACTACCCAACCCATTTCCCCCAACCCCGGACCCTGCTGTTGCCCCAGCCCCTCCCCAACTCTTATCTTCTTCCTCTGCCCCAGCCCTCTCCACCCTCCCCAACCCATCCCTCCCCTATTATCTTACCTACTCCTACATCTCCCCCTCCCCTTACCTACTCCATTGAAAACCAAACATGGAGCCTAGGGGCAGGAACACAAAATTCTGTTAAAAGTTTATTCCCATTAACAGAAGTACACACCTTTAATAAAAACAGAGATGTGGTATCTTTAAGACACCATTCACCCTTCACCTCCCCACCCATATAAATAGATTCAAAGAAGATACCCCTTCTTTTGCAGAAGAACCAATTTTAATCATAAAAAAATTGGAGAATATATTCAAAACATTTGACCCCAAATGGGTGAATATTGAAAATCTATTACAAATTTTTCTGACGGAGAGAAAAATAAAATCATCTCTCTTGCTAATCAGAAGCAAGGTAGGAGAGTAGCTCATTGGCTGACAGAAAATGCAAATTGGAACCCCAATATTAAGCAAGATTATACAAAACCAGAGAAGCATTATTGACAGTCATGAGAGCTTGCTCTGTTTGACCTGATACATGGTCAAAATTTGAAAGGACCAAACAAGAAATTGATGAAAATCCCTCCCTCCCTGTTTATGGACAGACATATCAAGGTGGGAAACAGACATATAGACCTTGATTTGACCAGAGAACATGATATTAGATAAATTCATAAACAGTTCATTGAGAATTGTCGTACAGTAGTCAAAGACTACTTTAGGACTAGTTGCCCAGAGGAATTGAGGAGGGTAGCAGTCTATGTTTTTAAGGGTCATATGCAAAAACATGATAAAAACTATGAATCAATGGAGGCTTTAAAGAAAGAAAATAAAATGTTAAAAGAAAAACTAAAAAATCAGGGAGTGACCATAGCTATGCTCTTTGTAGGAATCCACAAAAAAGCCACCAAAATGATATTTATGTGGAAAGCAAGGCCACTTAATGTTAATTAAATTGCAAAAACTGGAATCAAGTATTCAATAACAAAGTTTGGGAATAATGGTAATTTTAGAAATTTAGAAATTAGAAATTTTAGAAATTTAGAAATACCATTATGTTAGGTATAACAATAATAAAAATTTTAATAAAAACAATCATGGAAATAATACTCCAAATGAGACAAATTATAATACACAACAAAATGCCCAACAACAAATCCCCCTCAGCATGGAGGATCCCAGAAAAATGCCCAAGCATCTTTATAAAGATGCGATAATAGGGGTAAGGGCCTTGGAATCAAAAAATTAAACTTTTGATTTTCCAGACTGATTTTCCTGATATTTTAATGCCAATTATCCCTATCCGTTCCCCCCACATAGTAATGAACCTCATGTAAACATAAAAGTGGGAAACTCATACTATGATTGTCTTTTAGACAGTGGAACATCTAGATCAGTCCTGATGAGTAAACCAGATGAAAAATGTAACTCTACTGGCTCTCTAAATGTAGTAATTATATCAGAACACTTCAAAAGGTTCCAAAACTTTCTTCTCACGTGGTATGCATGGGACCCCTAACTGTAGAGCATTCTTTTCTTTTAATGCCTGGATCCCCCACAAATCTGCTGTGAAGGGATCTATTATATAAACTTAAAGTCACAATAATTTACACTCTAGGCTCCTCCATGTCATTAGAATTACCTGGGGAATCTTTAAATTTGCTCCCTGTACTCCTCTCAGAGAGCCAGGAGGTGAAAGAGCCTCCCACCTTTGAAATACCAACAAATATACCTGAGTGTCTTTGGGCCACATCTTCTTCCAATGTAGGCCTGCTTAAATCAGCTGGTGCTGTTCAGATTAAGACAAGAGGTGGGCCAACTCCCTCCATTCCTCAAATATCTATCAAAATAGACAATTGAGGGAATCACCCCTGTAATAAATTCATTATTTGAGCAAGAAATAATAATGCCATGCAAACCAGAAATAATACACCTATTTTACCTGTTAAAAAGTCAAAATTAGGCCCAGATGGTAAAGTAGTATATCGATTCATCCAAGATTTAAGGGCTGTAAATAATTATGCCATAAAAAGACATCCTGTGGCACAATAATTTCCTCTATTCCCAGTACAGCTAAATGGAATAATAAATTCCATAAACTACCAATTAACAAAAACCAAAATGCTTCTTAAAATTAAATATAAGTAATTTGGGAGGAAAAGCACTAGCAGCTTGAGGGATCAGGAAAGGGCAGTTGTGGCATAGGAGATGACATCTACACAGAACTTTGCAGGAAATGAGGAAGTCTAAGAAGGAAAAGTGAGGGGGGGGGTTGTTCTAGGCATGAGGGTTGAAGGGAGGAACAGTTTGTGCAAACAAAAGAAAGTGAAAGGTGGGTCATTTTGTGTGAAGAACAGCAAGAATCCAGCTTGGCAATACTATTGTAACCACCAAAACGTGATTGCCAAAACTGTTAATGTTAAAAACTGTAAATGCCAAACTCTAAAGGTTTTGGTCACACCAGTAAAGATAATTTTTAGTGTTTTGACTTAAAAATCTAAAAATAAGTGGCACCATGGGAAATTCCCAATATATGAAAAATACCCAAGTCACATGGGATTTATGGAGATTTTAATTAATATAAATGAAGGAATGAAGGGAAGGAGAGAGAGAGAGAGAGAGAGAGAGAGAGAGAGAGAGAGAGAGAGAGAGAGAGAGAGAGAGAGAGAGAGAGAGAGAGAGATATTAATAGCCAAGAAGTAGAAAAGGGCCTAGGCCAATGACCTAGGCCTGAGCCTAAGGGAGAGCAAGTCAGTCTTTATCGCTCACCACAAGATTGTCTCCAAGCTGGTTTCAATTGTGAACTCCATTCAAATTGTCCTCACTTCAACTATGAACTCCAACTAATTTCAAAACTCCCCCTTTGCCCGAACTAACTTCTCCTTTTAAAGAAATTTTCTCCTGTGTCACATCCCCTAAATTTTCACATCTACCAATCACAGTAGACACTTTTTCCCAGGACTTCCCATTCTTAGTTCTCATCTTCTTTTGTTCTCACCTTCTCTGGTTAGATTAAATCCTCTGAGTACTTCACACCTCTTTTGTTAAGCTTGCCTTTTGTAAGTTGCTTGACCTTTTAGGTACTAATTTAACCTTTATAGGTACTTAGCACCCTTTTGTATTAGATTTAAAAATAGACCTAGCTTAAGGTTCTAGCTTTACTATAAGGTATGAGTTGGGGACTTTCATTGTTCAATCAGGAGTTTACAACTTTATTTTCCCCTAAGGCACTGTCTGAGTAGGGAGGAGTAATTTTAAAAGTTCTCAATACATTCCTGATCAAGTACCTCCATTGTTAAAAATGGGGAATAGCTTAATCAAATCTTCTAAAGTAGAGTCTGAGTAGTTTTAAGATTCACACTATGAAATCTGAAGGGAAGTCATATTCAGAAAACATGGAAAGCCAAGTTTAAGCCCAGTTGGAAAGGCTTAAAATGTAAAATAGAGGAGTTTGTATTTGAACCTAGAGATATTAAGAAACCAGATTAATTTCTTAAGAGATGGCTCATATCTGTGCTTGGAAAATATCATGGCAATGGTGTGGAGGATAGATTTGGTGAGGGAAAAGAATTAGAACAGAAAGTCCAATTAGGTGACTTTGACAATAGTTTAAGCAAGAAATGATGAGGGCTTGAACTAGAATCATTAGATTGATGCCTGTCCCTGACAAAACTAGAAAGAAAGAAATGTTCTTTTTTCTTAAAGGAGAAATAAGGAGACTTCATAAGCTAATGGGTTGATGTCTATCCCTGACAGTTTGAGAATGGCTTATTAAATACATAATTTATGACCACTTAAAAGGGAAAGAGTAACTTACAGTACACTAGCTAGCATGAGTTCACTAAGCAGTCATGACAATTTTACCTCACTACTTTTTTTCCCCCTCTATGGTCACTAAATTGCTAAATTATGAAAATGCTCTGCATATAGTCTATCTGGATTTAAGTAAGGCATTAGACAACATCTCTTATGAGATATTTCTTGTTAAGATGATATGACAATTGTTTAGTTAGGATGAATCCTCACTGATTGAAGTTCTATATCCAAAGAAGGTTGATTACTAGATTGCAGTAAATGACTGCTAGTTTGATTGCTTCAGGCTTCTGTTCTTAGCCCTATCCTGAGTTCTACATATTTCTGACTTGGAAATAGATAGAGATGGCATACTTATCAAATTTGCTGATGATGCCAGAGTTAGGATTTCTAGAAAGAGGGTAGAATTTGTTTAGAGATAGTAGAAGGTAAAGGAAATTATCAGGAAGTTGAGGGTGTTTGTTATCCCTTTGTGGTTGCCATTTAATATAAGAATTTAAAATTTAGGTTTTATGCTAAATATGAGAATTCTAAATTAATATTGTAGTTACCAATTTATAAATGTTACAGCTTAAGTCAAAATGACTTTTAGCATTTTTATTTGCAAAGAGATGGAAAGAGTGAAAGTTGGAAAATGTGGATAAAGAGAAAGTATTACCTAGCTACAAAATACCCTAAATTTAATCCTAATATCTTTAGACTGCAAATGGGAATCCGAAAGCAAATCTCACCAGAATCCAAAGTCCTAATTAGGAAGCTGAAATTCGAAGAGCCAGGAGACACTGAAGAATCTGCCAAGAACCTTCAGTGCACATGAGGCTGACCTCCAAGAATATCACCAGAACTCACACTGAAGGGAGTATCCCACCAAAGCACCAATGAGCAGAGGGTCTCCTCACCAATGAACCAAGGAAGGAATCATTCCACTCACCACTGTAGAATCCAAGGAAAGAGTCTCCTCCTCCAGTCCAGCTCATGATGCAGAGTGAATGACTGAATCCTCCAGCTGGCCTTTTTAAAGCAGTTTTCTTGATGTCAATTTTTTGCTCCCCCAATTTATAGGAACCAATCTCAGTCTTTCAATTTGTCTAGCACTGCCCAGAGGGTGGGCATTGACACCCACGCTAGCAAGTGACTTGTGAACTCTCATACTTAGTTACTGGTAAGGTATTAAGTGGGGGTACTTAAGTTTTTGATTGATTAACTTAAAAGTCCCTGATTGATAGACAAAGAGAGTTTGATGTACTTTTCACAAATGAGAGGTAGTAAGATAATTAAATTTCTTGATATTCTCTCCAAAAATAGCAGCAAAAACATCAAGTAGTGGAAGGGAGTTGAAGAATTAGCCAAAAACCACAAAAGGAAATTTATTTGCAGAATAATTAAATAAATGATTAAAGGAATGAGACAACAAAAGAAAAGTTCAAACATAATAAGCACTAAAGAAACCAAGGAAATGCCAGAAGAAAAAAAGTAATGAATATTCTCAAAACAAAGTTGAAATTATTGCAAGACACATTAATATAAATAACAAAAACATGGGGGATAGGCTGAAATTAAAATAGTAAAGAGGAAAAAAGATAAGATGATGACAGACTGCAATAGCTTGTATCTTTAACAGGTAAACATACCAATTGATTACATGAGAAATAGAATTGTCTTGCTGGAGAAAAAATATAACCATAAAGGCTAAAGGAAAAGAATTTAAAAAACAAAGAGCAGCACAATTGGGTGGATGCTTGAAAGCTTTACAAAGGATATAGATGATCATAGTGTCATAGGGTTTCAAGGCTCAGGGAACTTTACAGATTTATTACAGAGTGGAAGCTGAGGTCCAAAGTGATTATGTAACTTAAGCCCCATAGCTATTAAGTAGCAAAGAAATTTTGCTTTTTTTTTCTCAAATTCTTTTCCCTTTGACAAGCAGGATAGATAATGAACTCTAATTTGGTAAACATTTCAAATGCTCATCAACAAATACAAAGCAAATATGTTCTTCCATTATGGCTTGAACAAAAATAGTATATTGAAGAAGAATGTGATAAATGAGTAAAGCTATTTTCATAATCATAATTTTTAACTGTCTATTAAAACTAACAACATTTATAGTTCATATAGTCTTGCACATTTTTCTCCAAATTTAATATGATTTTTCCTGACTTTTGGAAACTATCCAAAAAGTGAACTAAAAGGATAGATTTAGGTTATTAATCAACAGACATTTATTGTACACATACATGCGCACCTCCACTAAAGTCTTACTTTGATATCTCTCACTGTGGGTTGGAAATGACCATTCCTGAAAGGTACATTAACAGAGTATAACTTCTGGAACCAAGCTGAAAAAAACTTCACATATGAAACTAGTATGAACTGTATGTCATTCAAGGTTCAGCCTAAGTAAAGCCATGACCAGTTTGTTGACATACTGATTAAGTTTTTGGCCACATTAACTCTTGAAGACCATGTACTGAATCATAGAGAAGTTACATTCTATATCAATGGAAAGAATTCCAATGAATCATTGAAATATTGAAATATATTATGGACAAAGTAGTATTGTAGGAAGGGCCTCAAAATCATACCATTTTAAGATGAAGGAAGTAGGAATGTTCAACTTCAACAAGAGATGACCTGGGTTAGCATAGCATGGTAGCTGTCTCCAAGTATTTAAAGGGTGAAAACAGAGCAATGAATGGGTGGATTTTGCAGAAAGGCATATTAAGACTTAGGATCATAGGATCATAAATTTAGAATTGAAGGGTGCTCTAGAGACTATTTAATCCTCTTCACATTATAGTGAAATATTTTTATGCTTATTAATAGTTTAATGTATGAAGGAAACATCCAGATTTCTGAATATGAAGGTACATATTTCACATTAATTTAAGTCTACATAAAGTAGAGCCTCTATAATGACATATTGAAATTTACTTTCTGCTTAGCCATTCCTGTTATAACAATTGTACATTTATTTGCCATTCTAAAACTTCAGGATCAAGTTTACATAATTTTGCTAAATTTTCGTGTTTGCTCAGAAGTAGTTTACAGTACTAAAACCAACCAGCCAAAGAACAGCTTCAACAGAAAGTTATGTCCAAGGGCGGGGCAGGGTGGGGATAGGACTAGGGTGAAGGGAGAGAAGGAAAGGAAAAAAAGAAAAGAAAGAATGCTAACTAAGGTGAAATGTAGGTTGGTGGGGAATGGGAGGTCACAAATGTTCACAGAAAAGGAAGCAAAGAGCTGTCCAAAGTTACTGTCCAGAGTCCAAAGTAAGCTGTCCAAAGTCATACCCACATGTGTGATGTAAGTAGCAAAATGTAGTAGAACTCAAACCCTCTGATTCCTAATGGGTTTTTTCCCAGTGTAAAGATTTCCTAACCATCAACAACATTATCCCAAATGGAATGGACTGCCTCAGAAAGCAGTGAGTTTTGCCTCGGCTAGCTGTCTTCAACAAAGGTTTAAAGATACAATTCTTGTGATATATTTGAGGAAATATGATATACACATAAGTAACACAAAGTTGCAAATTCCTCAAGCTCTGAATATCAAATAAAAACTTATATTAGGGATGAGAGAGATTACCTATAAGTTACTGGACTCACCAAGAAAGGTGAAGAAAAAGATGAAGAAAAACTCTGACTACCATCATTCAAAAATTATGCAGTAAAATTTTGTAAGAATTTGGAGATCATGGAAAATATTCTAAATTGACAGGATTCATGGAGATAAGCCTGAGATTCAATTCATCCAAATATATCATCTTTAAATTCTAAGACTAAGGTGACAAAGTAAAAGATGATTTTAGAAGGGTCTAAAAAACCAAATATAATACATACACATATATACATATATATAAAATCCCTTTTCAATTTGGTATATATATATATATATATATGCATATATATATATATGTGGTATATCTTCTCTAATCAGTAAAGAATTGGCGCGATATAACATCGACATCGCAGCCTTAAGCGAAACATGCTTACCAGAAGAGGGATCACTCAGTGAACCCACCACTGGATACACCTTCTTCTGGAAAGTTAGAGGCTCAAATGAAGACAGAATCCATGGTGTTGGCCTGGCCATCAAGACCAGTTTGCTCAAACAGCTGTCAGACGTGCCTATGGGCATCAGCGAGAGGCTCATGAAGATCCATTTGCCTCTCAGCAAAGATCGGTATGCCACAATCATCAGCACATATGCCCCAACACTGACCAGCACAGAGGAGGTCATCGAGCAGTTCTACTCTGACCTGAGTGCCGTGTTGCACTCAGTGCCCACAAATGACAAGCTGATACTACTAGGAGACTTCAACGCCCGCATTGGCCAGGACCATGAACGATGGAAAGGAGTGCTCGGCAAACATGGCGTGGGCAAAATGAACAACAATGGCCTACTGCTACTCAGCAACTGCTCAGAGTTCGAACTCACCATCACGAACACTGTGTTCAGAATGGCGAACAAATATAAAACAACGTGGATGCACCCAAGATCAAAACAGTGGCATCTCATTGACTACATCATTGTACGCCGGCGAGACATCCAGGATGTACAGATCACCAGAGCCATGAGAGGAGCTGAATGCTGGACAGACCACTGATTGGTTAGAGCGACTCTTCAAATGCACATTGTGCCTCGCCATCCAAAACACGCCCAGTCAGTTCGTGCATTTTACAACGTGAGTCGTCTTAGAGACCCATCTTATTTGCAACATTCCAGTCCTGCCTGGACGACAAGCTGTCTGCCAAGGGACCACTCACTGGAAGCTCAACCGAGAAATGGAACCAGTTCAGAGACGCAGTGAAGGAAACATCAAAGGCAGTCCTAGGCCCCAAACAACGCAACCACCAGGACTGGTTTGATGAGAACAACATTGCTATTGAAGACCTATTGAGCAAAAAGAACAAAGCCTTTATGGAGTGGCAAAATAACCCAAACTCTGCTCCTAAAAAGGACAGATTCAAGTCTCTCTAAGCCACGGTACAGTGTGAGATCAGGAAGATGCAAGACCGATGGTGGGGGAAAAAGGCAGAAGAAATCCAGCGCTTTGCTGATACAAAAAACTACAAACAATTTTTCAGGGCCCTCAAGACTGTCTATGGGCCATTAAAACCCACCACCACTCCCTTGCTATCCTCTGACGGTGACACTCTCATAAAAGATAAAAAAGGCATCAGCAACAGGTGGAAAGAACACTTCAGTCAGATTCTCAACTGACCCTCTTCAGTAGACCAAAGCGCCCTTGACCAGATCCCCCAAAACCACACCATTGAACAACTTGACATCCCTCCTTCAATAGAGGAAGTCCAAAAAGCCATTAAACAAATGAGTGCATGAAGGCACCCGGTAAAGACGGGATCCCAACCGAGATGTACAAGGTCTTAAATGGAAAGGTGCTCCAGGCATTCTACATAGTGCTGACCAGCATATGGGAAGAGGAAGACATGCCCCCAGAACTCAGAGATGCCTCCATCATAGCCCTATACAAGAACAAAGGCTCATGAGCAGCCTGTGACAACTACAGAGGCATCTCACTACTCTCCACTGCTGGAAAGAATCTCGCCCATGTTATACTCAACAGACTCCTGTCATCTGTTTCAGAGCAGAACCTGCCTGAGTCACAATGTGGTTTCCAACCAGATCGTAGCACCATCGACATGGTCTTCACGGTGAGGCAAATGCAGGAAAAATACCTTGAGCAGAACCTGAGTCTCTACATTGTCTTCATAGACCTGACAAAGGCATTCAACACAGTGAACAGGGACGCATTGTGGGTGATCCTTAGCAAGCTCGGTTGCCCAGCAAAATTTGTCAAACTGATCCAGCTCTTTCATGTCGACATGACAGGGGAAGTCCTATCTGGTGGAGAGACTTCCGATCGCTTCAACATCTCCAATGGCGTGAAACAAGGCTGCATCCTCACTCCAGTACTATTCAACCTATACTTCACCCAAGTATTACAACATACTGTGATGGATCTAGACCAGGGCATCTACATCAAATACCAACTGGATGGCTCACTAATCGACCTTCACCGTCTGACTGCAAAAACAAAGACAACAGAGAGACTCATCCTGGAAGCTTTCTTTGCAGATGACTGTGCTCTCATGGCCCACCAAGAAAATCATCTCCAAACCATTATGGACAGGTTCTCCACCGCAACAAAACTGTTTGGCCTGACTATCAGCCTCAGCAAAACAGAGGTGCTGTTCCAACCTGCACCAGGGAGGCCAACTAATCAGCCATGCATTACAATTGACGGCACACAGCTTTCTAACGTCAACACTTTCAAGTACCTGGGCAGCACCATCACCAATGACGGGTCCCTAGACCACGAGATCAATGCCAGGATCCAAAAGGCCAGCCAGGCACTTGGGCGGCTGCGCTGCAAAGTCCTCCAACACAGAGGTGTAAGCATCGCGACGAAGCTCAAAGTGTACAACGCAGTGGTCCTCAGCTTGCTCCTGTACGGTTGTGAAACATGGACACTGTACCGGAAGCACATGAAACAGCTGGAGCAGTTCCACCAATGCTCTCTCCGATCAATCATGAGGATCTGATGGCAGGACCGTATCACCAACCAGGAAGTCCTCGACAGAGCCAACTCCACCAGCATCGAAGTCATGGTCCTCAAAACCCAGCTACGATGGTCTGGACACGTCATCTGCATGGACCCACAGCGAATACCAAGACAGGTATTCTATGGTGAACTGTCAGCTGGACTCAGGAAACGAGGTCGACCAAAGAAAAGATTCAAGGATCAGCTAAAGTCCAACTTGAAGTGGGCTGGCATTACACAAAAGCAACTAG
Organism: Monodelphis domestica; assembly: GCF_027887165.1. NCBI lineage: Eukaryota > Metazoa > Chordata > Mammalia > Didelphimorphia > Didelphidae > Monodelphis > Monodelphis domestica. The sequence continues at coordinate 430,313,119 of NC_077227.1, forward strand.
AACTCTCTGCCTCTGTCAGAAGCAGCTGGCGAACCCACATTAACCATGCCGCCACCACCTTTGAAGATGAGCGACGTGGACGTCTTGCTGCTGCGCGTGAACACCGACACCAGGCCACAACCGCACCTCCCGTAACAACTGGCGTCCCATGCCCCATGTGCCACAAACTCTGCACCTCAGCCTTTGGACTCCAAAGCCACATGAGGGTACATCAATAGATGAAAATGCACAAAGACAATTGTCATTCTCGGTCACCGAGAGACTACCACTATAACTATAATACACATATTATATACCAAATTGAACAGGAATTTTTTCTCTTAAGATGAATAATACAAAAGAAGTTTTAGTGTAATATAAAAATCAAGGAAAATAGAATTTAACCACCAAATCCCAAGAAAACTGATTATAAATTTTTAAGATAAAAATGTAATTGTTGTAAGACATCACAAAAGTTTCAGGAATTTCCCGGCAAGCAACCCAGCCTTGGAGAAATTTTTGATGTACAAATATACCAATAACATCACCAAGGTAAAAGGACCCTTTACTATAATGAATGACTAGTCATTGACTCCCTATAAATAATGTAGAGGAGTAATAAAATAAAAATAATGTTGTTTTAATCAACATCATTCTCAATATAATCACCTTGTTATGGTGACAGCAAGGATGGGAATGAGAGTGGGGGAGAAACACTAAAATAGCAGAAGTGTCGATTTGTTTATTATACGTATGTGTTATCACAATGTGAGACATCAATCAGTGTCATCTACTTCAGTAGAAGTTTCATAGTAGGGAAACAAGCCAGCCATGTGTTGTTTAAATTAACTAAATCACAGAAGTAGGTTGATGAAGTAATTTTTTAAACAAAAGCCAAAAATAAAAAGTTTGATGAGAAGAATAACATTGTTATGGAAATAAAAAGAAAGGAAAAAATGCAAGTCTGAAAAAGGAAATGTAGATCAATCAAGAGTGATTCTCCTATGTCAAATAAGGAAAAGGGTCAAGAAGTTAAACTTGAAAAAAAAACTTACAAGGGTAATATTGTACATAAAACATAAGAACTATTTGGTTTGTGTATCTACTTTAAGATTAGAATAGTATCAGTACTCATGAAATAATTTCTATTATTGTTCTTGGTGATTAGATAGATAATAGGATGTAGTATATTGTAGGAAGAAAAATCCAATTTAATGATTGCAATCCTGAATGTAAATTGATTGAATTCCCTAGTCATAAGAACTATTTTCTGGATAGATTAAAAAGCAAATTCCAATAGTATTTTTTTTAAATACTTACCTTCTGTCTTGGAATCAATACTGTGTATTGGTTCCAAAGCAGAAGAGTGGTAAGGGCTAGGCAATGGGGGTCAAGTGACTTGCCCAGGGTCACATAGCTAGGAAATGTCTGAGGCCAGATTTGAACCTAGGGCCTCCCGTCTCTAGGTCTGGATCTCAATCCACTAAGCTACCCAGCTGCCCCCTCCAATAGTATTTTGTCTACTTCAAACACCCAAGCCTGACACACAAAGATTTAAAAGTAGAGGAAGAACCAAAGTCTCACACTAAAGAATCAAGAGTTGGAATCAGACAAAGCTGAATTAATATTAGAAAACATTAAGAGGAATAAACAAGAGAATTGCATCATACCTTTGTGTTATTTTTAATGGAAGAATTTCAATATAATCTCATAACTAACAACAAATCAACTGATTTTTTTTCTAAAGAAAAATCATTTGCAAAATGATTGCAAAAACATCAATTGCAAAAAAATAAGATTAAAAAAATAGTTGAAGACTTAAGTATCGCACTAACAAATTATAATATTTCCACACTAAAAAAAAAAGACCTAAAGCAAACACTGAAAAGAAAGGAATTGTA